>NC_089790.1:24597500-24690000 GCF_040412425.1 Macrobrachium rosenbergii
TGACTGAGAGAGAGAGAGAGAGAGAGAGAGAGAGACATAAATAAAAGCAAGGTATGCGCACATCGACGAACAAACGCAACGGAGCACAGAAACGATCTCCTTTCTTTTACATTCAATCATGGTGATTAATCTGTATACCAAGTTTGACTTAAATTCCTTCAATGACAAGGGAAGCGTCATAACAAACTGACAGACGAAGGAAAAATACAGCAACAGCTGCCCCTACACAAGCCAAGGCTTCGTCTTTCGGTCAGGAACGAATGAACTGTCTCATGAAAGGACAAATAGGTTCATTAAGTGACTTCCTCCTTACCATAACCGATTAGTGGTTCTAAATCAAGAGTCTGGGCAGTTTCTAGGGTGGAAAATCGTCGTACATCGATACCCATAGAAAGTTAATCACATGGAGAGGGTCACCAAATGAATGCTTTCATCAGACCTCACGAATATTCACTGATTAGTTTTTGTATATTCCTACTAACAAACAGACACAATGAACTCAAGGCAAAAATTCCTTGATGGAGACTGATAAATAACAACTGACTCAGACAACAGTCCCTTGAAAAATGCAGATAGGTTTCAGTATTAGTAAACAATATAAATATATCCTGCAGAGAACGGTAATCGATGAAAAGTCATAAAAAAATTCAATCACTCGTGAAGAACCAAAATCCATTAAGATGATTGAAACGCAACTCATAAATCGTCTTGGGCAAAGTTTGTGAAAGAAACTGCATACTCTTCAAAATTAAGAGATGACCTATGAAATCCTTCAATATTTATAAAAGCAACAATACCTAAGGATAGGAATCTATGCAAAATTACACACAAAAATGACGAGGAGATCAAGGAATTAATATATTATTTCAATTGCAAGACGAAAAGTAATACGATCACCTGTTCAAAATACTCCCAATAACAACTATTAGAAGAGAATTAATATCGCAAAGTTCAATACAGTGTCTCCTCTGCTGTGCCATGTACTATTCAGGAACGGATTATTTATTGATCCAGTACTTTTTTGGGCATTCAAATCGCCTAAAAACCATTGCATGAAAATAAGACATTAAGCACGGCCACCCTTTTCTCGACAAGACAATAACCTTTCAGATGTCCAGGCTCACTTACGCAAGAAGTAATCTGAATAAGTAACAGAAGAAAAAACTCCACCACCAAGAAGGGAAAGTCGCCTACGCATGCAAGAAGAAAGCCACCAGTCGGCAGGGATGCCAAACTTCACCATTCTTGACTCGTCAAAATTTCATTTTTACTGTGAAATGGCAGCAGAAGGACATGCAACCAATACCAAACAATACCAGTAAGAAATTTATGTTCGTGGTCTTCTCTTCGCAAATGATGACGTACACGACTCTCGAAAAAAGGAAGGCCAAATGGTTTAGGAAACTTATATGAATATAGAGAATTCCACCTTCTTGAATACACAGCGTGAATGATTGATCAAACAAGCACACCCTCAAGTCTGAGGCTTCAACGAGGTATTTTCGGGTTCGAGAGGCCTTATGGGTATGCAAGGCAGTGCGGATGGAGGAGGCACACAACTAAAAGTCATGGAGAGCTTTGGGAGTGGGAATGTTAGAGAGGAATAGCATGCATAATTCCAGTTGAATATAACATACTGATGTTCAGGAAGTTGAAATGGCAGCTGAATATGTCACCAGAACTGATTATTTAAGAAAGAGATATAAAAGACCCATAAAAGCTGCTCCTTTATCCACCAAGAATGCAGTATCTCTTAATAAAAGGGCCATTCTCAAAAGCAAAATTCCCGGTGTTCGCAAAAACGCGCCATATTTTTGTGATTATCAAGTATTTTGATGAAATAGAAACGCATCACATAAATATGGACTGAGCACCTCCATATCGCCGTTATTAAAACAAAGACTCTTTTACCAACAATACTACTGGCATTGTTTCCATTGGTTTCTTTAAACAATTCGAAAAACCTTTCTTAGAACTAAATGTAACAATAAGTTACGCCTCTCTCTCTCTCTCTGTACACACACACACACACACACACACACACACACAGATATATATATATATATATATATATATATATATATATATATATATATATATATATATATATACATACATACATACATACATACATACATATATATATATATACATATATATATATATATATATATATATATATATATATATATACAGATCTTTAAAAAGTATCTTGAGTTGTAAGAAACCTATTACTAAGCTACGCTTGAACTTTCATTTGACAGTACTTGGAATATTCCACCACCACTCGAATCCGCAAAAGGAATTTTACTTTTGATCAAAGTTAGTTCGTAATGGTGTGCCCTCTTCCTCCTAGAACTGGTAAACTAAAACTAGGGCCGTCGTGCTTCTTGTTGGGGCATCTTCCAGTACTTGTTTCAAAGAAGACTTTCCCACATTCAATGCCCGAGAATCTGGAACAAGAGCATAACAATCTATTTTTTTTTTTTTTTAGTAACATCATCCATATTGGGTTAAGATGTCACATGTCACACTTCTCAAACCTCGAAGTTCTTGCTGCCCTGGACACTAAAACGGTGGAGGATAAAAATTGATGCTCGAACACTGGATAGAAGCTACAATGCTACTTTAGAACGTCACGTACTATTTCATTATGTCTTCTGATTAGTTTTTCAACCGCTGTACATTAATCCACTTACTTTGGTATCTGCTTTTATTTGTATTTATATTTGTTATTACTTCCTGCATACTACTTAGTCATCTTACCTCGGTTCTAGATTTCTTTTTCTCCTTTTGTTATATTTTGTGCGGGTAAATTAAGGACATATATCTTGTTGCGTATGAATATGTGGGCATTCTGAATAATAATAATAATAATAATAATAATAATAATAATAATAATAATAATAATAATAATAATAATAATTTAATACTCCAAGCTCCAAAATACTTTTATCTTCCATACACAATTCTTGCCTCCCAGCACTATTTATATCTTGTGTCTTTTAAGTCCCTTCTCTCTCTGCTGTTAGAACTTCAGTACCATGCGCAACTTCCGGGAAACGGACATCGTTCTTGCTTTAAAACTGAATTTACATGCCTCTGCTGAAGAGGAAACAAAGTAATTCTGCAAAATCTATTTATATTGTGAAAGATTTTCCACTGCTGGCCTGTTAGTCCAGATCGCAGTTAACGTTGATAAATATAATGGATTTTTAATAAATACAATGGATTTTTAATCATTTAAACCTGAATAGATGAATTCGTATTTTGATAAATCTATGTATGCAATAAAGATCCAAGTATGCAATACTGAAATATCAAAAGTCTCGTTGAGATACTTGACAGTGTAGCTATTGGCATCCGGGCTGAGATGCCTGAAGTACAATGCCTTCTATAAAGGATTTCTTCCGAATACTTTCTTTCGACAAAAACTCCGCGTACATTTGCATTCTTTTGAATACCGCGGGGAATCAATATAGTTAATACTAAAACTTAGCAAACCCCAGTGCTAAAAACCAAAGAAAAACACAGAAAGAGAGGGGAAAGCATAATGACAGCATCAGTGTCTTCATAGAGGTTTTTTATAGTGCTACTTTGCTCACATACTCTAATTGTTAATTAAATGATCCATACGGTGCTTTTCATCTCTTATGAGACATGAATTCAACATATGGAAACCTCCGCACAATCTGCATTCTAAATGCCGGTATATTACGTTACAAATGGAACAATCGCGTCTATAATGCTAAATTAAACTACAGATTCACAATTTGAATTTGGTTTTTGGCTTCACAAACCAATAATACAAGAATCTCGAATTATATGGCTCCGCCATCGTTCGTTTGAAACAAATATTAAATGCCAGTGCTACATATAACAATTTTTGTAAAATGAATATTTTGGGTCCGTAAAAAAAAAAGAAATGCGTGGGTTCAATGCAGCTCATTTCTCCTCTTTTTCCTCTTACATATCAGCTTTTATGACTGCCAATATCATGACTGCTCTTGCCAACATGAACCGATTGGAAATATTGGAGGAAGCCTGGGTCGCGCTAAAATGTTAGGAAATAGTTACTCGGTACAATGTGTAATTATTTCAAGAATTTTGGCATATGGGACCTGGAATTCGTTTCTGTCATTTTAGTTATTCAGGCTATTGTCATTTTAGTTATTCAGACTATACATTATTGCAATTTACAGACAATTACTTGAAGGGAGTATGAAAGCTTGGTCTCACGGGCTTTAAAGGACCATCATAAAAGTAACCCAAAAGATGTGATTAATAATTAAACTAGTCCTTACATCACTTAGACGTTGTCACACTAACCTAAACTTTTCAGAAACTTGATGTAACACCCTGGCATTCGAGGTGAAATTTTTTTTTTTCTGTTAAAAGTAATATTAATCTTTGACGCAGGGCAGCAATGGTCCACATGTAATTTCAAGATACAGTAACCAAGGACACTTTTATAAGAAAATAATCGAGACTGAGGCATAAGGCAACTACACGTGTTCATTCCTTCGGCACTGATTGTCAAGTTGCTTACCTCAAGCATGCCTTTTGAAGAAGACATTTAAACTCAACCACACCTGATCAGTTAAAATTACAGTTCTTTTTAAAAATTTTGACTTCCAGAATGAACCCTTTTCGGTCCTTATCTCTACCATTTGAACTGTTTGTGAGTTTCCAAAGCTTTAAGCCAAACACTTTTTTCAGCCACCATAAACTATTAAACATTAGGAGCTTCCAGAAAGCACATGAAACGTAAATATCAGAAGATATCTGTACTTCATTTCCACCAGTTTTTAGATTAGAGACCAAAGTGATCAAATTCCATTCCTTTGCACATAGAAGTAGTCATTCCCACACCCCCGTAATTATTTTCACGTAATCCTGAAACTGTATGCTCCTTCTCAAGGTCTTTTCATGCTTCCGCTTTATCAGAATGCTAGTTTCACTCAGCGTATTTCATAAGCAGTTATTATAGATTTGAAAGCTGGTACCTTGCTTTTATGTGAATGACTGTTTTGAACACAAAAAGGAATGTTGTAAGATGTACACTTCTTTGGCTTACAAGTCCCCCACACTAAACCTAACCAATTTCACCGTGGAGAAATAATGGAGTTGCATACAGTGGTTATGCTATACTATGTTAGTCACTCAACAACACACGAGTGGTCCCAGTGGTGGACCAGATGGTAAGTAAAAAATAAGACTTGCTGATCCAAAAAAGTGACACTAGTGGAAAATTAAATGCTAATGAGCTTTATTTATTGATTAATTTACTACTTATAGATCTCAGATTCAAGTTATTATCGAGATTAATATGAAATTTTTAATCATGAATTACCTTATTCTAATCATCACGCATATCTCTAAGACTGTCGAGAGAGGGCAATAATATCTTTGCGATGAAAGCAAGTGATAAATTGAATGAACATTTAATAACACCATGTATAACTACATTCCTTGATGATAACCTATGACTAGCTCGTTTAAATCACAACTATACTGCCAACAAAAGTTGACTGTCTCTACCATTTAAACTACAATATAGTGAGAATAATAATTAACAGCAGAGCGCACAATTAGTAAAAAACAAGTCAAGTCTGAAGAGTATTTCTATACTTACTACAAAAAGCAAAATGATTCCTGTATAGTCGAAGCACTGTTCAAGACGAGATAATAGAGGTTTCTGGATAAAGGTCAGTTGGCAAATACGAGCAGAATTTTATTGAAAAGGTGCCACAAGCAGTAGGAATCAAAAAATGGTAAACTTCTCCAGCAAATCAAGCATCATAGAAAATGACAACTTCCATCGAGAACACATCCAACAAATATTGAGCAGTTACCGGGAGAACTTGGTCAGCATTAGTCTTTAGTTGTTTTACTGTGTACCCCAGCATGTTTCGTGGAGTCAGATATTACATTACATTTACCTCAAGTAAAGGATATCAACTTTGTTCATGCGGTTACTCTTATAGTTGAATCAACTCGTTTGTCCTCAGAGCATCGTGGTCTTTATTTTCCTTTATATACTTTTATAAACCATATAATATATATATATATATATATATATTATATATATATATATATATATATATATATATATATATATATATATATATATATATATATAATTTTACTTGTTTATGGCATCCATTCTGAATTTTCGAATAGTTCTAAACTATAACTTTCGCCCTCCATGCAACAAGAAAAAGGAAGGAAAAATAGCAACAGATAAAAAAATATGGAATATGTGTAACATAAGCAAAAAACAGAAAACGAGGATAGGAAAAAGAACAAATTCATTCAAACAACATAGGTTAAAATACTAGTTTCCCCGAAAAGGGATCTGTGGGGGCTATTTTGTCTGTCAAACGCAAGGCAAAATTTTGCCACCCCCCCCTAAAAAAAAAACACAAAAAATTAAATTCATGCCATAAAAATCGAATTCCATTCAATGTCATGACTTACAAATCATGGAACAGTTCTAAACAGCACTGTTTGAGTAAATATCAGAATATTTTCCTTTTGGCAACTAATAAGCATATTTGCATGAAACTCGCACTTATTATGAAGAGTATTTCACACTGCGCGTGAAGTACTCTTTTAATTTCGAGTTGCGTGGCCGGCTGGTGCGGCTAAACGAAAACAGACATAGTTGAGCATGTGACCAGGTGACATCGGTAACAGAACTTTGAAACAAGCAGTGAAAAACAATGGCTGATGATAAACACCTAGATAGCATTGACAGTGGATGTGAATTTCTCTCTTCAATTTTGTCTAATTATTCGAGATACCGTGGTATACATGGTATGGAGAACACCACTGGTAAATATAAAGATAAATACATCGACAGTACATACAGTAAATTCCTGTCACAACCTGTTGCCATGATCGTAAACTCTGGTTTAAAAAGACACAGTCATACTTCGGCTTAAGTAACGATCATACGTCAGTATTTGTGCTATAATTCCATTTTGTACAGAACAATTACGTTATCTCTCAGTACCACAACTGCTGAATGTGGAGAAGTTTCTAAACCAGGGGTAGTCATGTGCAACAAATATAGCGCTGCTAGACAATGACCAACAGCTTAAAAGGCTCGGTTAGGTCCTATCGAAACATACAGAAACCGTCATTGATGTCATATGCCTTTTCAGAACTGACCTTAGCAGGCGATGTGTGAAAACTGCTCTAATTTTTAGCACAATTCGGTTTACTACTAAAATTATGTTTATTTCAGAATAAGTGAAAAATACTCTAATCCTACTTCCCCCTTTAACTTGATACAGTATTATAACATACCAATCAAACCCTCTTCACCAAACTTATGACTGTTCAGTTACAAAACAAACATTTCCTAACAATGAAATTGATACGAAAAAACTCGTTAAGTCACAGGTTCTAAACATGGAACAAAACTGCCATTTAGGAATTGAATTAACATTTTAAGAGACTGGTAAATTTGGCACAAAAAATAAGTAAACTTTGGATAACGGACGAAAACTACAAAAACCAAATAAACAATAATTTTGACCGGCCTCTTAGTTACAATCCTAGTCGCCTCTCCTGACTCACAGCGCCGAATTTCCTCAGTATTTCTCGGGACAAGATATTTTTTTAACTCATTGACAGAAAGAAAGCAACGACTCCCTCTCTTATTTTTAGACAGAAAGTCGCCCACTGTATCACTTAAATTTCCGAGGATGAGCATTCGATAGCCAAGTGACAAGACGACAAATCACGCAAGGTCCACTTTGTACCCCGACAGACGACGGTGACAGGTGATGTCCTTCAGGAGTGGCACTACACTGACAGGCCAATTTTCCCATGAAAAGGGAAGAAGGCGCAGTTTTAGCATGAACATCTGTTCGAAAGTTTCAAAACTCCCATATCATTATCATACGACTATTAAAAGGATTTCAGGAGTATTCGTCCTTAACAGCTATGGCAATTTGTTAACAGTATATTTCAATCGCTGGTTTAGCCTTCATTAACTACTATGACGATAAAGTAATTCCGTTTTGACAGCATTCAGCCTTAGTTTTCTATTCAAAACTAGATCATTCAAGGAATCTGGATACACTAAAGACTTGCACAATCTCTCCTTCAACAATTCGCCTTCATGCAACCTGAAACTGGAGTGCATTGCGTCTCTCTCTCTCTCTCTCTCTCTCTCTCTCTCTCTCTCTCTCTCTCTCTCTCTCTCTCAGAACACTGAGTCAGCCGGCTATGATGCTTTCTCCCTCTTCATTATTATCGAACAATACCCTAAGGCGGCATCGGGTTTCTCCTAGAGTCAGCTATCAGACGCGACACATGGGTTAAGCACCCCTCTTAACACGAGCTTAATTATTAATTTGTGATTATTTTTATCTTTTCAAAATTAGGTCTTAAGAGTGATATACTAAACTTCTCAGCTACTCTACATTGTTAATTATTGGAATGCAATATAATATAAGGCTTGTAATATAATATACTCAATATATATATATATATATATATATATATATATATATATATATATTATATATATATATATATATATATATATATATATATATATATATATATATATATATATATATATATATATATATATATATATTATACTGCTGTATACGGCGTGATATTTTTGTAAGTGGTAACAAACCTGCCTACCATAAAACAAGGTAGAAACAATTCGGAAAACGCGGAGGAATGAAGAGAAATCCGCAAGCTGAAGTTTTCCCTCGAAATGTTTGCCTTTTTTTTTTTTTTTTTTTTTGGCAAGGAAAAATAGGACCATGAGATCCTGAAACTAAGTTCGAACATAGCGAAAATGTCATTAACCCTTTATCGAAAGACGCTGCGCAAGAATAATGATTCCTAGGCGCTTAGTTTTCACACAACTGATAACTTTTATAACTATTTTAAATTAAAAATTGACTTTTTAATCATTAACACACCGAAATTACAACCTTAGAACAGATGCAACGTTTCTATTACATTTCATAAATTATGTAACACTTTAAATGCGTATAACTATAAATCATACTAACGGGGAAAATTATACAACTGCAACACGTTCCAAACCACTTACCTTAAAAGTATAGTATTTCACATTGTCAGAAGCTAGAAAATGTAGTTTTTACAAAATAATGACTGTGTATAAAATTCAAATGAAAAAAAAGAGGTTAAAACTTTTCACAAGAAAAACATGCTGAGCTGCACTACACACCCAGAACTAACGGCACATCTTTAGAGACGCAATGTAAGTTTATACCGCCTCTTTTGCTTTGGGATACGTTGCTTTACAATCTCAACCCGATGACACTTCTTGGGGCAGCAGTGTTCAAAAGTTTTATGCACATGCGGGCTATCCAAGATTCAGCGACTACCTTTTCTATGGACCCACCCGCAGTTGTGGGAAAACACGCACACACTTATATATAAAGTATAAAGTATAAAGTATGTATGTATGTGTATGTGTATATATATATATATATATATATATATATATATATATATATATATAATATATATATATATATATATATATATATATATATATATATATATATCGATACCAATCAATTTAAACAGAGACGTTGCAATAAACTTGAGGAATTCCATTCATATACTGGACAGTATGATGTTCAGAACACTTCACTTGTGTAAATTACATGTATAAACAGTACAGTGTATATATATATATATATATATATATATATATATATATATATATATATATATATATACACATATATATAATATATATATTATATATATATATAATATATATATAATATATATATAATATATATATATATATATATATATATATATATATATATATAATATATATATATATAACATACACACATTTAATGTTCTGAACTTTATACTGTCAATATATAAAATTGAATTCCACGAAGTTTATTACTGCGTCTCTGTTTAAATTAATTGGTATCGAAATTCATTTAATTACTTTTGAGTAAGCAGCGTTCATTAAAAGGAGCTATATCTTCCGGATAACACGTTGCCACTTTGCAGTAAATCTTGGCCCTGCCGTTAAGTCAAGACTTATGGATAAATACTTTTGAAGCCGTTATCGGAATACTTTTTTTTTTTATTTCGTATGAATCTTCATTTCCAAAATGTTAAATAAGCCCATTAATTGTGTTTGTATTGCATCGAGGCAATATAACAACTAACCCCCTCTATTTCCGCCATTATATTATTTATATTCCAGCTGGGTGTTATATCAGGTTATCTATAACTGCTGAAACTACTACTTACTTAATGTTAAAATATTACGTCTAATTCTGTTAACGACAATGAAATTGCTAGATTTGGTATCATTATCATCATTAGGAACGTTACCAGAATGTTCTTCAACATCAACAACATCATGCTTATACTTTTATACAAGACTGAAATATTCACTATAGAAAAATTAAACATGATAAAAGATAAAGAATTTCAGAACTGTGAAGTTAAAACGAAGTTTAGAGGAAGGAATGTAATGAAACTGAAGAGGAAAGACAAACAAATGAAAAAAGGGAATATAACAAAAAAAAAAAAAAGGAAAGAGAAGGCAGACGAAAAGGAATAAAATAAAGGATTGCCACAGTATGGCTAAAGCAAAATGTGTCTCCTACCGACCCCCAACCAACTTTCTGGGAAGTTTCCAATTAAAGAAATCAGACAGGCGGGCGAACTTTCTTCTTTCACGTTTTGAATGGTGGTCTACTTTGTACCAAATTTGACTGAAATCCTTGTAGGAGTTGCTACAAAAGAGGCAACTATTTTTGAGGGAAAAGTTAATGACGTCATTAATCATGGTGTCACCTGAAAGAGCTTCAATTCTGGATTATACAAACCAAATATAAACTCCACCTCTTACTGCTCACAAGCTAAAGTTGCGGACACACAAATATTCAGACGATCAGTCTCACCTTCCTGCATATTTATGCAGTATGGTCTACCTTTGCAACAAGTTGGACTGAAATTCCTTCAACCATTGAAGAGGAGTGCAATAACATGGCAATTTTCACAGACACACTGACAGACGGACAGACACTTTCAAAAATAAGAATGATTAGCCGTCACATCAACTTCGTCGGCAAGGGACTGCTAATAAAAAAGAATGGCAAAGAAACAAAAAATTAAGAAGGAAAACAAAAAATCGAGAAGAGCCACAGGAAGGAAGCCCACAGGGAAAAAAAAGATCAACAAAAGTTCTTATTTGTTACATAAGGGCTAAAGCTTCCTTGGGAAGGGCTAGACTCCGATAAAGCGAACCGCAGGAAACTCCTCAACAAAAGGCCACATACCTTCATCTATTTTTCTACTCTTCATCATGTCGGAAAGGATGTGGTTTCTATAGGTCTCTACAGGAGCGGAGATACCACGCATTTCCCAAGCGAATGACTTTCAATAACGTGACTCTTGTATGGGTTTATATCAAGACGCTGCTACGATATTCGGTAGCGTCAAGTTGCATTCATATTGTTCAAATTACTCTTACGTTTATTCTTCACTGTACTTTGACCTTAAACACAACTGACGATTTCCATAACAGAGCTTTGAAATTTGTGACATCATAGGGCTAGAGTGAAGAAACGAGTAACAAGGAATCACCTATGAAGCTCCACTTTTCTTCTTGCATTTTAATAATTTACATTTTTATCTACTTATTAATTTGTTAATTCATTTTTTCTCTAATAAGTGAGGTATCTTCTTTCTATATTTCCCTTTACCTCCTCTTACTTCTTTCTAATGAACACCATATTCTTTGGCAGCTTGAATTTCAAGTCAATGGCCCCTGTGGGCTTCTTCCATATGAATAAGGTTCATCTTCTGAATAATAATAATAATAATAATAATAATAATAATAATAATAATAATAATAATAATAATAATAATAATAATAATACCTACAAAGGACATCAAAATATGCTCCCGTTCAACACAATCAAATGACCCGACAGTTTTCAGCTTTATTTTTAATATACCTCCAGTTGGTACTAATAAAATAACACGGGTGATATCCATCTGTCAAATAGTTTAATAATAAAAATTATAACGAAAAGGGTAAAATATTACATGTCCCCCGAAAACATGGCAGATTTATCTAAAAACAAAACATCTTTAAAAATTCGGTGCTTTGATTTATTGGGATAACTTGGGTAATTCCTAACTGGTCTTTGTTGATTACAATTAGTATTATCTTTATTCACAATCTGTATACAATTACAAGTAATGAACCGAAGGAAAGAGAGAGAAAAGGAAGAAAAATAGCATATGGAATATGTACATATTGCCACATTACTATACCTTTAAATATGGTTGAACTTATACAAATAATACACAATCATTATTCATTCAATATAATACCGTCTCAAACTTAAACTCTTAGCAACAGGAAAGATGATCTCAGGATTATCATAGTTTTTAAAGTCAACATGACAGTCGGATATAATTAACTGCAGTGTATCCTAAATACATGTAGTTTGATCATGAAAAAAAAAAACACTCAAACCACTCCGTTCTTCAAAAATATCACACTTGGTTATTCAATATTATACGCTAAGCATGTGTTGACTCATTCAACGGCAAGAACACCGAATGTGATCTGAGGTTTGAAAAATCTGGAATTTAACCAACTCAAGATTAACCCCTTGCAGTAAATCCGCATACATGCGATTAACTCTTACACAAACGAATACATTTTTATGAGGAGTTTCTTACTGCAGGGAAATAAGTCATGAACTACAGAATGCTATTCAAATTAATCTTGTAAACAAATAACTACTAAAGTTTCCGTTTTGTCGAGCAAATTTAACAATTAACCGGAATGCAACAAAAAAAAATCGAAGTATTGCGTGCCTCACGTGTCAAAACACACTAAATGCATTACACGCAGCCATACATTATGGACTCGACTGACAGTATAAATGATCGTCCGGGTCCTAATTCCTTTAAATCAAACTGCTGATAGCCATGAAATTAAAACGTATAAATTTTTCTAACCTGTTTACTTAGAAATGCCAGTTAACAGCAACAAATAACCATGTACATAAGCTTTTCGGAAATTTCACACACAGAAACCTACATATTTACAATGGCAGCTGTGACTGTAAGATGGCTTTTAAGATAGCTTTTAATATCTCAGTCTCATTTTAAATGTACGATGAAAGGCAATGGGTTAATTAGCTAATTTTCCCTTTTGATTTCGAGTCTTTCTGTCTTCGAACTTACACCAACCTACAGAAATCTACTGTTACAGATATATACATCAGCATGCATATAAACATATTTTCTGATCACATACCTAAACTACTTCCACTGCTGAAAAAAATGTGGTGGCTTAACAATACATGGATGAAAGAATCAAGACAAATTTAAAATTGGTCGAAGACTCTAAAAACCAGTTTCGAAATCTGCGACACAGCCATTTTTGCACCAAAACATTCTGAGAGACTTCCCAGTTACAATTTCCAAAGAATGTGATAATCCACTTTCCCTTTCTGATTCCATTATCCCCTGCTGGAATCTTTGTTTCACTCTCTGGTCGTCTTTTTTGTTTCATATTCAGATCGATAGTATTGCACTTATATATTCCAGAATGAGATTTCGAGTATTTAAATCTTAAAAGTTACAGTTTACATCTGTTGAACCTAATCAAACGAGAAGCTGAGACCGTTCAAAGACGATAATATTGCAATAAATCAAATACATGCATTCTTGTGTAAGGGTAAGTACAATGTGTTTTGGGTATTTTGGAATCTTAGGCTGTTGCACAACGACGATTACAGCTTTGCAGGATAACAGACAGCCTAGGCTATATTTTTGTTTTCCTCTCTTTTTTAGTTTATGTAGCGTTTCTTTGGTCGTTTTTACAGCGTTAGTAAGTAGGAGAGGCTGTAAGTACGTCAAGATATCAGGTGTCATGAAAAGAACTTTTAATGTACCAATGCTGTAAAGAGCGTTGTAGCATTTACATACTTGGACTCGCCATGCAGACAGGTTCTTACGTTATCAGTCAAAGACATGTATTGCACAAAATTTTAGCGACACGACGCACTCAGATCCATTTTTTCCCACCTTACAGACCTTACAGTTCGTTCGGGTTGCCCCAGGTCCCTCAGTTCCTAGTCAAAAGCGAAAAGGATATATTCAAATAACGTTTTTATCACTGTGTTCCGTTTTCTCATATATTTTCCAGTATCATAAAATATAATATTGAACCTCCTGCCACAAAATTGATGTGCTTACAACCCTCAAATGATATATTATTTTAAAAAAGATAAACAGTGGCTGGGGAAATGAAAATATGCAACTGAAAAAAGTACTGTTTACACCCACACATTCACACAGCCTCAAAATTCTTCTATAAATTAACATACTTCTTCAGATCTCCATAGCGCAAATTTCGTTAGGGATAATCAAAGCTCTTTTTAATTACAAACCTAGAATACCTACATCTGATTCTATGAGGATTTGGGAATAATCCCCAATAACGAAACATAAGCTACACGACACCTTACTTCCTAGAGAATCCTGCTGAGGACGACAGATGCTCTCTCTCTCTCTCTCTCTCTCTCTCTCTCTCTCTCTCTCTCTCTCTCTCTCTCTCTCTCTCTCTAGCTTGACTGGTGGCGCGTCTACCTCATACTGGAGGAACCGTGTTCGACTCTCGAATTTGACGAGGAGGGACATTTGGACACGTTTACCGAAAATTCAGCGGTCCTTGTGAGTGAACTGGGTACCCAGATACCAGACCATTGTTGTGGGTCGAAGCTAGAGTGGAGAGAGAGAGAACGAGGGAAAAAAAAAACTAGACAGGATGGCCTCGAAAAGATAATCCTCACCCACTAAGGTGAAACCGTGCATAAGATTTTCACGCGACAAGAAAATATAAATAATTAACGCAAATGCACAACTATACGCACACGCACATACAAACACACACACACACACACACACACACACACACACACATATATATATATATATATATATATATATATATATATATATATATATATATATATATGAGCTCAATCAAGAATCACTGCTTATGGTGTATGCACAAGTCTTTATCCAGCATTCCTCGGGGTGTTCAAAGGAGATGGAGAGTTCTCCGGTAATCGGTGCCTCTTCAACAGTAAGATAAATCTGAACATCTAACGATTAGGGCCAAAGCTTCGGTCGATACCCGAGTATATGTCAAAAAGCATTTGTGGCAACCAAGAGATGGAGAAAACTCCAAAACTAGAAAAATAATCAGACCTAATACAATTTCTATTAAACGCACCTATAAAAATCATGCAAATATTAAATGGTTACATGCGTCAATTAGGAAAAGCTTCCACTGCCCTGGTAAATGTGTGTGTGTGTGTGTGTGTGTGCGTATGTGTGTATGTACAAACAACTAATGTACTTTGGTTTTCCATATTAACCATCCATTGTCTTTTCCATACCGTCGTTTCTTGCTGCTACTCCCACCTGCAGCCTTTCAAACGATCATTTTCTCATCTTCCCTAACATCCTGATTTCCTCCTGGACGCCTGGTGCCTTCAGGATCATATTTAATTCATATACCTCCCGCGGTCTCTAATTTTCCCCGCTGAGGGACCCAACAGCAGGCCGCGGCGGCTTAAAGTCACCCGGGCACTCGAGGTGTGATGAAAGTTTACGTACAAAGGCGCTCTTTGTCTGGGGAAGGCGTCATCTAAGTACGGAAAAGTTTTCGTTTGTGAGGGAAGTCTGATGTCTGATGGGTTAAGGGATGCCACATCCTGCTTCATAATTTGTGGAAAAGTTTTGGTCATAACTGAAAAAGCTTGAGGCGCTCTTACATTCCCAGCAAATTACCAAGTTATTTGCAGGAGTGTCTGTTTTTGTGAAGAACGTTAATTGCACTTAGAGGTTTTCGTGTTTCATGGAAATGACAATCGGACTTTCTTAGTGCTTTTGTTATTGCGTATGTCTTTTTTTTCTTGAGGACACTACCTGTACAACTGAATGAGGATCATAGCATAATGGCCTCTTATATGGAAAAAGTAATCTCGATTCAGATACTACATAAGTAACTCAGTGCAAAGTATACATATTTTATATATATATATATATATAAATATATATATATATATATATATATATATATATATATATATATATATATATATATATGTATATTATATATGTATATATATATATATATATATATATATATATATATATATATATATATAGGCCTATATATTACATATATATATATATTATATATGTGTATGTTTTTAATATATATATATATATATATAATATATATATATATATATATATATATATATATATATATATATATATATATATATATATATATATATATACTATATATATATATTTCAGAAAAATATGGCTGCTACAATTTTAAAGGACACATATATGCATTTCATAGCTTCAATGCTTTAAGATGTGATGAAAGAATTTATGGAGTCAGATGGAAGTAGGTCGAGAGACTCGAGGTAAAATCTTTGTGTTCAGCAAATAGTTTGATTCCTCAGCAATATTGCCAGTCAGGTGATCTCCGAAGTGTTATGTATATTCGTGAGTACGTGCGTTAATTTGATCTAGATTGTGCCAAAATCTGCCTAAAAGTGAGTTTGATCGTTCATTAACGTGATAGAACTGCAGTTGTCTAGACGTAGCTTTGGAGAGGATCCAGGCTTTAAATCGGCAGATAAGGTAGACTTTGAAATCTCTGTTTTTATGGGGAGAAAATTGAACTTGTGATTTTTTTACCATGATTTTCTAATCATTATGAACTTTTGAACTGGTGTGGGAGATTTAATATGAATATTCATACCTCTTTTATATTATTATTTTGTCATGTTACGTTTGCCATATCTTGGCTATGCATTTTACACTTTCCATTATTGTGTTTTGCATTTCATATATTTTTGGGAGTTTTCTATCATGTTTAATTCTTCCGACAGATGTCTGTGGACAGATGTCGGTGGACAGTGTGGACTGGTTCGAATAACATGTGGTAGACTGTTTTTTGACATGACTAATTATTGATTTGGGGAGTATGTGTGAGTTTGGATGTTTTCAGGCTATTAGCCATAGTGAGACTTCTTTAATCAGAAGTGTTTTACAGTTCAGAGTTTAGTTATCTAACTCGATAATTCATTTATTATGCATTTTAATCTTTGCTTTGTTTTGTTCATTTCTTGTTGGGTTATTTGAATAATAAACCTATTTTTGTAGAAACGATTGCGTGTCTTTAAATGGTCCATTTAATTGATTTGGTGAGAATGAGTGCGATTCGGGTGGGTGAACTTCGGAAAACGATGAGAGAGAGAGAGAGAGGCGATACACAGAGAGAGAGAGAGAGAGGTGATACACGGAGAGAGAGAGAGAGAGAGAGAGAGAGAGAGAGAAAGAGGAGAAAAATAGATGTAAGTGTTGCCGTGAGCGAACGTTCATACGCCTCCGTTTCATGAATAAAGATCGTTGGAGCACGTTACGTACACCTTCAAAAAGGTGTTAATTCTGTCCTCGTTACATATATACATATAATATACAGTATATATATATATATATATATATATATATATATATATATATATATATATATATATATATATATGTATATGTATTTATATATATATACAGTATGTATATATATCAAAACCTTTTCTTAAAAGCCTTAACATCATTAAAGATGGATTCCTACTGCATGAGAAATCATAAGCCAGATATCTGCGTTAATTAGAACTGAAATATATCTAACACCTAACTCGCATCTGAGGAAAGCCTTCCACAAGTCAAATGTTCTGCAGAGCAAAACTGATGACCGCAATTTTGATTATTTTGATCTTAACCATTTTAAATCCATGCCAATAAAGATAAATATTATGTTTGATGTGCATGAAACCTTGGAAGTCGTGAGTAATCTGCCAAAAGTACGACTAGTATCAGATAAAGAAAGGCTATTCTATTTGAATGATGCCATAACAAAATGTTTCCAACGTATTTTTCCAGTCTGTCTCCTTTATTCATTCTTTACCCTTTTGCACTAATCGCCTCTCCCACACACAATTTCCATCATTTACAAAATAACCGTATGTGGCATCAGCAAGTAATTCCTATTCCCAAAAGTTCCCCTGAGGCAAAACCCTTCCTCTGAGTAGGATTAACCCAAAGTAAAATGAAAGATTTAAAAAATAATGAATACTTCAAAATTTCACAGTGGCATAAGATTTCATCCAGATCAAACAGTCGACTCTCGAGCTAAAAGCCTATTCACCGTATCAACATCAATAAGAAGCTAATGGAAGTTGCTACTTGCCTATCTGGCACACTATCTGATATAAAGAGAAGAAAAAAAAATAGTTGGCCTCACAGCAGAGCGGGAGCTTCTCCAGTTAAAGTGAGAAACAGCCATGACGTCAAGGATTTCAAAATTACTCCAATGTAATCTGTTTCTGAAGCCAGTAAATGGTAAAATGGCCAGAAAACATGTAAGGCAGGATAGAAATGTTTATTGTTTTAAAAACCCGCTAGATGCACTTGCAAGGAGGATCTCTGACATTCGCCGTAACATTGGGTCTTACACACGAAAATTGCCGTATAACGTATTACGCCATTTTCCATTTCGACCGCCGTTCGGTGCAACATTCCCTGACACCCATCTAATTAGTAAGCTAACAGGTAAGTCGTGCACTTCGTCACTCTCACGTGCGAGGAAAAAATGGCGAGACCCGATAACATGAGCAAAATACGCGGCAAAGGAACCGGGAAACCGACAGTGCGTACTGGCAGGCATGAGTAAAGAGAGGGGAGAGATAGGCTGGAAATTCGGGGAGGAAGTGAGGGGAAATGGCATTACCATCACGCTGGAACAGGCCGAGAGGTGAGGATGACTGGCAGCCTCATAAAGACAACGCGATGCGTTGATCTTATAATCACCAAATGACGCCATCTTTGAGCGGACTCTACAGTAGTTCCTCGTTGGACTGGTCGGTACCGTTCTCAGCTAGCACTCTGCAGGGCCCGAGTTCGAATCTCCGGCCGGCCAATGAAAAATTAGAGAAATTTATTTCTGGTGATAGAAATTCATTTCTCGCTATAATGTGGTTCGGAATCCACAATAAGCTATAGGTAACCAGTTGGTTCTTAGCCAAGTAAAATAAGTCTAATCCTTCGGGCCAGCCCTAGGAGAGCTGTTAATCAGCTCAGTGGTCTGGTTAAACCAAGGTATACTGAGCGGACTCTTCGACAAAGGAAATTTCACAAATCAAACTGTTAAACAATGAATCTTTTGTATTTTCTATACAGAGAATCTATACGTCATGCAGAGTATAATTACAGAATTTAAGTCAAAGGCCAAGCGCTGGGACCTATGAGGTCGTTCAGCGCTGAAGCGGAAACTGACAGTAAAAAGGAGGAAAACCTCGCAGCCGCACTGTGAAACAACTGTTACGAGAGGGTGGAAAGTAAGGTAGAAGAAAGAGAATTTGAAAGGAGGTACAGTAAAAGGAAAGAAAGGGGTTGCAACTAGGGGACGAAGGGACACTGCAAAGAACCTTAAGTAATGCCTACAGTGCACCGCATGAGGTGCACTGACGGCACTATCCCCCACGGGATATATATCATGTAACCACAAATCTAACTGAATTTAAAATGAATACAATATAGAGCAAAAACAAAAACAGCAGTGGGGTCACGAAACACAAAGAAAATCCAAAGGGGGAAATACTAATTAATCATCATGTGAGTAATGCAAAAGGAATTTACGGTATTAACGATCCTTTTAAATGGTTAATTCTCCTTTCGCGTGTGAAAGGGAATATGCTTTCAGGACTTGATAAAGAGGAATTAGATACAGAGAATGCAATTCGGAGACAAGGCCATGAAAGCCCTCCATCACATCAAAGGACTCTTCACGTGAAAGGCAGGAATAATCACGGAAAAAAGTAGTCGAAAATGGAAGTTGGAAACCTATATATATAACTGTTACAAGGAATAATCAAGGGAGAAAAGTAGTCTAAAATGGCAGTTGGAAAACTATATATATAACTGTTACAATCACATGTGAAAATATAGACAAACAATTAGTAATAAAATCTTCACATTAAGATATACAACTGGTCAACAAACAACTATTCTTACTGATAATTTCTGAGCAAATTTATCAAAGCAGTACATTAGGTAAAAATATTACTAATAAATAATTAGTTGTTTAACGATTCAAACACACAAGGCTTATCTCCATTTTCCACCTCTTATCTTGGATATCGTTTACAATTTAACACTGAAATTTACGAAATTTAGTATTTCACCTTACTAATTCAAAGTTGCTTACATACAAATATAACATAACGCGGCAACTACTACTAATAATAAAAATTATAACAACAGTAATAATAGTATACTACCAAAAACTTTTAAAAAAGTATTAATGTCACTTCAGTAATATAATTTATATTTTTACTTTCACTGAAAGCAAGTTTTACTGTAAAACCTAAGACGTCAACACGCCAAACTATTACTGTGGCGTCAACCCATGCATTTAAATAGGTCTGAAGAACTAAGAATTGTTTTCCACTAGAACGCTTTGTGTAAGAAAATCGTGCCACCTCCACTGTTCCTTCAAACTATAAAATTCTAGCACTATAATAATAATAATAATAATAATAATAATAATAATAATAATAATAATAATAATAATAATAATAATAATAATAATAATCACATCATCATCATCTATCTGTCTCCTAGCAAGGCTAATTGAAAAGTAACGATCAGATTTCTCTGATTGTTTTTTTAAGACTAACTCTGTTCCAAAGAACAATTAATTACAATTGGCGCAGATCGGAATATCAGGAATTTTTATAGCTTTGTTTACTGATACCGAGAGGAACGCGTATTTCAGGATAATAAAAAGTTTCAGCTGTTTATGGTAAAACCAGTATAATTGACCTAAAACATTTGGGTGAGGCAGAGCATTTAAATTACTTCGCAGAGACATGCAATCGCAAATTGTTTCCTCTAGTTTTAACACATATAAATACGAATGTTGAAAATCACGAAAACGAACGATGAAGACCAAGAAAAACACTAACATCTATAGTGATAACATTCAAAAGAAGTTCACCCAAGAATACTACGCCAGCCAGAGAAGCAAAGTTCAAAGACCAAGAGATGCAACGACATTTTTGAAGACCAATTACGTCATCCGACTTGGTGTTAATGATGAAAAAACAAGACAACGTTCAAGTCAAGAAGAGCCTGGGTGAATAGGGTGCTTCTCAGAATCGCCTTGAATGTACAGGTGCCCATTATTCACCGGTTCCTTAGCCTCAGAATCAGAGCTATTTCTGTCCTTTCCTCATATTCTGCCTTTTATTCTCCCTTTCATTAGACACTTCTATTCATGCACCGTCAGCCTTCCTTCTTACTACATTAAAAAGAGGGAATTCAAAAATGTTACATTTAGCATTGCTTTGCTGTTATGCTCGGGATAACTGAAAAATTCTTGAGAATAGTATTAGGTACTTAGCAATTACCTAATACTATTTTGTTCTCATGCGGTAATGAAAATGACTTGTACAAATTGCATCAAAATTCTGGTTTTCATTAGATATACCAGGCTGCACGCTCCCACTGTCTCGCCATTTTCCTTTTCATTCAATTGGACTGACAGACAGAGTGTTTATTTAGCCTACTTCTATGGAAAAGAAGAAAAATAAGAAAGAAATATAAAGGTAACACTCATTACCAGTCTCGACTTAATTATGATCCTTAATCTGTCTTAATCGAAGAGTAAGAGTATGGAGTCTAGTGGTCAGTCGACTGTAATGGGTGGCTGACAGTGACAGAGAAGGGAAACAGCATCTCATAATACAAGCTGCAGACAGAGGGTGGCAACCTCTGGTGCTAAAGGATAATGGCGAATATGTAAATCAATAAACACATTCACATGTTGGTTACCAGCCTCGCCTCACAGCGAGACTTGAGATAGATTCTGAGTAGGTTGGAGACGGAGGACTTCACCTGTTTTTTTTTAACACCTATAGTGGCTCTGCTGGTCATGTAGTGAAATCACATCAAAGGCAATCAGTCAATGATCGTGGGTAGCAGCCAGGATGGAGAAAGAGCTAGCATCATCACAACAGACTTTGTAAGAGCCAGAAGGGGAACACCTTCTAGAGCCAATACCTACAAGATGAACAACAGAATGAATTAGATATATATATATATATATATATATATATATATATATATATATATATATATATATATATATATATATATATATATATATATATATATACTCAATAGCTGGATAGCCAGATTCAGGATTTTGTATACACAAATCGTTCACTTTTCATGAGCATACATTTCTGCTTCTTACTTAAAAAGTAGTTAGATTCACCGACACTGTTACAGCGATCGGGTAACAATTATCAAAGCTATCGACAAAAACACCAAGTGGACAACTATCAAAAATAAAAATAAACCTGGAATTTCAATGCAAGCAAGCAAGTACAGACGTAAACAAAATATTCTGAACATGTTGGAAAAAACTGCCAGCAATGACCGAATACTGTTAGAAAAGGGATCGTTTAAATTACCATATTTATATACACAAGAGATTTTGATCATCCTATTGAGCCGGTGAAGCCAAACCATTAATCATTTGTAATAACCTTGTTAAAACGGATATAATTAAATCAGGTTACATCAGAGCGAACGCCTGGAGGTTTTTCAACTCAAGCTGACTTTTGGGGACATGACCTAGTTAAAAGCAAGCGGGTATGTGATACAAACCGTCAAATGTTATTTATATAAACATATGCGCACGTGTGAATAAACGAATACGTTTTTTTTACCTGCTTTCTTTGTTTTCAGTGGTAACTCAACAGGGTGACACCATACCGTTTCCAACCAGGCATTTTGTATGAGGAATGAAGTTGCAAGACATACCACTGTCTCAGAGGCCACTGAGAATTATAGCAACTGCATCAGCGTTCCATGAATCTTGCTCATCCATGTCCAGACTAAATCCAACAAACAACCAGTGGATGGCAAAACGCACGCCTTCTGCCACAATTACACACACACACACTATATATATATATATATATATATATATATATATATATATATATATATATATATATATATATATATATATTAGCTGACCAACCCGGCGCTGCCCGGGAAAATTCTGAATGACAGTCTACGGGTAGGAGAGGGAAGAGGGAAGGGGAGGGGAGGGAGAAGGGTGAGGGAGAAGGGTGGAGGAAGGGGAAAGGGAGGGGAATGGGAAGGGGAAACGAGGGGAGGAGGATGGGAGAGGGGAGGGTGAGGGGAAGATAGAGGGGGAGGGAAGGGGGAGGGGGAGTTATGTTCCTCTATCAGAAGAGAATAAAAAGCATCTCCACCAAACGAAGACAATAAATAAAAAATATTATATTTCTACAATTCACACTCAGGTGTGTGTGTGTGTGTGTGTGTATGTGTGGGAGGGGAGAAGGGCTGTCTCTCGTGCAACAACAGATGGAACTACCGGCCCTAGGTATGTAGTGAAGTGTTGTTGCCAAAACACCCCATAAACCTCATTTAAACCGAATTTATAACGATACACACCATGTTGACGCTACGAAGTAGTCCCTATAACGAATTCCATAGGTAAAAACGAAAAAGAAACTATCGAATTAATGAGAAAATTCGCATTTGAACTAATAAAGAAAAAGTATATACAGTCATCATACATCTTGCATGTCATGTTGAACTAGCAGCTACTATGCATGAGTGAATGGGAAGACAACTGG
The DNA here is from genome assembly GCF_040412425.1 of Macrobrachium rosenbergii. Taxonomy (NCBI): domain Eukaryota; kingdom Metazoa; phylum Arthropoda; class Malacostraca; order Decapoda; family Palaemonidae; genus Macrobrachium; species Macrobrachium rosenbergii. Next base: position 24,621,347 of record NC_089790.1, read on the forward strand.
CATGCGCATGTGTTTAGGGAGAAAATCTTTGTACCTGTTGGTTTGGGTTCATTGCTTTATAGCTATGAAATGTGTTTTGTAACGAAGCCAAAAATATTTAACTTAGCAATATAACCAAGCAGTGAGGTATATGTTTAACATTTATATCAAAATTATCATAAATTATGATCAAAATTCACGTAAATTCTAATAAAAAATTTATGATATAGGGGATTTGGATTTATTGTTGTAGGTTAACCATACATCTGACAGCCCATGGAATAAAAGGTGGACTGTCAGGAGAAAAATGAGAGTTAACCCCGTAACACTGAAGGAAAAGGAGACTAAAAACGAAAATTTCATTTGTATTGTCTGTGTTTGTATGTCTGTCACGGGGTAGGGGTTTGATTTTGAGTTAAAACCTTTCTGGAGCGACAAAGATGCCGTGTGCAAAATTCTGTATGGGTATGTCAAGCAGTTCAGATTTCTATAGTGGACAAACAAATATACAAACACTCACATATATATATATATATATATATATATATATATATATATATATATATATATATATATATATATATATATTACAAAATAGCCACACAACTTCACAGTATATACAGTATTCATATATATATATATATATATATATATATATATATATATATATATATATATATATATATATATATATTCATGTTACTCGTGGTAGGCTTCAATAATACGGGACGGTTTACATTCCAGAATCTTGAATTTACAAAATACAAGCCTTCGAAAGCTTGCACTTTGTAAATTAAAGAATATTTAACAAAGAGTTTCCTTTATCAGGGGGTGCCATAGAGAAAATCTACATTCGTCATTACCTTATTCATTCATTACTTACAACTAAATTAAGAGTGAACCAATGTGCAGCATTACTTACAAATTAGCTGTTTCATACACCCACAGAATGAGTTCATTAGCAATGCGTCAAACCACCCTGAACACACTACTCTATTCATCTCAATCTTGCAGGCATTCTTACTCTTCCTGTATTATCAAAACCTTCACCTCTTCCACTCCATCTATCCAACCACTTCTTGGTCTTCCTTTCCTCCTTCTCAATAATATTTCTGATTTATACACTCTTTTCAACAGCCTATGATCACTTAATCCTTTCCGCATGAACATACCCTCAAAAAATACTCTCATGCGCCCTTCCGCCTACACCAACTTTTTTACCACAGGCGCTTCTTTGAAGCTATCCCTACATTTCTCATCCTATCAATTCTTCATACAGTGCATTTACTTCAATCTTCTTCCTACCACTTTCATTCAACACTCACAATTCACTTCCACAAAGGAGCTGACACAACAATCCCTTCATACATTCCCACCCTTGATTTTAAGAGAAACAAGTAAAAAATGTGCCGAAGTTTCTTCCGCGCAATCGAGATTTCTGTATGAGCCGCGGCCTTTGAAGTTTTCAGCCACGGTCAGGTGGTGGCATGTGTTGTTGGTACCTATACCACTGCCAGAAGTACGATTATGGCTAACTTTAACCCTAAATAGATAAAAAAAAAACTACTGAGGCTAGAGGGCTGCATTTTTGTATGTCTGATGATTGGAGGGTGGATGATCAACATACCGTATCATAACTACAGCCGCCCATAACTGATGAAGTCTCTGAAGATAAGAAATAGTGGTTCCCTGCCTCTTAATTAAGACAAAGTCCTCGTTTTAGGACAAAATTACAACAATCTTTGTAACGGACACTGCTCTGAGTTTTACTACACATATCCTAGGGGCTTCTTTTCCATACAAATTGATGGCTTTCAGTAACCTCTAAGATTTTACCGACAAAGATCTTAAGGTTAACTTGAAGACTTTTATCAAGGATTCCTAAAAGCTTGTTCTTTTCCGTAATTAGAATTATATTCAAATGGCTATGAAGAAGAAAGCGTTTCCTTGATATTCTAGTAACCTCTTTCTATTTATCTAAGAGGAAGATAACCCCGCTTCTGGAATTTGTCTTCTGCGTATATTAAGTTCATCGAAGGAAACAAAAATCTATAGAAAATCGAAACAGGCGCTCTAAGAATAAGAAATATCATGTTTTATTTTAGATGAACAGCATTCTTCAACTCCCTCTGTTTTTGGATTAAATTATTCGTTATTTGAGTTACAACGAAAATATTCTCTATGAGATACATTTTAACGTGTAAAGAGGTTCTTTCGTATTTATTCACCTTAAAACAAGGCGATAAAATTCAATTACCACAATTATTAATTAATCTTTAATAGCCTCAATGCTTACACCAAAGACCTAGTAACGGTAGGAATGCAACATAAATGATGAACTATGTCCTCATTAAACCATCTCACGAACCCAAAATCCCTTGGGCTGCAACCAGTCTTATTTTAAATTTGTTAAAATAGTGTTTGGAGTATTTGTAAACCTCGTTTGAAATCTTCCCCATTCACTAAACAAGAAAGGAGAGAAGGAGAGCGCCGAAAAACTACGGAAGGGAACGAAGGAAAATAAAGTACACTGAGGTTGAAAAGAGTGTAGACCGACCTCCTCTTTTTATCTTGTTTTTTGGACAGCTCCAAGGAATTTTCCCCTTTTCTCTCTTCAGGGGGCTAAAGATAGCCATTGTTCCGGAAGTATCCTGATGTTTCTTTACAACATGAGTAAATATAGCTAGGAGGGGACCTACCGTCCAACCCTTGGGAATGTATGTGTCACTGCCAAATTAAGACCCTTTTACAGAGAGAGAGAGAGAGAGAGAGAGAGAGAGAGAGATGGATACGCTAGTAATTTATTATTCCATTATTGTAAAACAAAAGAACACATTAGAATTTTCTTATCAAACTGATGTTTGACGAAAAGCAAAATCACAAGGAAAAATTTTTCTTGAGAATATCGTTGAAGATATTGATGGTTAAACAAACAGGAGGAAGATTTCGATATAAAAAAATTGGAATTCCTCCTCCACCTCCTCCTCCTCCTCCTCTCTCTCTCTCTCTCTCTCTCTCTCTCTCTCTCTCTCTCTCTCTCTCTCAGGGTGCTAATGCTGAAAATTTTTATCAGAGCTAAAAATCATAAAGAAAAGAGATGTTCATAATGAAAACTCCACACAAAAAATGATAAAGAAAAGAGATGTTCATAATGACAACTCCACAACGTTCTGACATGCGTAGACTTATTTCCCTATTCTATATAAAAACCTATTTCATTAGCGTCAAAGGGAAACCCTAACCTTATGCCAGGGCAGAACCGATTCTTTCCTTATTACTGAGAAAGTCCCTTGGGGATCCGTTTACCTCCCCATCCCTTCCACATTTCATCATTTAAATCCGCATAAAACCTCACACACCCAGTCCCTTCAATAACCCTTGGGCAGACGTTTCATCTGTTCAAACTTCTTTCATTTCTTTTGAACCTTCTTCAGCTAATTTCCAATATCATTCAATTTTCTGAAGGAGTCTTCATGCATGTCTAGACAGCACCTTGAACCCAGGCAGATCAAACTCAAGGTTACACAATGCTTTCCATGTGATTTTATTTCTCGTAATTTTAAAGTTCTTTAATATCATTCCAACATCTTTTTTCAAAATTTATAAACAAACAGCAACTAATTCTGAAAAAAATGCGATGATCGTCTGTGAATGCTTCTGTAAAATGTTGTGTCCTTAGTAGCTCTTCTTCTTCCTCGGCGATGGATTTTTCGTTCATACACCTCTAGTGAAACTCAATTATCAATTTTCTTCTTAACGAGAGTTGAATCAAAGGCTATACAGTAAAACAATAGCTCAGTTACCGGAATCAGGCTTCTATGAAGCTGCTTTGAACGCTGCTTTGATAAGCTCTATGACTGAGTAACTGAGTGCCAACGACAATTATTTCTCGAGTCACATATTCCCAGAGATGTGTTAAAAGTGTGAAGTCCTAGGTATCAGCGCCATGAATATGTGCTTTCATCCCATCGGAAAAAACGGGTTTATAGTCGCATTTCGTTCTCAGATTATCACACTTAAGGAAGGGCATCAGCTCAATATTAAATATGCCCATCCACACGTAGACTATTTTGGCAGCCTCAGTTACAGTGGTATGGAAAATAAAATCCCACGCACATTAACCATACCAAAAGTATACTTTAGTTTAACCAGACTACTGAGCTGATTAACAGCTCTCCTAGGGCTGGCCCAAAGAGATTAGATTTATTTTACGTGGCTAAGAACCAACTGGTTACCTAGCAACGGGACCTACAGCTTATTGTGGAATCCGAACCACATTATACCGAGAAATGAATTTATATCACCAGAAATAAATTCCTCTAATTCTTCATTGGCCGGTCGGAGATTCGAACGCGGGCCCAGCAGTGCTAACCGAGGACGGTACCCACCCGTCCCATGAGGAACTAAACCATACCAAACGAAACTTAATTCAGAACAGCATTTATACAAAATGAAATCCTACTTACATCACCCAAAAAACTAAAAATATATATCAGAATAGTATTTAGAACTCAATCACTATCAAATAATAATAGTTTGAGCAGCTGATAAAGGCATTCTCCTCCCTTTATGCTCTCCTAACAGTATTTTGGAATTCGAATGACGATAATTCCCTGACAACAATGACGCGCCAATAAAAAAGGAAACAAGGCGTTTACCAAAGAATCTCTCCCGATCTGAAACTTCGAAAGAATTCCAATTTCCCCCATTCAGCCGACGTCTTCATCCTACCTTTACATGCGCTCTACTCTGGCTTTGTGCCAGGTCTGGGCAAATCATAACACTTGAAAAATATCTCTTTCTACAAGGAAATAAAAAGCATATATACCAAGAAGAGTTATGATCACTAATATATATATATATATATATATATATATATATATATATATATATATATATATATATGTGTGTGTGTGTGTGTGTGTGTATATATATATATATATATATGTGTGTGTGTGTGTGTATATTATATATATATGTGTGTGTATATATAAATTTATATATATATATATATATATATATATAAATTTATATATACACATATATATACAATATACACACACATATATATATACAATATATATATATATATATACAGTATATATAGTGTGTGTATAAACAAATGACTATCAATATAAGAAACACAGCGAGCAGGCGAACGTGTGCAACGGATGGGAGGCCTTTATGAAGCCAATATGACCCATTGTGCCTCTCAGTATTCACATGTACTAATTTCTTTCCCCTTGCTTTCTCTTGCGCTATTTTTATTCCTCGGTAATCTTTTATGTCATTTGGCTGACACACCTAGGTATCTATCATAAAACATGTTGCTCATTCCCAATAAACATAGAAATATTTATACACATTTAATAAGTATGTTCATATATTTCACTGTTAGAACTTTGGAATGGAAATGTTTTATTGGTTTTCTTTCAATCATACTTAATAGCAAGAGCACCGTGACTCAGCTGAAAAAAAATATATAATTTAATTTTGAAACAGAATCTAAAATAAAAATACTCTAGAAAACTGAAGCGCATAACATAATACTTGAGGGGGTGTTGTTTTTTTACTTATATATTTTTCAGCGCCTGAGTTACACAGTACTTTAAAAATGACAGTTTTCTCCGGAAAATACCTGGAAAAAGAATGTGCCTTAAAAGTAGCTTACAGATGAAAGTATGGCGTTCTGATTTCTATCAATTGCTTCATATTCTCATATGTACTGACAAGATGTTTTTACTCACAGTTCTCATATAGTGATGATAAACACAACAAGAAAAGTGTGATGGGAAAAGGTCGTGAGCTTAACGAGCTTTTCTTGACAAAAAGACTTAAAGAGGTCGAAAACACATAAAACAAATAAAGAAAAAACAAACTCCGTATTAATTGCGCATGTCCGTGAATTTTACCAAGATTCCTGACAAAAAGGCAATTATTTAGTCTAGCTTATGCAACATCATTTATATTTGGCGATAACGAATATCCAAGTAAAAGGGCAATAGAAAACTCCTTTAAAATCCCTAGTTCCTCAAGTCTTTTAACCTCGGAATGCCTGGAATTGACACACCTGTTTGCCAAACTGAATCATTAATGATAAACAGAACAGAATGTAACTAAATAACATATCCAAACAACGACGATGACGGGAGGTATACTATACAGAAGAGCTAACATCAGCTAGTTTCACAAACACTCGTTGGAGCGTTGTCCCATCTACGTGAAAGACAACAAAGGGGTAAAGAGCCCCTGGCCAAGGGAAAGAAGAAAACAGTGTGGAGAGCAATATCTTGTCCCACGAGTTTCCATGATCCTTTTTGTTCACGCAGCCAATCCACAATTTCACTTTCATCTTACTAAACATCCTTTCATATGCTTGTGCGTGTCTGTATATATATATGTATGTATGCATGCATGAATATTAGACAAATTTCTAATATACAGTAAGTATGTATGTATGTATGTATGTATGTATGTATGTATGTATGTATGTATGTATGTATATATATATATATATATATATATATATATATATATATATATATATATATATATATATGTATATATATATATATATATATATACACAAACATTAAGCTACAAATGCCGTTTAATATCCAATTAAATATTCCCGTTGTATTTCCTGTTTATGCCTTCATGGGTCATATAACCTCGTCCCCTTCTCAGCATAATCACGAGGCGAGGTCACTGTTTTTAGTGTGCCTTTTCCAGGTGTATTTATCTCGTGTCCTCGCTTTGTTTATTCATTTGCATCTCATATCTTTCCGAGTGCAGTCTCTCCACCTTCTCTCAGGCCTCTCAACGTCCATAGCATTTCCATTTGCATTTCCTGCATTTCCAACACTCACCGAACGGCTCACGTTATAATTTATTTTGGCAGTAGTAGTATTCCTTCCTTCCAATCTGAGTTGTGTAAGTCCCCCATTTCCTCTAAAAAAAAAAAAACACTGGGTTATTAGAGCACAAAATAGGTATGTCAAATGGTCTGACCTCCTAGCAACGATTTATTATAACTTGATAAAAGATTTTATATTTTAATTTGGCTTTCATGGCGTCTAAATCTTTTAACCATGATGAGAGACATGCTGCTTCAAAAGAAACGAAATTGGGTCGCCAAAGACGAGCAAATTTAAACAAAGAGTAACAACTAATGCAACAGCAGCTATCCTGCCCAAAGTGTACCTCGATTACAGTTGGTAATCGTCACAATAAACAAAGGGATGATTTATTATCAGTTATCCTATTGCGCTTGTATGATGAATTATGCATGGAAGTCAACATCAATTACTTATAGCGGGAAGTAAATGTGCTACATAAGGAATGAGAAAAGTCACGCACATATGCTCCACTAAGTCATAAACGACGCTTTGTACCTGACTCTCATAATTATTCGTAGGTCAACATAAATTAGTCAATACATGTTATACAATTCTTACATAATTAACCACAGCACTAAAAGACATACGCACACACACACATAAACTCTCTCTCAAACACACGAAGACGGTACGTACGGCAGCCACAACGTACTTAATTCGCAGACCAAAACATTGTTCAACGAATTAAATACAAAAGCACTCAAGCTTATGGAATTTTAAGAGGTTGAATAATGACAAGTTAGCAACTCTTTACCATTCATTACTAGTGATATTTATGTTTACTTCTCGGCGTATACTGTAATTATCGTCAGATATCATTAATTGAAGATTGAACCATCAGACATTAATTCTATTTGATTACGGGTCTGGATATCAAACACTGCGGTTCACCATTATTTTGTCTTAAGTCAACAAGTATAACTCTAGGTGAAGAAAATCCCATCAAAACCCTGAATATACCTCCAGACATTCAGAGTCCTCCTATTATACATTCCGAGGAATCATGTCATCAGGTTCTTTTGTCGTCCCTTAATTAAGCTGAAGGCGTTTTTTGTCTTAGAAACAGTCAACTCCATATAACAAAACCCAAAAACGGAAAACCTCTTGAAAACATTCTTAATGTCTAAAATACAAATTAAACTTTCGGTGAATAATGGCATTTCCTTTGACATCCTTCCTAATTAAATGACAACAACACTTGGGGATTTTGTACATATTTTGTATATGCTTTTCTTTAAATCCAGTTACTACTAGTTAGTTTTCTGTAAGAGAAAATTACCAAGATGGCTATTTGTCTGTCCGTCCGCACTTTTTCTGTCCGCCCTCAGATCTTAAAAACTGCTGAGGCTAGAGGGCTGGAAATTGGTATGCTGATCATCCACCCTCCAACCATCAAACATACCAAATTGCAACCCTCTACCATCAGTAGTTTTTATTTTCTTTAAGGTTGAAGTTAGCCATGATAGTGCGTCTGGCATCGGTATAGGTGCCAACAACACAGGCATCACCGGGCTGTGGCTGAAAGTTTCATGGGCCGCGGCTGAGAGTTTCATGGGCCGTTGTTGAGAGCTTCGTACAGCATTATACGCTGTACAATAAAACTCTATTGCGCCGAGGAAACTTCGGCGCATTTTTTACTTGTTTTTCTTTTGACTTCACGATTTTATGAGATTTAAAGTAAAATCCTTACTTACATAGCACGTTGCCACTAGACGGTTAATTGTCAAAGGGTAATAAACAAAGGCATAATCCTGGGTAATCCAGTCACACACTAAAACAACATAACGCTACGAAGTACGGAAAGGATAACCATAGAAAACACAAAACTAGTATAAAACCCAATACAAATTTCTTTGCTTATATTTATCAACAATTTTTTTTTACATAAAAGCATCAAATTCAAACTGTCCACCACTTAAAGTTTAAAACGCTACCTATGTATTACTTGATAAAACAAGCTTCAATGACATTCCTTATAAATGAACCGTTGAACGGAACTATGGATCTTGCTTTACTCCAGTTAACGGATGATCTGAATCTCTCATGCTCACTAATATTGTATTGTACATTAAATATACGTATGTATACATAATACATATAATTGTATAAATACATTTATATATATATATATTATATATATATATATATATATATATATATATATTATATATATATATATATATATATTATATATATATTATATAGATATATCAACTAACACCGGAAGAATACCAAAAGGTATATGTACAATATCCTGCATAATATCCCTTAAAACAGCAAAAATAATTATTAATAAGGAATACTAATTGCTTTTGAAATAAATGAAACAATTTCGAAGTAAAGCCCGAAAGAAATGTGACATACTGTTTAATGGAAGACACCACGCTGTTGTCAGAACAGCTCAGCCTTCGATGGAGGACGTAAAAAGGAAGAGTCGCGGTTAAGTCTGATGAGACGACAGTGGCGAAAAGGTGGGCATGCTTTCATCTCCCCTGCGTTGAAAGAGCAGTGTATCGTAAGGCAGGTATGCAGGAAAGAAAATTCTAGGATAGGATCTTTTAGGAAACTTATATCAGGTCACACTGCATTTTTCATTCAATCTTGTTAACTTATATCTTCCTGATAACTATTTAACTTGAAGACGAGTTACTGGTGCTAATGAATTCACGGCTCGGAATTTTCAATTCATTTTCAAGTTTCACAACCTTTTTAATGCCATGTATATTCCCTATTTATATCATTACTTCGATTTAAAAGTTTAATTCATATTCCTCTTAAGATTCGATCAAAAGAACGTTTACAGAAGCAACAACAAATACCTGATAATCAGCTAGTTACTTACAGGAAATCTGATAAGTCCTGCCTTAACGAGAAGAGTATAAACTGAGTTTCACTCTTGGGATATAACCGTTTTTATAGGCAACAGAAAACCTAAGGATGAATGTGAAATCCATCAAATGTGGTTAATACCTCGCAGCAAACACAGACTACATCTGATAACGCAGGAAAACCACTGGCATGTTAAACTGATTTAATTCGCTGTAAAAATGCATATTTTGTCTCTCCTTGCATGCACTCGGTAACCCAATTTCATTTTAAGGAACACCTCGTCACCGACCTCTTTAACCACATACAAGGAGACACAAGTAACAAAAAGAGTTGTGAAGTATTAGGTTAATGCACTGGGAGCTGGCAACATTATAAAAATGTTTGCTCTTACCATTGTATGATTCACATAAGACTGTTTCACAGACAGATCTATGAGGTTTGTTTGTTTTATGAAGTTTAGGCTGGCAGGCCAAGACCTGTGGCACCTTCGGCCATTCAACGATTGAAGACAGTGAAAGAAAGCTGGAGTGATTTGACTGAAACAAAAAGAGTTCCAGAAGATAAGGGAAATGAAGTACAAGGATCTAAAGTTGGTACTGGGAGAAACCCCAACAGTTGCACTAATATGTAATAGTTAAAGATGTTAGACAGCAAGACTGAAGAAAGGCAGCTGGAATGGAGGTAAGGTAAAAACTAGAGTGGGTGCCGCTAAGGGCTGAAGGGACGCTGCAAACACCTTTTAGTAATGCCTATATGTGAGATGCACTGACGGCACTATACCCTTCGAAGACAATTCTAAATGATACATGAATATACATGAGTATGTATATGTGTGCCTTTTCCCTACCAAGGTGCGGCTACAAGGTATACATCATTACGGCCAATGCAACATTCAAAATAAAAATACAAAATTATGAATGAATGTAGATTCATCTACAGCACAGCAGACCCTACTACAAAAACAGTGACCCCGCAGCCCTATCCTGCATGCATTGTTGAGCTAACGGGCTACTAAGGACCTTCCTTTCTAATACTTCTTTCACACCCTCTATCTGAACCTTCCTGTTGGTTGCAGAGTCTGGAGGGTCGCACCAGGCCTCCTACCACTTTTCCCATCAAACCACATTCACTACACACAACACCCATATATATATATATATATATATATATATATATATATGTATATATATATATATATATATATATATATATATATATATATATATATATATATATATATACATATCCACCCACATGAATATAATTCAAAGAAACAGGAAAATGAAAATACGAGTTAACAGGTAAATTACCTTGAACTAAAAAACTACAGAGACAAAAAAAGGTGATATGTATTTTGAGGAAAAGAAACAAAAAGAATACATGAAAATTAGAAAGAAACCAAAATCGAAATCGTCGGTTAAGAGGGAAAATTAGAAAAAAAAAACGCAGATGCGGAATGCGGCAGCATCGAACTATACTGTCCACTGTTGTTCATCATTGGTGGGTATGACAACCATTTCCGAGGATGACGTCCAATCCGAGCCCCTGACATAAGTGTTAGCTTTGGGGTCCAATTCTCTTTCCTGTATGTTTTAGTAAAAAAAAAAACAGGGGTGGGGGGACAAAACAAAGTTCTATCGCATACAATAAGTAACACAACCAAGAAGAATGGCAGCCATGATAGGGATACTATGATCTTACGAAAGTCAAGGACGAATTAAAGTATCTATTTATTTAGACACCTTTTGCCTTCATCTTTTCCTACTGGTTGTTTTCCTTTATCCTCTTTTCTCGTCTCCCCACCGCCACCCCCCCGCCCCGCCCCCACGACCAGATAAATCCCTTCGAATTCCTGCAACCTGACTGGCCGGGAATTAAGTAAAAAATAAAAAATGTCGGTCCTGCTGCTCCTCAGGATACACGAGTCTTTCCGCCATAGCTTGGGAATAATCAGAGTAAGCAAAAATTGAAACGTAGACTAAAAAGTATAATTCATAATAAGAGTTCTCTCCAAGGAAATAAAAAGGGTCTCTTACGGTCTTCCGTCTAGAAATTCTTAACACAGTAATTACCAATTTCATTTAATGGAATTTGAAAAAAAAAACTTGGTACAAACATATTCATTTAAAAAATGAAGCTACCATCCCAAAGAAGCTGTCATAAAAAATCAGCACTTTCACATACGCTGAATTGGAAATGGACTTCCATAGTAGTACAAAAAAACGGATAAAAAAAACGGAAAAACTCGGTCTGACCCGAAAAGGATTCCGTAAAACATACTTCAATGGTACAGGTAGGAGACTTGAGGAAAAGAGACACGTAAAAATGAACACTTGAAAAGTAGTTTAATCATGAAATTGGAAAACGAACACAGACTAAAAAAAAAGATAGAAAATTTATGACGGCTTTCACAAATTCCTAATTTCTGAAAGATTTCCTTCCTCTGAGGAGTTTAATTTGAAGTTACCTAGCTACTAATTTCACATGTTTTGATTCAACTTGACGAAACAATTTAAGACTTGTTCTGCAGATTTCATTTAAAACTATAATCCCAGCAACGGTAACCATACATGATGATACCGCTGTCCTACCTTCTATGTAGGCAAGCACTGGTGCAGTAGCAAATCTAAGTTCATATAATAGCAAACTGTCGGTATGACTAATAGGCTTAAAACCGTTGAAAAGCCAACAGTCAGACGATCTGTTAACTTTAATCAGAACACACCGTGACTTAAACCGAAGAATATCAGGTTGTGGAAATTCTTACTAACGGCCTCCTGGCTTATTCTTCGGGCACTGCTATGAAAGAGGCACATCTATGAAATATTTGTTGGAATGCAGTTCCATTCTGCAACTACTGTAGCCCTGATGAAAACCATGAGCGAATGGCTTAAACAGCTGTCTGCAGAAAAGAATACAATGGAATAATTCTGCAATGAGTTTTGTCTTATCCTTCATAGTTTTAAGACTGAGGATAAGAAGGGACCCAGAAAATTAAGGAAGTGTTGTTTTAAAGTAGTGGATGTCACATGCATATCAGAGTTCAATAAGAATTTAAATCATACGATTTCAAAGTCAAAGAGATTTACTACCCGAAATCTGAGGTAGAGGATGTAATAATTTCACAGTAGAAAGCTAATGAAATATGAAGAACGAGGAAATAATAATATGGAAAAGGGAAAGAAAAGGTACTGAAGCTTGCTAAGCAAGGGCCAAAGACGAGATGAAATTTTCCCACAAAAGGCAGGCCATCAGGCATCTTAAGCCTTCTATTATCTCGTATGCCCCTCCCTCATGACAAGGGGCTTGGAGGGGTAAGGGGATGGTTGATTAATGGTTAATTCATCAAACATGATGCTGGCTTATTTCCTGTTCCAAATTTTCCTTGGCCAGTACGTAAATTGTATTTGCAACAGCGGCTTTCAGAAAATATGTTGATAGTTCTATTTAGAAGCAATTATGTACGAGTATATTAAAACCAGGCTAGTTTATTATGCATCATATTTCCAAGAGTACTCAAATCATGACAGATGTTTTGCCTAGAGCTTAATCAGTCTACTGTAAATGGAATGAGTTAAAATTACAGACAGTTTGTAGCTCATTTGTTACTTAATGAATAAGATAAATAATTTTGTAACAGATATAAAGCAGCACAGACATCTTTTACTTGCCTGCGTTGTGAGATTTTAACTTGTCACTGATAGACCAAGATGTTCTTCCTTTTAGTATAAACATCAAAGGTACCCAAAATAAAGACACTGGCATCAACTGTGTCATTTTAGATCAAGAACATTGCCACATATGTGAGTAAGTTCCAAAATTAATTCGAGAAAATGCTAAAACTGGCTGAATTCCAGTTCACATCTGTCATGCTGTTCAGTAACAAATGGCCGAGCCAGCCTATTTACTTTAACCACCATACCGTACAGTGTCTGAATATTTACATAACCTGATTTGTAAGATTTACAAAAATACCCAAACACCTAACATAAGTCATCTTACGCAACCAAATAAACCCTTCTAGGAACAGTATTATATGTTGTAATCTCCATTCTTATTTTTTGAATGCTAATTAATAATCTGTTGAACTTTTGAGAGAATACAGACCATTGTTCTGCCATTACCCTTCGGGGAAGTCCGGAAAACATACATCATAAAAACATACAATTCCAGGATCTTAGTAAACTGATCAAATACATTAAATACTACAAGAAAATTCATGTATCCTGCAAAGCTTTTATGTTCTGAGCTATGAAATAGTTATTACTCCTTAAAAAATTTCAATGAAAATTGATCAATTGAATATCTTAGCAACCAAAAACGATGAAAACTCGTTTCAACGTACGACTTTATGCTCCCTTTAATAAAGAAAAGGTTACAGCTATCAGAAATCTTTCCCAGTGGCTTAAGAAGTTTCTACATCTAATGTATTTTCACTGTTACCCTACTAGAGAGATCAATCTGCCTTTCAAAATATCCTTTCACCAAGAAAGATAGCATCTCCTTATAGAAAAAATATATCTTTTATATTCAAAGGTATTTTCATAAGCTTAGTTTTACTTAAATATGGGATATTTCATACACACACAATATGGGTGCATATTTACCTCTCATAACCCAAAATTATCAGCGAAATTTTTATAACCTGTTTCCCTCTTAACAGAGTACATGAAAATAACGATTATTAAAATTTACCACGCATATATTACAGATTTACTCAAGTTTCATGCATCCTTAAAAGGACAAATTTTACTTGCTGACTTTCTTGTTACCACATATTTCAAGCTCAAAGGGAGGATGACTATGCGAGTTTCACGATGATCAGAGAGGAAGAATTAAGTTAACGATAAAATAAGACAAAGGGAGAATGGACACTTCTAACCCTTTTGTTTATGTACTGATATGAAACAAATAGATGGTGTCAGGTTTTGTCTTTGTCAAACTCGTTTAACAAAAACATCAATGCAATATCTGCCGGAAATTAAAAGGGTCCGTTAAGAGAGAGAGAGAGAGAGAGAGAGAGAGAGAGAGAGAGAGAGAGAGAGAGAGAGAGAGAGAGAGAGAGAACATGGAAACATGGGGTGAGACATTATGCACGTACACTGACATTGAAAGAACAAGGAAGCTTCCCCTAAAACCACCATATGCAATTATATCTATGACGGCAGAAGTTTCTCGGAAGATTTAAAAATCCGGGGTATACAATCTATTGTGTATGGATCGCAACTGATTCTGACGGTAAGATTATATCCATATATCGAAGTAAAAAAATCACTTATAAAATGAAAATATTGTTTTAAAGGGAAGGTATGTCACTTATGATAATGTAAATTTAAATACATCATAAGGAAACACGTTAAAAGAAACGTTTTCCACAGAAGAAACGCGATTAGAAGAGATCTTCCAACTTTAAGCTGAAACTAAAAATGCGAAAAGTGGGCCTGAGAGCGTCACCTGCGGCGGAAACGATTACCAGCACCATCTATAAGAGTGATGCAAATGCTTGTGGGGAAAAGAAAAGGTAAAGACAGTAACATGGTTTACTATCGAGGGAGCATGAGTAAGTCTGCTGACACATCGGTAAAGGAGTCGAAATCTAATTAGTCTTTCAAATTAGTAAATATTTCTACACCTATAAAAGGGGTATGTTAAGTTACATACTCCTTTTTCTTGAACAATGGTCCCTGCCAAAACATTTTATGAGCAAGGTGTACCTTGAATACAAAATGTATCCAATTAAGAAAAAAAAGTATCAAATAAGAAACCCGAGCCCCATGTATAAGATGAATTAAGACGTCAATATGCAGTCCCCCAAATATAATAATCTTAATAAATTCATGAGAGTGCTGATCTAGTAATCTCTAGAATTTTTCTGTGGCTACTGACTGCTCTTCCAAAACCCCCAAATCATTACTAACATAAAGATGACCGATGTAGGATGATGTAATTAGTTTCTTTAAACTGCTTTAAACTGGAACCTACTAACATGTCAACTGCCCCTTTATTTTAAAATAAAACTGAGTGCAAATTAAAACTTGTGCCCATAAAGAACTCTGGAAAACTCCACGAGCCAATCAAAAAATTAAAAATACCGGTCTACTTATCCCAAAAGCCAGATAATGACTACAGGCATAATTTCCCGCCTATAATTGTGCACTCAGTTAACTGCCAACAAGTGGTACAATTTCTTTCACCAAGCAACAGAACTTCCTAAAGTACTACTAAAATGGCACAGAATTCTGATTACGAAATGCAGACTTTGCGTAAGCAGCCACTTCATTCAAAGATCAGCGAAATTGCTTCCAATTACCCTTCCGGAAGTTTTAACCCACCATAAGAAAAATGAACAACAGACCGTTATCTTCAGTGACTGATGGGGAACATATTTCGGACTCCAAAGCAGTGAACTTTTTATATCTCCACACCGATAAACAAATAATGAGGAGAGGCAAAATTTGTTTATGCTTAAACTTGACGACAAAATATCAAAACTTCAGATTATTTGCATAAATGAATATTTTCCATCCTCATATTATGAATAACAAAAATGTTACGTATTACCTGGTATCGTGGTGAAAAAAAAAAAAAAACTTTTTTTTAGCGTGTATTACTCACTAGCGAAATAACGAATCATTAATTGTATCTGCACTCATCAAACCTTTCACCGTTGGTGTGCAAGAGCTTAAAATACTAGTTATAAAGATGTAGTAGTTTACATTAAATAACAACTTACATTTAATAAAACAGAATTAAATCGAAAATTTCACTTCTCATTTTATCCAGAGTGGATTATTACCAGAATGTGTCTTTGATCTTGCAAAACAGTGGTAAAAATAATCTGGTAAGGTAAAACTCTAGCTTCTTCAGCCCATCTCTATTCAAAGCTAAAGGGAATATTTTTAAGAGTAAAGCAATATAGATCTACTGTAATGTATAAATAACGCTTAATGACTATAAGTGGTAAAGAGAAAGAGAAGACAAAGAGACACCACGTAGAGAGAGAGAGAGAGAGAGAGAGAGAGAGAGAGAGAGAGAGAGAGAGAGAGAGAGAGAGAGAGGGTATACTCACACCATTAAAGGTTTTTGGAACCAAGTAAATGCATCTTTTATCTGAGCACCATAACGATTATCTTGACATGACAGGGATTCAGAGCTGAGCACTTTGTCCCAAAAAGAGAAGGATGCTTCATGCTTTTCTGCTCGGTGCTTCAATACTTTCATCAATAAAAATGAAGTCGCGTCCTGCCTATCTATAAATACACAATAATGTTACAGAGCATTAAATAACGGTTAAAACTGAACTTCAACGATATTTCGACTTTAATATTGTTATAAATGTATGGCTTCACGGCAATACGATAATAGCCCTGAGTGGATATGAACAGGACGCTAAAAACCCCGAAACGAATTGGCATAATCTATATTCGTGGGGGGGCAATTGCCAATCCCATTCCATCATCAGGGAAATGACATTACAGAACTCAATTCTCCCTCCTTTACCAACCATTAGGTCCTTCACCTTTAAACAAATTCATGGCGGCGTTAGATATTCACGCATCAGCGGGGACCATAGTTGTCTGAAAGGGATATGATCGTGACAATAATAAAAATGGTCTCACGATCATTTGCTCGGAATGGGCTCTGCAGAGCAGCAAATATTGGCAGTTTTTTTTTTTTTTTTTTTTTTTTTTTTTTTTAAGTTCAAGCACAATTTTCAGTCTATCTATTTTAATTTCCAAGTCACAAAAGATGTAATTCTTTATCAGAGACAAATTTAGACTGTTCATGAAAATCAAAGTAAAAAAAAAATACATAAATCACAGTTCTCTCTGATCGGAAACTGGGATTTTAACTGAAGTATATATTAAAAAAAGATAAACGAATTCAAGCATGAAGTAAAAGCCCACCCCTACGATCCCAGACATCTTCAATATTTGATTTTACAGTTCCCAGCTTATTACCTTCGTCTCGGAAAAGTCACCTTCAAACAGTTTCCCAGATCTCTAATCTCCCCTTAAAAAGTAAGCTTCCAGATTTTGAAATCTATCCCTAAAAAAGGAGAAACAGGTATTATGCAATGGTTACAGACGTTGTACTCGATTAGTTTTCACTTGGGTTCGTTAATAGTGTGTGTGTGTGTGTGTGTGTGTCTGTGTTTCACTTATAAACTCGTGAAAGATTTATATTCGCGAACATTAAGCCGTAAATATCGTTTAACATCGATTTCACTCTACTTTGTGAATTACAATACACAAGTGCTTCTGCGCCGGTCAGGATTCGAATACACACACACACACACACACACACACATATATATATATATATATATATATATATATATATATATATATATATATATATATATATATACATACATATATATATATATATATATATATATATATATATATATATATATATATATATATATATATGATTTTTTTCACAGTAAGCCGCAAAAACAAGTTCTTGGCTATCCTTGAATCTATAATATAACTAATTAAAACACGAGGAAGAATATTAGAGATAAACAGGAAAAGGACATAACACACATGAAAGGCAGATGAGATTTTTAATGACCCACTCCATCATTATCAGGTGAGCGTCGAATAATGAGACGATCTTTATATGATTTATCAAAAGAAAATATCAAGATTATATCATATATACGTAAATATAAATATATAATATATATACATATAATATATATATGTGTGTATGTATAATATATATATATATATATATATATATATATATATATATATATATATATATATATATATATATATATATATATATATATATACAGTATATGTATATATATATATATATATATATATATATATATATATATATATATATATATATATATATATATATATATATATATATATATATACAGTATATGTATATATATATATATATATATATATATATATATATATATATATATATATATATATATGAAATAACAAGGTAACAGAAAAAACCATTTTACTGAAAATCAAAGTAACACCATAACAAGGAATTATAAACAGGATAGCAGTAGAAAGTTAAAGTTGACAAAAATCATGGAACATGAGACACATGACTTAGGAACAGGTGTGTGTGTATATATTATATATGTGTGTGTGCTTATTTACAAGTACCTATATATTTATATTTATATACTTTCACAATTAATTCTTTTTCCCGTTGTTTACATCTTTTGTACGAAAATCTGATTGAAATAACCATTTAAATAGCCTAATATAATTTTTAAAACAATTAAAATAAATAATCTAATTAAAATAACGATTTCAATAACCTCTGCTAAAGATGATAATATCTCTCCCAGTTTTAATTATGAATATGAATCTCCCGCCACCAACGTTGTTGAAAAAGAACCCGACGCCTTTTGTGGAAAGATAAAAGAAGAGCGTGGGTGGAACTGGCCAAATCTAGATCGCTCGCTGTATACCGGTACCCAACAAAATGCATTTATCAATTATAATTATTCGCGCTCATAATCTGATGCTGATAGAGACGAAAATAATCTTTAGTGATAGTATTGCCAGTGTGACAGAATACGGCAAAGTGATGGATAGATTTGCATAAGCTTTATTAAAACTTTTTCCTATAATTCACAGTTCGTTAACACTTTCACGTGCCCAAATGTGCTCACAGAACAAAAACAGTCCCGTTTCAGTGGCGCTTTTAAGCCCTGTAAAAATGACCAGCACTGAAATATCACGCGCACGCGAACAAAAGTTGTTACTTGATATTTGGAAAGGTACGAGCGTTATTTTGCTATCAATTTTTATCTTGAGAGAAAGCCATGATGATGCATGTATATGAAATACTGGAAAAACACGAGTTACTGCAGAAGAGCGATTCGCATGCAAATCGTATTGCGCATGCATTTCTTTCCATTTCGTTAAATCCCTTTTTTTCATTTATTTAAAAATGAATCTAGATGGGTTCAGTTAGGGCTACAACGAACGAGAGAGAGAGAGAGAGAGAGAGAGAGAGAGAGAGAGAGAGAGAGAGAGAGAGAGAGAGAGAGAGAGAGAGAAATTTCTTGACCAGATACAATATACGGAAACAAGCTGATTTTCAAGCATGATCCAATAGCCGCAGCTGCACAAGACTACATACCAAATTACTAACAAAGTTTTACAGACTTTTACAAACTTCAGGCATGACTGCGTCATGTTTTCTACTCCCCTTCACACATGAAGTCGTGCTATTACACATGGGAAATAAGTGGAAAAATGAATAGTTTCGTTCTAAAGAAGATCCTTTTACCTTTCAGGAAAAAGGAGTATGGCCGTTAGGTCACGTGACTTATCATTAATACTGTGTCTGCAAAGTAAAAATTTCCAGCATACTAGTATTATACAGTGAAGTTTCGGCAGGTTCCATCAAACTATTTTTCTTCGGCCACAGAATTATTCAGTATCATAATAATAAAAATAAAAAATAACTCGTCGAAAACCCTAATAATAATAATAATAATAATAATAATAATAATAATAATAATAATAATAATAATAATAATAATAATGAAATAAAAAAAACCGCTGCACATGGACATAACAGCAACTTTCAGGAAACTACAGATCTTCTTTCCAGCATGTACTCTAGGTAGAAGGGAGACCGGGAATTCCAGAGGCCGAGTATAAAAGGTGGCAAACAAATAGTAATGACAGATTCTGAGTAGGTCCTCTTTATATTCAGTATACATACCTCCTCCTCACCCACTTCTTATGGCTCTATCCACCATTACTGGTTCAATACTTTTAGGAACTCTAATATAGATCATGTAAAATTCTGAATGAGATCAATATATATAGCCTTCAACATCTAAGTTGCGGAGATGATATATAAAAGCCTACTGTAAGGTTGGTCTTCCATACAACTAGTCTATTGAGGTATAAGAGGCACAAAACACTATTCTATATGGGCACAACACACTATTTTATAAGGGCTTAACCAAGATTATTTCGGAAACCTAGAAGAGCATCGGAAGAGTGTAGATCTGTCTGTTATCCCTGCACATAGCACTAAATACCACTTTGGAACAGGCATATTCAGTCCATCAGAAAAACAAGGGAAAACGACAAGCTACATCTTTAGTGGTACAAAATTAACTGTAATTCACAATAACTAATTAAGTCTAATTATTATACCTGTTTAACAGGAAGAAAAGGCTTCACGCACCCTTTCATTAGAATGCGCTCTGCTACCGTTATCAGGCTCTAAGCCTTTTTAATGACCGGAGTCACAAAAACCGAGGAAACGGAAGGGAAGCCTTAAATTCTGTAAATGACTGCCGTGCCACATGAAGAGAAATTTAAGATAAGAAAACGAACGGTTAAGGAAGCACCATTTATCACCCGGACATGGCAATAACTCATTGCCGACGATAGTGCCAAGAGGCGCATGACCTTTACCTAAAAAGGAAAAAAAATAATGGGACTAACACGAGTGTTTCAGTTTTATAACGCAACACATACTACGGTGAAATTATTTTTCTCAAATGTGAAAACTGTAATACAAAATAAAAGCTAGACAATGGGAAGAATAATGTTTATTGAGCATCTAGACAAAAAAATTATTATAAGTATTTACTATCACTCTTAACACAGACTGATGCATTAGAAACGGACTAAATAAGTCACTAAAACAAAATTCCTACATGGTGGATAAACTTAACTGATGAAAAACCAAATCAAACATAAGGATGTGAAACTTGATCCTGTCATGTCGATGAAAATGTCAAGATCGCAAAATCATAACCACCATTTTTTCATGCCAAACACTCAAAATTAAACTACAAATTTTACAAGGATACCACGAAAGGAGTGTAAGAATTATCAGGGGAACTACCATTCTCGTTTTTCAGGCTTGACATTTAAAGGTACCCACAATGTACCAAGATTCCTTGTCTTTTTTTTTTTAAGTTTCGTTCTCCCTATAGAAATATATATCCGTTGTATGAAGACACCTTCTTGTATCCGTTTTGACTGGCGTTTTTCACGTAATTGACTCTCGTCATCATCTAGAAAAATGCAAGATCACGGGACCTGTCGGCTTGATGTCACTGAACGAACCTAACAACAGCAAAGCAAGGAAATGGAAGATGGCTCTGTTTCCCCTCTTCTTTTACATACGAACTGTTCCATATGAATGTCTAAGCATTTATAATACTGATACCAGTAGTATTAGGTTCAGGTGGCGACGTCATCAATATCGCATGCCTTCTGTTAAGCAAACAACAGTTCACACCTATTTTGTGTAGATTTTTATTTCCAATATTAATTAGAGGATCTGTTCAAATCACATATTTTAACTGGTTCCAGTTTCTCCGTAAAGACTGTCATATGTCATGTTTTGATTTCCCTTTGAATCTTTAACATCTGATATGGTGACATTACCAAAATTATAGATACAGTAACATCAATGGCCACTACATTCAGTTTTAATATATCAGTACATAAAAGAAAAGTCAGCATACACAAAATGACGAAATTACAAAGTTAACTGTACTTTTACATGCACTAGAAAATCTTGTATAGAATACACAAAAACAAATTTAAAGCAAGAAAACGGCATTTCACGTATAACGTGCAATCACTAAGAATAAAAACGAATGAGGAAGTAGACGAAAAAACTCAAAACCCGGGGCAAAGGCAACAATAAGAAACCTGAAACTTATTTAACGAGATCCTTAACGACACCTCAAAAAACCCACCGCTGCAAACATACCATTTTCAACTTTTTCGGCTTCTCAGTCATCCCACGAATTTATCAAATTTTGCCGGAGATTCCTCAACAAAATTACCTAATTTTCTCCGTACGGTATATAAAGATTTTTCATGTATACGTATATTAAATTTTCGCATACACTTACTCTGCAAAACTGATTAAGTATACGGAACCATTTTACTCGAAGATGGAAGGACGATTTTACACTAGTTCCAGTTAGAAAAATATACCAGAAATGGCGGGTAAACTAGCGTTCTTAATTATTTCAATAATCCCTAGATTATATTGTGCTTTGCATAGTAATAGCGATCTGCCCTTCGAAGAACTGAAATATTGCACTCTGAGCAAATACTAGGGTTAAAACTTGTGAATATTGAAGTAAATAAATCAAATCTCTTTGAGCCCTCTTTAATGATTATTCTAAATTGGTCTACCCTGTCTGATGTTCCTTTCTACACTGGAAATAAATGAGAATCTTATTTGTCCTAAGCCTAAAAAAACTGGTATTTCGACTACAAACGAAATGAAGCTCCATGCTAGTACTGGACCCAGTGCCTTTGCTAGAAATGAGTAAAAGGGCGCGGGGAAGGAGGGCTGTATCTTTACAGAATGACTGAAGATGAGTATTAGTTAGCTAAGACTACATGTGCGATGATGCTATATGAGCACAAAATCAATTAAATACATGTCACTGTGATTTTACAGTCCCCGGTACATTTCAAGAGACTAAAAGAAAACTCGTAAGACCTGAGTGGCAACTGCATGACCATAAATTGTACAAAATTTGATTGGCTAACATGTTCTGCACATGAAGCCTCTCCTCTTCACTAATAGCATTCACAATGCTGTATCCATCACTAATCTATACAAGGACTTTATCAACATGTCTCATTGCGTAATTATAATAATTTTTTTTTTCAGATTACTTCACTCCTTATTTTCGATTACTTACAGATGGTTCCTTTTGCTTTTAATGTCTCACTCAGTAAATGCTCCGTAACCTTTATTCGTTAATAAGAACCAAAGTTCAAAAATTCGGATACTCATGAAAAGATAACAATGACATACATTTCCCATCTGTAACTTTCTCTTTTCAACAGCGGGCTTCACTGTAATTCCCTTTCAAAATCGCAGTAGTTTAAAATACGAGAAACTAAAATATAACGATTTCATTATTCACGCGCTATAGTTTCCAGAAACTTTGTGAAAAGTTTGATCCATTACTAATGCGACGCTGTCGCGATATCAGACTTCCGTAAATACACGATTATGACCTGTCAAAGTTCTGATCTTTTGTACGGCACATTTTCCGATATGATTTCTAATCAGTTTGCTCGAGGTACCTAACATCTCCAAGCTTTCTCTTTCATGAATCATGGTCCAAATATAATAAGTAATAATTGCCAAAATCCATGAATCCTGAACACCACCATGTATATAAGGAATCGTGACTAATCGTGACAAAAGATGAAAAATTTTCTTAGTTTGGCAATCCTTCATACACTTTTCAGGCAATCCTTCGACTTAGCAACAAATGCGCTTGAATCCCATTTATGAATCTGAGTACCACAGTCAATTCTTTCTTAGCGAGAAGGTTCACATTGCCAAGAAGGCACCGACTACAAAGACATAATCTACACGTACCTAAGGCCCCCATACACTACCGAGCATCGAATCGCGCTTCGAGTCACCTCAAGCTTGGCTCGAACTCGAAGGAGGCCACACACTAAAGAGCCTTGTTTCAGTTAAGCGCTTTTTCCGCACAGTGAAGATGTCATCCTCAGACCTAGACACAGACGATTTTTTAAGCATTGCTGTTGCTCTCGAAGAGAAAAAACGTAAAAAGCGGTCAAAGTGGAGCAAATCGTGGCTTTTAAAGAGAAATGATTTCTCGCATACCAATTTGCTAGAAGAACTTAGATTGAAAGAGCCCCAAGATTGAGAATATGAAAGGAGGTACAGTAAAAGGAACGAAAGTATCTCGTATATTTTATGTTCACTGGATGAGATATTTTCTTTTTTTTTTAATAAAAGATAAGTGTTGTATGTACTTATCTTTCATAAAATTTGAAAACACGTTGGTAAAAGTTATTTAATTCGTTATGCATTTCTTCAGTCGTATTATTATTCTTATAGCAGTCTCAGAGAGAGAGAGAGAGAGAGAGAGAGAGAGAGAGAGAGAGAGAGAAAGAGAGAGAGAGTCAAATTCAATACACTTTATCCCATTAAAAATAGCTATTAAATAAACTTCTGTATTGAATTAGTACTATATGAAGGTTCTTATACATAATGTACACTTTAGATGGAGTTAATATCGCAATACAGTATTGGAAAATACATATATACCAATGGTTCTCAATCTGGGGGGCGCCAGCAATTTCCAAGGGGGGCACGAGGCCCAGGGAAAAATTGAAAATTCTCCAATTTTATTCGTTATTCTCATAACACGAGTCGCTAAGAAGCAGTGTCAAGTATCTCACTAATTCATTCCCAAAAGAATAAAAACACCTCTTTCTCTTTATTTTTTTAGTCCCCTTTAAATCTGGGAGGGAATTTTACTCGTAGATGCAAGGGGGGTGGGGGACGTGGAGGGAAGGACCTACTCTTAAGGCCCCCATACACATGCTGCAAACCCACTGTATACGAATCAACCACTTCCCTTCTTCGCCTTTCTTATTTAACACTCATTACTCCATTTGCTCTAGTAAATTTCTTTTCTCACAGTTACTTTCAACTGTCTTCTTATACCGTCTTCAAATTTTCTCTACTCTGTTCACTTTGTTATAGTAATCTGCCGATTTAATTTTCCACAAACACGGGAAAGACTGGTATAGGTCTATAAAGTCACTTAACACTTCTCTTGAATTGGCGCTATCCATCTTCAATTTCACTCAACATACAAAAATAATGGAGCCTTCCTCGTGTACCCAACAAATTATCACTTGGCTCGAAGCTCCGCCCACAAAATATCAGGAATGTCTTGATAGCGTCGAGCCAGCTGCGAGTGGCTCGTTGCACGATGCGAAAGCCCCCATACACTATGAAAACTCGACGCGTTGCACGAAGCGCGATTCGATGCTCGATAGTGTATGGGGGCCTTAAGAGGGCGTTCCCTCCATCTTCTGCAGTTGTGAACTCCGTGAAAGCGTTAAAATTATACATATAAAAAAATCACTTTTCTAGCTTTATCTCCTCGACCAGTCTTCCACTATTCAAAGGTCCTGTTTTACTTGTTGTTTTACATTAGTTCCTTCAGCATGAGAGAACAGTCAATTATCTTCATTAAATGGTGGTATGCAATGTTTGTGCTACTGAGACTGACTACACTTTTTAATATCAATGAAAATCAAGAAAACAGAGTATTGAATGTTAATCTGGATGATGGCACAATGGATGTGTATAACGGATGAGTGAGTAGGATGAGAGACGAGGTGAGTTATCGAATCGGCGAAGCAGGAAAGGTAGAAAGTGTGTGTGCAAAAGACTGGAGATAGACTTGGATTGTCTACAAAAGCAAAGGTGGATATTTATGAAAGAAATGTTTAGCCAACTGCTATTATAAAATAAAAATGTGAGAACTGAATGCAAATGAATAAGAAAACGTTGAAGCTGTTGAGATGAACTGTGTGCGAATATATGCATCATAAAAACTCTGACTGGGTAAAAATGTGAAGATAAATACAGGTGGCAAAATAATTAGCAGAACGAAAGACAGATAAGAGAATTCTGAGACAGTTTGGTCATGTGGAAAAGTCAAGTTAAGTATACCTTAGTTTCACCAGACCACTGAAAGTCAAGTTAAGTATACCTTAGTTTAACCAGACCACTGAGCTGATTAACAGCTCTCCTTGGGCTGGCCCGAGGGATTAGATTTATTTTACGTGGTTAAGAACCAATTGATTACCTAGCAACGGGACCTACAGCTTATTGTGGAATCCGAACCACATTATAACGAGAAATGAATTTCAATCACCAGAAATGAATTTCTCCAATTCTTCATTGGCCGGTCGGAGAATCGAACGCGGGCCCAGCAGAGTGCTAGCCGAGAACGATACCAACCCGTCCAATGAAGAACTTGGTCATGTGGAAACAATGGAGAACTATAGGTCGGTGAAAGAGCGTATATTTCAAAAGTGAAAGGGAAATGGGAGAGGACGATGTAAGAGGGTTACAGGGCAAAACAGAGGTTTGGGATAGGAAGAACCTTTACAGTTAGGAAGTACAAGAGTGCCTGTAAGAGAGCCTACGAATGACATAGCTCACGTCTAGAGTGGAGCCCTCTTTCTAGGTGAATGAAGGGTTTAGTGCTGTCGAAGTTTTACCGTATAATGGGTTTAGCCAAGATTTAGGAATTAAAAAGCATGTATGTGGCAGTGACCATTGTGCCGCCCTGCTTAATATCCAAGGGGAATTATAACTGATAAGTGCTTCTGCTTGTAGTCAAAGATACTCTGTAGTTGTTTTTAAACAAGCCAATGGTTCGAGTACTGCTGGGGACGAGGTACTTATCAATTACAATTACCCTTTGGTGCAAGTTATTTCCAAGGTAGAGTGAGCTGGATATTAAACGGTATTTATTGCTAAATATTTGTAAACATAAAAAGTCATGCGTGTATAATACAAACATTAATACATACCCACATATACATAGTTATATGTATAAATATAAATATACATATCATATATATATATAATATTACTATATATATAAAAAAAATATATATATATATATATATATATATATATATATATATATATATATATATATATATATATATATATATATATATATATATATATATATATATATATCTTAATGGTTCCAACTCAGCCTCAGCCTCACACACCGGGACAAAAGTTCCGTAGACAGGAAAACGTTCTGAAAGTTTCCTAGAAATCCATCGCCTTTCCGGTTACCTAAGCAGTGAATTAAGCAACTAGTACCTAGTTAGTCGACTGTAGTAAGTCACAAACAGAGTAAAAAAAGCTACGGGAATAGCAATCTCATCCCGAAAATAAACCGGAAAGTTAAAAGCCTTGGGAGACCCTCTTATGTGCAAAATGGTTATAATTGAGAAAAAATATGTACTCATGCTATATAAAATATACGTGAGATAGATCGAGCCTGAGACACGACAGGGAGAAATAAAGAAAGCGAGAGAGTGAGAGTAATGTACGCGGAAGTGGGAAACGAGTTTATTCCATCAGAGAAGAAAGAAAAGTCCGACCTAAACACCTGACACAGAAGAGGAAATTATCCTGTGGGTCCCAACTACCGATAGACATTTCCTCTCTCTCTCTCTCTCTCTCTCTCTCTCTCTCTCTCTCTCTCTCTCTCTCTCTCTCTCTCTCTCTCAACGTCAGAGGCAGCTGTTGCAGCGCTGGATGACTACAATAACCAATCATTTCTCTCTCTCTCTCTCTCTCTCTCTCTCTCTCTCTCTCTCTCTCTCTCTCTCCTAAGCCAGAAATTAATTTCCTGTGAATATTGAAGATCCAAGTCGTACTTGCCAAGTTTTTAATAGGATTTCCATCATGTACGAGACATTCCCTCACATGTAAATGACTGATAAAAGAAGCACATAATCTACCAAAGAAATACTGCCCGAAAATTATAGTTTTATGACTTTACAGTGACAGAATTATCAGAAACTGAGGAGCGAACTGCAAAGGATTATCGAAAAATAAGGAAGATATTTAGCGCACGGGTGTCAAAATGTTTTGACATTTTTAGTGAGCATTTTTATTGATTTCATAAAATTAACTGGTCAGTGCTATAAACGATCATGAGATCTAGAATATAGTTCAGGCATGAACGAAGCTCAAGCGTCCCTGATCACACATCGCACCCAAAAAATTAAGTCATCCTATCAAAATTTATTGGTCTTGGATACGCGGGTTCTCTTACTATTTCGTCCCTTATGCAGCCTCAAATTCTTACCTAGTTCAGGATTAAAGTATGCCAAAAGAGACAGGTGAAAGAAGAGTGGGAGACGTGCCCCTAGAGAGAGAGAGAGAGAGAGAGAGAGAGAGAGAGAGAGAGAGAGAGAGAGAGAGAGAGAGAGAGAGAGACTGAGGATTACAAAATTCAGGATGAGAATTATGAACTTCTGTACCAAAGAAAGAGTAAAATTACCAGGCATTCAAGATCTGACGGACGTTACTATGTCCCGTAAGTGGACAGGGGTGGAAGGGCTATCTCCTTCAACTCAAACAACAAACACCAAATCAGTATCATCCTTGAGTACAGTCACAAGAAACCAACGAAAGTTTAAGATGAGGGTTACTGATTATTTGAATTTCCTATAACTCAGACCAGTTCAAAACAGATACACAAGTAGCCGCAAACTAAATTTGAGAGAAATATTCAGAGTATTGTCACATAGGCTAATACCATTCTTTAGTACCTGGGATGAAGGAAAAACTCACAGCAATGAATAAAACACAAAATGTTTAGAAAGAGATTTAACATCCGAATTTCCGCAGCTGATATTTTCTGAACACCCGAATTACTGCCTATACAAGAAGTTAAATTCAATTATTCATCGTTCACAAATAACAAGTGGGTGGGAGAGTGGACAGAAAATTGACAGTGGCCGGTTCTTGCTGGCAAAGAACTTGAAATACTATGTGATGCCTATTCAAAATGACTAAGTTATAACAGAGCTTAACAGACTAGGAAAGGGCAGTTTGATAATTAGTGCAGGAAGTGAAGGAACTAAAGATATGGAGGACTGAATCATCAGCAAAAACATAAATAGCAAAATTACTGCAAAAGGTCACTCACAAAGAATGGGAACTGACAGATCAAATCTTGAGGAGTTCTACTGGAAATGTGACGGGACCAGTTATTGCACTGCCATTAGTAACAAATGAAAAGGTAACCAAAATCAGTCATTAATAAGAATTGGAGGGTGACTGAAAACACGGTCATTAATAACAAATGAACAGGTGGCTGAAAAAAATCAAACGTTGACTTAAAACGTAAAATAAAAAGTTTACAAAAAGGATAAGGAAAGCATAACGTCTATTAAACAACGCAAGTTGCCGAACGCCTTAGAGGTAAGAATAATGACAATGAAGGACCACAAAATCCCAAAGAGAGAATAACAAAACTTGAATGACACGGAAAGGGTTTCCAGTGAATCTTGTCTTACGGAAACCATACTGATGTTCCCACGCGGAGTTGGAATCAAAGTGTCTGAGAAAGAGAGTTGAGAGAAGTTTTGAATATTTCAGTAATGGCAGAGGTTGAAGCGACAGAGAGGCATTTTCTAGGATAAGATCTGCCCCACAGTAAGGTTTCAAATCAATAATTCCGTAAGAAGAAAAACTACACAGACACACACATCTCCAGCATAATCTTTTGTGAATTATGATGTAAAATATGATACAGGAAAGTCAAGAGACACTAACACCAATACGCCTAAGGAAAAAGCCTCATCATTTCTGTTAAAAATACGATTTATTCATCTATAAAAATGCAGGGAGGTTAACCGAAATTAAAGCAATGTTTTACAAATAAAATTAGATCGAAATATCAAGATTTAATTTTTTGGGGGGGAAGATATTCTGAATGCTATTCTGCGCATTCCTTGGGAAACCCACACTAGACTCACCGATCAAGAGTGATCCGCATCACAATCAGATAACATCAAATTAATCAGGCAAACAACAAACTGCGTGGGAGAATTTCCTTCATTATCTCGTAATTAGCCTCGTTATAATTTCACATTGCTAATGCACGTGGCGTGATAAAATACCGTCGCTTGGGTATGAAACCATCTGAAAATGTTTATTTACTTGCGTACATACATAAACAAATCAATATATATATATATATATATATATATATATATATATATATATATATATATTTCCACAGTGGTCCCGTGGATGAAGTATATAATAGATCTTAACATGAAAATAAAAGGAGATGCCAGGACTTTCGACTTTTATTCTAAAGTCATCTTCAGGGTACTCTAACATTATCTGTATTACATAGCCGTATATCACAGACAGTTCAAGGATGAGGTCACGGCCATGAAGAGAATAACTGACAGTGGTATGACACCTACGTATCCTGACAAGAGGATTTCCTTACGCGTCAGTACTACCCAAACCTAGTCAGCACCCTCATAATGCGGAATAGCACGGCCCCCTGTAGAGAGATGTGGGAGTCAAGCAACATAGTATACAAATTTTAATGTACCGAAGGGACATGTCAAGCCCTCAGCTATTACTACATAGGTCGCACCACTACTACTCTACGTAGGCATTGCAAGTTCAATGCAATGACCATGACCATAAGCCGACATTAGAAGAACTATTGGAAAGCACAGAGATTGTACATACAGAAGCCCAGTTCCACAGACTGCAAATACAGAGGCTGTGAGTATAAATCAGCAACAGCCTACAGTGAATAAACAGAGGAACAAAGATTTCATCCTCCATTCCTCAAGGAAACCACAGTTCATCCATGAGAATCTGAAGGGAAACACAATCAACAGAACACTCCTGGACACAACTACTGACAATGAAGCAATTGAAGCAATTCAAGACTATTGGCCAGAGACGGGAATTATGCCCTTGCCCACACCCTTGGCCACAAACTGTGCCATAGGACAAGTCCTACAGAGCACCAGGAGTGCCCATGTTGCTGCCCAGACAGCCAGCAAGAGAATGAAACCTATTGTCCAATAGAAATTCAGCACCCCAATGACGTCATGTTTGAAATTCAAACGTCCGCATGCAATAATAAACACGCTGTATGTCGTCTTGCATAATAACGATTTCGTTGTTATTTCAGGACTTAAGTGCTTTTTTGGCAGACTGTGCATCAGGCTATCTTGTATTTTTTTTCACAACATATGTCAGATATAACCATGGTGATGCCGTCCAAGAGACTCCCCCTCTCCAGGCACCTCCCAAGAGGACTTTCCTCCTGGAGGAGACGGCGAAGGATTCACGACTGTTATGAAGAAAAGAAGAAGGGCCAAATCATTCTCCGACCTTACTGACACTGTCGTCCGCCTTGCAAACAACAGCAACTACGCATGTCCAGCAGTGCCGAACATAACCTCTGTCACTGAGTTTCCAGTGCTACCGAAGTTCAGAGCAGTGACAGAACAAGGCCAGACATCCTATGCGGCTGTACTGGCATTCGAAAAAAGGTACCCTGGTGCAAATATTAGAGCCAGACCAAACCTGAGAGGGGAATTCACGATCACTCCCAAGGACCAGAAAGCAGTGGAACTTTTGAAGAACGATCCCTTGTGTCTACTACTTGACCCAGCAGAAAAGGTCACGAAGGGGATGATACGTAGAGTCCCCAAGTACATGTAGTGCTGTGCATCATGAGTGCCAAAATGTGTAAGGCAAAGTCAGGACTAGAAACCATGTAAGTGAAGCTACATTCAAAGGAAAAATGCCTCCTGAAATCAGCCTTGGGGTCTTTGGCACTCTTAAGACTGAGGATTTCACACTGGAGCCACTGAGATGTTTCAGATGCCACAGGTTTGGACATCACAAGAATGAATGCACCGCCCGCCATGTCTGTGGAATGTGCAGTCTATGGTATGACACAGGAGTATGCCTACTCAAGTTTAAGGCAAAGGGCCACACTGTAGCTCGATGCCCTAACAGTAAGCAGCAGCATCATGCATGGTTTAAAGGATGTCCGGCCAGATTGGAGAGAATCTGGAAAATGAAGGGCACTCTCGCTCCACCAGCAAGACCTCCTATGCAGCAACAACCATCGTCTCCTAGAAGACCTCCAACCAACCCTACACAGGACCTAAGAACTTCCCTACCTCCCACAATACCAATTTCTCAACCTTCCAAGCCCCAACCTCCTTTCACCCCATGGAACATTCCCAACCCCACACCATCTTGTCACCACATTCCCACACTCCGATCTTCTTGTACCCCTAAGAGCATTCCCAATCCTATACCATACTCTCAAATTTCTGTTACCCCTGTGACCACTCCATCACATCTCCCCTGCACTACCTCCAGCTTTTCTTATATTTCTAACTCTTTTCTTTCACAACCACTCACTACCCACCTTCCCTCTACTTCTTCCGACAACTCCCAGTCCTCTCCGCCCTCTATACGGGCTCTTCAGATAACCAAGGGCACAACACTTCGAACCGTGAAGAAGTAATCTTGCCCTACATATATGGCAATAAGGAGAACATCATAAAACTCCTAACAAACTTTGCTGAGGTGCTTCTCAAGAAAACGCCTGGCAGAGAACTCAACAGTAAGCAGTTGAAAAATATCAGCCTTGACTTCATAAAACAAGGCAAGGGTGTAGTTTCTTAATATGGATGGTGAAAGTGTTGACACCGTGAATGACCAAAGTGACAGTCACGAGTCAAATGACAACTTAAAAGTCTTACAGTGGAATGTAAACAGTGTAAATGCTAAATATGCACTGTTACAAGCTCAGGTATTGCCAGGAGAACATGACGTCGTTCTCCTACAAGAGACATTGTTAAGGGAGAGAGTCAAATTCTCTTTTAAAGGCTATACAGTGTACAGGACCCGGTAGGCCTAATTATGTTAATTAAAGAAACCATTCCTTCAGAAAAATAAGGAATATAGACTGTGGGCCAGAAATTGAAACACTAAGTGTTAAAATAAAACTGGCAAATACCTCGTTAAACATCCACAATATTTATAAAGGACCTGACAAATATCTTGAAGGAGAAAACCTTTTCAATGTGGCCTCCAGTGAAAGCACCCTATTTGCTGGAGATTTTAAAGCACACCACCCATTTCTTCACTCGCCAGGTACAACAAATGCAGCAGGAAGACATCTGAATTATCTACTGGATGAATTCCCATATGTGAAATTGTTAAATGACAAAAATGAAGAAACTCACCTCCAAGGAGGCAGGCTGGATTTAACTTTTGGGTCCAGAGGATGTACATGGAATCTGCATCCAGTGCTTGCCGGCGATTACTTTACAGTTGAGATCAACTTGAAAGTAAGGAACATTCCGCTCCTCTCCCCCAAGACCCCCGTGGGCTGGAGGCAGGATTTAGCAAACTGGTTCGCATTTTAAAACTTTATGACTGAATGGGCGACCGAGTACATCCTCTCTCCTGCTCACGACATTGACAAACTGCAAGAGGACTTCTCAAAAAGCCTTCCGGGTGCTGCAAATGTATCCATGCCAAAAAAAGTCCTGTGGCAAAAACACAAAACTGCAAAAAGATTCTTGGTACTACAATTCAAGGATCAAAGAAGTAAATGCAAGAGTGAACAGAATTAGAGAGTTTTTCAGGCGGCAACCCACAGATGAACTGCATGCAGCCTTTAGAGAAGTCGTCTCTCATGCTGCACAAG
Source organism: Macrobrachium rosenbergii (assembly GCF_040412425.1). Classification (NCBI taxonomy): domain Eukaryota; kingdom Metazoa; phylum Arthropoda; class Malacostraca; order Decapoda; family Palaemonidae; genus Macrobrachium; species Macrobrachium rosenbergii. The sequence continues at coordinate 24,655,160 of NC_089790.1, forward strand.
TAGCCAGCGAAGTTAGAAAAGAAATTTGGCTACAGTGGTGTGCACAGACGTCCTGTTTAACCCCCATCGCGAAAATATGGCAGTGGTTCAATGTAGTATCCGGGGAAGGAAAGAAAAAACAAGCCTACCATCCCAACCCGTAAGGAGAGGCCGACAGATTAGCTGAACACTTTGCGGACAGAACAAGATCGATACACTTGCCTGTGGCCACACGAAACAGGCAAAATGTTCTCAATCCTGAATGATGGAGAGGAATCAATATGGCTTGTAATACACCAAACAATACAGACTTGCCTTTCACAATGAGAGAGCTACACACAGCCCTCAAAAAAGGCAAAGACACTGCACCAGGAACGGATATGATCACCAAAATAAATGAAAAACAAATAAAAAATTAGGAAAAAATAATAAATAAACAATAAAAAATAAATAAATAAAAAAATTAATAAAAAAATGTTAAAAATTAGAAAATAATAATTACATACAGCATGCTCAAGAACATGGGTGCACAAGTCAAGGAAGTGTACCTCTACATAGTCAATAAAACACATAGAACGTGTCAGGCCCAAGCTGTGGAATCAGCAAAATACGCAGCCTATTCCTAAGGCAAAAGAACCAAACTCTTACAGGCCCATCTCTCTTATCAGCTTCACAGAAAAAACAGCTGAGAGAATCATCTTAAACAGGCTCCTCTGGAAAATAGGGTCCCTGCATCACCGCCTATACGCCTACAGGAAGGGTGCAGGTGCACAAGAATGTATAGCAGACGTCATGACCACAATAAACAACAGAAGAGCTATTGTGGTATTTCTCGACTTAGAGAAGGCATATGAGCTTGCCAGTGCTACCGCCATCCTCATGACCTTAGTGGACAAAAGAGTAAAAGGACACCTCTTAGCATGGACCAAAGAATACATTCAAAACAGAGAAGCCAGAGTCGCCTTCCATGGAGCCATTTCTGAATTCCTGAGACTAGAGAACGGAACTCCTCAAGGAGGAATTCTCAGCCCTTTCCTCTTTAATAATTTGATGGAGAAATTAGCTACAATCAACCCACAGGAGTCGAAACTTTCATCTACGGAGACGATGTCTGCATTGTGAACACGGACAAAAACGAGGCTCACCAAAAAATTCAGAGGGCATTACTTCACATTGAAAGAAAATGTGTGGAATTTGGTTTAAAAATCAATACTGCCAAAACCAAAGCAATGGCAATAAAACACACTCAAGAATTAAATGAGCCACTGCTAATGGAAGACCCTATTGAGTGGGTAGAAAACTTCTTATACTTAGGAGTTAATATAAACAAACAATATATTATTGTCACCAAACAAGGAAATTGAAATACTCAAGGAGAAAACAAAATGTCGATACAATGCTCTCAGGAGAATCACATCCCTGAAGCAGAGTGCCATGTACCATACTTAAAGACCTTCTACATTCAAACTGTAAGGCCTCAAGTTGAGTATGCAGCCCCAGTACTCACAAGCCTCCAAAGCAACCAAAGAAAGACTCTGGAAGTAATACAGAATAATGCTTTGAGGCTCATCACAGGAGCTCCAATGTGGACGTGATTATGCATTCTAAGAGCAGAAACAAGACTGCAATCGCTGGCATATCGAATAGATCAAAGGAATGCAGCTATCCTGTTAAAGACAATTAAAAATGACAGGAATTGTCCACTGAAACGTGCAATGAACAGGTGCATTAACCTACACAAAGAATTAGAACCACCACAAACCTTTGCTGGCAGCCTCCTTGCAACCTTGAGGAGGATTGGCATGCAGGAGGTTGCTGCTGCAACTAAGAGCGACAAACCTTCTGAAGCATACACAGAACCAGCACCTTGGGAACAGGAGCTCTTCAAAATAAACTTCACAACCCTCCCAGCAAGCAAGGCAGCGTGCACACCTCAGCAATTGCAGCAAGCCGCTCAAGATGCAATTGACAGAACAGCAGCACCCAACATATATCACACTGATGGATCAGTTGATCTCAACATTCCAGCAACAGCAGCAGCAGTCTATTCGGCCACTTTCAAATAAAGTTGGAGGCTTTCCAATAATGCCTCCACCCTTCAGACGAAACTGATAGCCATTGCAAAAGCCTTAGATTCCCAGCATAAACAAGGAAATACAACGATTCACACCGACTCTAAAGGCACCATCCCAGCAATAACAAATGGGAAAGCAAAGGAGAATATCATACTCCTTACAAGCATTTGGGCAATTGCCTCTCTGCACCAAAATAGAGGCAGGCAGATCATACTAAACTGGATTCCGAGTCATGTTGGGGTTCACGGAAATGAAGAAGCAGACGCCCTTGCAAACAGTGTCTGCAATGCAGTAACATAAGGATTAAACTGGGACCTTCATTAACCCAGTTAAAAAGCAGAGCCGTGGCATACTGCCAGCAGCAAGAGGAAAGCAGTGTCAGGCAGGCCTTCTTCGAACTTTCAAGAAATGCCAAATGGTATTTAGAAACCAACAATTTACAGCCCCATAATATATCAGGAGAAACACCACGCAAATTAGCAGTTATTATATACAGATTAAGATTTGGATATCTGTGTAACTGGCAAACGATTGAGAATAATCCAAAAGCATGCACCTATTTACTTGAATGCCTAGAAACGATGCAATTAAGAGAAAACGATAGAACAGCCACGAAAGTATTGAAGCGCACCCTCGAAAATATTCACGATTTCACTGGTTTTCTGAGTTCCTACCCGCCACCAAGATAGGAAACAGGTCAACGACTCACTGAATGTCACTTTGCAAACGATTCGGGACTTCACAGGATCTGCCCTTCACGAGACACACCGCCAAAGCTCTGGATCACCTGTGGAGTTTTTGTCTCTAACAACCCCTTTTCTTTAAGGAATTTCTCTCCCTTCCCACCATAAGTAAAATTCCCCCCTCATTCCCAGTTTTCATTCTCCTTCCACGTAATACTTTCCCCCGCCACGCCTAACTCTTTCTCTCCCGCTATTCCTCCGACTAAATATTCTTCCCTTCCTCCAGTTCCTCATTGGACGGGTTGGTATCGTTCTCGGATAGCACTCTGCTGGGCTCGCGTTCGATTCTCCGACCGGTCAATGAAGAATTGAGAAATTTATTTCTGGTGATAGAAATTCATTTCTCGTTATAATGTGGTTCGGATTCCACAATAAGCTGTAGGTCCCGTTGCTATGTAACCAACTGGTTCTTAGCCACGTAAAATAAATTTAATCCTTCGGGCCAGCCCTCTCTAGGAGAGCTGTTAATCAGCTCAGTGGTCTGGTTAAACTGAGGTATACTTTTTCCTCCCTTCCTCCATCGACCTCTTCTCCTATAATGATCGGTGCTAATTTTCTATCGCGTAAATAAAACGCGGCATGGTAACTCCGTAGATTCTCGCTATTTTTCTTTTTCTCCTGCGATAAACATTTCCTTTTTCCTTACTGGCCATCTCTGACTCGACAGTACTCGCTACTATCGTCCTTTATCTCCTACTGACGGGTGCCTTAGGGCTTAAAGAAGTTTGCAACCTCGCCTGTTAACCTTTCATTTCACTCACACCATATCACTGGCATATCCACAGATCATAATAGTTTCATATACATATCCTTTACTCACCTATTCAACAAAAAATGACTTAGGGCTGCTCTACAAGCAAGAGCCCGTGCTGGCATAAGGCCAGCTTAATCAATAACAACAACAACAGCTGCAGGTCGATTTATAATCCAGTCCTGATGACGCAGCCCAGAGAGGTGGAGAAACGGTCTGTCGACTAGAAAAAGAAAAAGAAGTAAATGAAAAGAATCTCGAATAATTTTTCCTTATTCCCGAGAAGCTTGCCGGATGAGAAAAAGAAATACAGACTGATTCAAAGTCTTGATATGAAGATAGTATCTGCGAACAATGCCATTGACGTCAATAGAAACTGCATAAGAGAGAAAATAAGGCCTAATAGCATCTATATATATATATGAGTGTGTGTGTGTTATATATAAGATAATCATTATCATCCATTTTGGCAATTTAGAAAACGATAATGTACAGTAGATTGCAGCACATCCCACACTTCAATTATAGATGATTAAAAATTAGGTCATTTTACTTTACGGGTGAATAAGTAAAAGAAATACAATGTAAAATAAGCTTAAATCTTAGTCTTTTGTATTATACTTCAGAATAATGATCCTAAGGAAAATCAAAATAAGGCAATTTCAACAAAACTTTATGCTGAGGACTAATATTCAACAAACAATTTAAGGAAGGAACATAATGAAGATGTCTGGAAGAAGAGCAATGCCGACCAACCTTTATACACACTCGAGAACATTCAGATAAATGTCTCTCATGCTCGCAGCGCAGCGAAAGCTAATCCTGACCTACTTCAATATCCATCAAGAAAATTGGGATAAAAGATTATACGTTACCTACATTTAGTACAGCCGCAGCAACTCCAACGTATTTCCTTCAAAAGTTTAGAAACCTTTTAAATCGCTAAGAAATCGTACCTTGAGTGAAAAACGACAAAAGGAACATTTCACGCTAACGGCTATCGCCATGGAAAATACGCCTTTTACAGATTCAAGTATAAAATCTAGACCGAATATACAATCCAGCAAATTAATATTCCAGGAATCCAGACTGTCGTCCAACCCACGCTAGTTATCAAGGAGAGTAGGCATAGGCAACCCTTTGGCAACGGGGGACTTCAGGTAGCATTATAATTTTTCCAATAGACCTAGGGTCGCAAGACATCTTTGGTAACATTTGCATGTATCAAATATTAAACCAAGCTGCAGTTATAGAATTACTAATGTACATGTATTCTCTATAAAAACATTGTGCGCTTTAAGAGAAAATTATGAAACAGTTATCCACAGGATTTTATTAATATATCTTAGCATTTTTCAATAAAAAACACAAGGGCTAAGTGAAAAATATTTTTGACGGTTTAATCATGATAACAAGAAATTCATGCAGCAAAGCATACACTCTTTCTAACACTACGTTTCTCTCTTTAAATCTCCTGCTGAAAACCATTATGGAAAGAGCCAACAGACTATAAACCAAGGAGGGCTCCAAAGGGAAATGAGCAGGCAGAGAGAGACAAGTTGTAGGATAAGATGATAAATAAATATGAAGGAAATAGGAAATAAAACCGATACAACTGAAACTCAGACGTCAGTGGTGGCCGCTTTGTTTCTCGGCTAGTAAATATTACTTCTCAAACATACCTACGACAAAAACATTATAGGTGTCGAAGTTTTCGAAAATCATAAAAGATCACACATGCGCGGGTTTCTGATCGTATTCTCGAATCACAAGGTGATATGGAAGAATCGTTCGCGTTTCTAATTTCCACACACACACACACACACACACACACGTGCGCGCGCGTGCGGACTCTGACATATGCACAGGCGTTTAGAGTGGTTTTAGATTACCATATTTTTTCTCCTCCTAGTGTACAAAAAGTACTCAAGTGGTGGCATATAGTAAGAGCAAATAAGGGCTAACTTTTGACTGAAATAATAATTTTTATATTGTTTTTACAAAGTAGCTTTTTGAGTTCATGTAAAGTAAAATACGAGTAAGAGGTACATACAGGCACGTCGCGGGCTGTAGGTTACCCGTGAATGATCTAGACTCTAGATTCGAGAGAACAGAACTTCAGGGATGTAAAAGAATAGCCTACGTTTCATTCATGCCTTGAATATTAAGCTTTCCCTAGTTTCGTAGCATTATTAAAAAATTTGTAGCGCATCAAGTTCAAATTCATAAAAAGAAAAATCATAAGCAATTCCGGCAAACAAAATCTGAACATTTTCCACCAAAATTCTCAACACATCAGCAGCAGAAATGTCTTGACAGCATTGCAATTTTTTAGTATTTCACTGAAACAGATACAAAAGAGAATGGCTTATGAAATGCGACTTGAATAAGTTTAGGAATCGTATTGTTATACTATATATATATATATATATATATATATATATATATATATATATATATATATATATATATATATATATATATATATATATATATATCTTCTTCTTCTTCTTGTAACGTGTTTTTCCCCATTTTTGTATGGGGTAAGCACGATGCCTTCTTTTGAAGGACTTTTGATTTGGCTTTGGGGTAGACCTGTGGTCTCGATCGGCTGCCCTGCCTGACATCGCTTAGACCCCATATATATATATATATATATATATATATATATATATATATATATATATATATATATATATATATATATATATATATATATATATATAACATATATATACACACATAAACATATATATTTATAATAAATATATATATATATATATATATATATATATATATATATATATGAAAATTACTATTACACATTTCAGTACATCATTTGAAAGTCATTAACAGTATAGCAGATCCAATAATACCATACTCAAAATCTAATTTACTGAACCAATATTCAGCATTTGACAGTTATCCCTAATTTTCCATCACAACTCATTAAAACACCAGCCCAAATATTGCCCTTTCAAATCGTTGTTTCCTGCAGTTTTATTCAGCAGTATATTTGTTATAGCATTCGTATATAAGAGAAAATTAAATACGTGTTAATTAACAGGTAATTTTAACCCCTTTTTAATATCAACAGGAAAATCAAATATCAGCAACATGTTGTTTAATTAAGCGATATAAAAATGTCTGATGCTGAAAAACCAGGAAGTAAAAAGAAACCAGTTTTAAATACAAGGAGGAACAGAAGCCATCAGTAATTCACATCATCACCGAATTTCTTGAGGAAACGACGTAATAAGCACACCCTTGGTGATAATAGATGAGCACATGAATAAGATGACAAAGTTAAATATGCAAAGTGACCATGTTTCTCGGCGTATTTCTAAGCACCAGATATATTATAATAATAATTAATGTGTGTAAAGAGTAATGTTTAAAAAAAACAAGTGTGTAATGCGACAAAGGGACTGACTGAATGAGAATCAACAGTCGTTCATAATACCAGGGGTGGGGGGGTCGCCGAATAGAATTTTAGACCTTTCGTTTGTTACTGAGGAACATACAATACAAGGATAAAGAAATATGAAAGCATACAGCAGAGGGCTTCTGTATAATAACTGGATATAGAATATAAGTAGGACGCATGTTAAGGACGATTTTAGTTCCAAAAGACTACTTCTTTAATAACGTTATAATATTATAAACTAAAAATCCAACTACAACTGTACATTAAAACCTTTCTGTAATTTTGTCCATACTGTAATTGCAGTCTCTGTACCCTCTGAAAAAACGGGAACTACACTCGTACGTTTATTGTTATTAATAAATATGGGCTACTCACTTGTTATCGACAACTAAAACAGGCAAAGAAATGAAAAGGAAAATATTACCCAAATTGCTAAAACATTAGACGACAATAGCGATTAATCTAATACAACCTTCATAAAGTTCCGCAGGTGTTCATTGTACAAGAACTGATATTCTTTGCAGAATAGAAATACATAAATACATACTCACGTACATACAAACATAATATTGGTAGATAGATAGATATAGGTAGATAGGGAGCTCGACAGATAGATGTATGAGACAAAACACGATATCTTCCAATTACCTTTACTAGTAGATGGTGTTGGGCCTCTGGATCCTGACGACGTCGAGGGTCCCTCTCCAACCCCCGTCGCAGATCCGGGCGACTTGGAGCGGGCAGAGCCGGGGCGCTGGAGCTGCTGAGCATCCTGTTGGTCTCGCTCCCGTTCGCGCTCCTGCCTGTGGATCTTAGCCTGCTGGTACTGCTGAGCTTTCCTTTGCAGCCTCCTGGAGGAGGTGCGGTGACACATGGTTCCCCGTCGGACTAACATTGACATTCTATTCGTCTCCCGCTTTGGAAAAAAGTTCCACTGCCCTCCACTCGATAAAGCAACAATCTCACAATAATAAATTCACTATGCTATCTGTTTCCGAAATTTCTCTCTCTCTCTAATTATTCTCAGGCAACGAATTTTTCAAAACAGCAACCTCACAACATTCCCATGAACTCAAGAACAGATCATTTAATACATGATTTAATATCTGGAATCACCTTCAATCACCCCTCTTTTCTAAAGGCCTCGTGTGCACTCTATAGATATATGGTAATGCTGAACACCACTTCAGTGGAAGAACGATTCTTCTAGGCACTTCCTTAATCACATGAGGACGTATTTCCCACTTCCAACTGCAAAAGAAATGACATTTTATCAGATATTTTTCGATTATTACATTTGCATAATTTCATACACCAGTCAAATAAGTCTTTATATCTTTTAGAATATTCATATGAGTAGACTGCAACTATTCTTGTTTTAGCTTTCAATATTAGTTAGGTGAATACATCTTAAATTCAGTAATAACGATTAATCTTAGCTATCAAAAGGAAACAGATTTGCGCTTATTCATTTAGAAGAACAAGACATTCAAATAAATTTTGGTGGCTACACATGAATATATATATTATATATATATATATATATATATATATATATATATATATATATATGTGTGTGTGTGTGTGTGTGTGTGTGTGTAATATATATACATACACAAACACACACACACACACACACACACACACACACATATATATATATATATATATATATATATATATATATATATATATATATATATATATATATATATATATATATATATATATATATATATATATATATATAATGTATGTATATAATATAAACATACACATTAACGACAATCGGTCAAACTTTTCACTTTTATCAGAAAACTTCGAACTGCTCTCGACAAATCACCTTCTATACTGCATTGTAAACTCCCTGCACATTGCACGTTAATGAAAAGCATCATCTGCATTCGCATAAAACTCTTCCTCGTCTAAACATACTGCTCTCTCCTATCAAAACATTTATTTACCATACCTCTTCAATCAAATACCTTCCAATACTCCCTCCCGGGTATTTACTATCTTCTCTGCCACGCTTCCTTTTACTAAAATCAGTTCTCACGTCAACTATTCCTCTGGAATCATTTTATCACATCCGGGCCACCATTCTCCCGTGACTCTTTTACATGTCTACCTATCTTATTTTGTTAAATATGAAGCCGTTTCTATAAAACAGGGGTAGTTCCCTAGGAAAAAATAAAGTACAGTTGTCGTGGATAAACGACTTATGAGAAAGTTTTTACAATGCCAGCTGCTTCCCATACAAACAAAAAAGGCTCATCAGCAATATCTCAAACCACTACACACACCCGCCATTTACCCTCACCTCACCCGCTCTAGCGCTTACTGGATCTGAAGCCCCTTTCCCATACCTCTTTGTGCCATATATCCAGACTTTTCTAGGTTTCCCTCTCTCTCACTTCCCCAGCCTGCTTTCCTCCACTCTCTCCACATGACTAAACCATTTCAAACCCACCATTACATCATTTCACCTACACTACTCTTTTTTATCATTTCTGTACATTTCTACATTTCTCATCCTTCCAATCATTACTCCATATACGGTACATTACCAAGAAAGTTCATTTAAACAGTCTTTATTCTTTCATTCCAATCACACTTCTCATTTAATCTCCAAAAGGGGGAGATGTCTTAACTATCCCTTCATATATACCAAACCTTAGCCTCCTTAGGCACTCCAAGTCTTTTCCTGTCTACTGAACACACCTTGATTTCCCTCTTCTCCCATTCTATCATCATCTGTTACATTCACTCTCAAACAACCATATTATAACTCATTACCCCATCTTCTGGGTTCCATTTGCCGTCATAGACTACTTCTTCTTCACATTTACTCTCAACTTTCGCACCAGTCTCTGCCGTTTCTCTTTACTATTCCCAATCAGTTCTGTATCGCCTGAAAACATCAACCATTCCACACTCCATCCAGGATTTACTGATTATCCCACAATTTTGTACATACATCTACAGACCTTTCTCTGACTCCTCGCATCACTCCCACACCTTCTCCCCCTAAATATTTCCTTCTTGCCTTCTTCCCCCCCGCCTCACTCCCACACCTTCTCCCCTAAATATTTCCTTCTTGCCTTCTTCCCCCCGCCTCACTCCCACACCTTCTCCCCCTAAATATTTCCTTCTTGCCTTCTTCCCCCCCGCCTCACACTCTCTTGTTGTATACCTTATCAATCCTCTTGTACACTTCACATGGTCTTCTGTGTCAGGCAACAGCACCCCAAATGATCTTTTTCCGTTCATTAAAACTTTGATTTCCTTATCCCACCACTTACTGTTTCCTATTCCCTATCTCTACCCTCCTGGAGCTCCAAATATTCCGTGTTATCCGTAAGACTCCATCAAGGAATTTTACAAACTTCCTATATCCAATTTCCTCCTTACGCAGTCATATGACTTGCTCTTTGCCAAAACCACATTTTCAGTCAATGTTCACGCCTTCACAGACAACTTTAACTTACAACTATCTTAAATTTGGGTTCAAGTGACTCTTTTTCTCACCAATACACTGATCCTTGATGTGTGTGTGCGTGTTTTTTTTTTCAAATATCTTTCGCACCGCATAGAGAAACTAGAATGCTATAATTTTCTTTTCCTGGCAACCCATAAGAGCGAGAATTTGACTGCCAATTGCGCATGAGAAAACGCACATTTAGTGTTTAAGAACATTTCCTTCCATCAAGAGATCCCCAATCTTTCACTAAACTTCTCAGTAAATAAATTAACTAGATATATTATGTGGTTGCCATTGGCCTCAGGAGAACAGGCTCTTTCATCATTAACAGACAATTTCATCTCCAAAGTTGTTAACAAGCTTCAACAAGGTGCTCCTTTGCCTTAGGATATCGTGCATCAGTATCCTAACCCACTTGCATGCACACAAATACACACAAATATACAGACATACATAAACAAATATATATATGCTTAAATAGTCCCAGAAGATGCACGTGACTTCAGTATATAAGCGAATACCACAGGAAAATGATAGGCAGTAGTTCAGTACCAAGCGCTTTCTCGGGTTTATTCACGAGAAAGCGATTGGTACTGAACTTCTGCATGTTATTTTCCTGTGGTATTCGTTTATATATAGTATATATATATATATATATATATATATATATATATATATATATATATATATATATATATATATATATATATATATATATATTTATATATATATATATATATATATATATATATATATATATTTATATATATATAAAAGAAGAAACTCAAGGGTACAATTATATATCTAATCGCATAATAGATCACGAGCGAAGGTGATCAAGCAATTTACGAAGAAGTAACTATTAAAAGTTGTATCGCAAACACAAAACTTTCAGGATGAAAAGTTTAATTGGTTAAAGAGGTTCTAGTCCTCACTACTTCAAAAGTCCCTGCTTGACCTGGTGGGAACTAACGCACGTTTCCTCTCTCTCTCTCTCTCTCTCTCTCTCTCTCTCTCTCTCTATTTTTTAGCTATATGTCCGGATGATTGTGAGCGTAAAGGTGCACAATATATAGACCTTTCCGAAAATGCACAAATCTGAATGCATGTATATGTGTATTTGTGCAAATTTGTTTGCCAAGCCTTGGGTACACTCCCTCTGTAAAAACATATACACCTTTAGTAGGAATTATACCATGTCAAAACCTCATGAGAGAATATGTCGAAGGGCAAAGATATCATTGCTATATTATCTTTTGTAGAACTTATTACACAACAAAGAATGTTACTGAACCGCAATCTTCTCTCAACTTTACATAGTCCAAATCTACCCACCACATTCTAATCGCTCTTCAATCATAACTAATTCATTTAGAATGGCATTCATACTTCTGTAACTCAGACTTCCTTATTTTATTTTTTTTGTCCTGCACATACTTCACAAAAAAATGTATTGCATTTACATTCCTTGTATTTTAGCCAGTAAATATATCTCACTCAGACTTTAATACACTTCCCCCCTAAAATTCTCCGGTGACCACTCCTCGACAAACATCCTCAACTTTTTCGTCCCCACTCTTAGAAATGCAGTTACACTAACAAAACTCGTCGTGTCATCGTTCTCAAACACAACTACAGGCGCTCAAGAACACAACTCACCTGTTACCACACTTAAGACACTACCACATTACCAAACCTCTTTATTCACAACTATTAAGACATCTACAATTACAATGACACAGCAAGATCTCTCCAGTCACCACTTTGGACACCCTCATACTGCCACAACTCTTCACCCATCACTCTTAACAAACAGACATAACATCACACTGCTCTACAGTCACCACTTGACACCAGCCAAGACTCTTTACGTGTTATCATTTTTAGTTTTCTGTAAAAGAAAATTATTGGGATGGCTTTGTCTGTCTGTGCACACTTTTTCTGTCCGCCCTCTTATCTTAGAAATTACTGAGGCTAGAGGGCTCCACATTGGTAAGTTGATTACCCACCCTCCAATCATCAAACATACCAAACTGCAGCCCTCTAGCCTCAGTAGTTTTTATTTTACTTAAAGTTAAGGTTAGCCATAATCGTGCGTCTGGCACACCGTTATAGGTGCCAACAACACAGGCCACCACCGAGCTGTGGCTGAACGTTTCACGGGTCGCGGCTGAGAGTTTCATACAGCATTATACGCTGTACACAAAACTCGATTGCGTCGAAGAAACTGGCGAATTTTTTATTTGTTTTATGACTGTCCCAATTCTTCCGTCACCACTCACACACCTCCATGACCTTCGGTCATCACTCTCTCACACCACTACATGCCTTCAGTCGTCACTATTTCCAACCAGCTTTTCCACCCAACAAAACCCTTTAACCATGACTGTCACACCCCCCAACAACTTTTCGGTCATCATTCGTTGCCATCATCTACTCTTTTATACCCACCACGACTCTTTAATCATTACTCTTTTACATCCAACATAACTATTCAGACACCATTGCTCTCAGACACACCACCATAAATACAGTCACCATTCTTGGACAATCGAGCCAACACATCCCGCCACAAGTCTTCCGTCACCACTCTTTGATACAAAGACAAAACATCGTAACTCTTCAGTCATCACTTTTAAACACAGACACATGCCCACTACATCTCTTCACTAAAAAGTTATTGACACAGACAGACACACAACTCTTCAGTCATCGCTTTTAGCATGCAGACGGAAAGACAAACATCACCCCAAATCTTTGGTCACAACCTTCAGACACAACCTCTTCTACTCAGCTCTCCAACAATTACTTGTACACTCAATTTTACAACTATTCAGTCAAAATTCTTCTATTACTTTAGTCATTTATATGCATATATATATATATATATATATATATATATATATATATATATATATATATATATATATATATATATATTTATATATATATATATATATATATATATATATATATATATATATATATATGTGTGTGTGTGTGTGTGTGTGTGTGTGTAGTATATATATCTATATATCTATATATATACATATACACATTAATTTTATTACTCCATACGCACATTAAATCCAAAATAATACGAAAAAATGGAAACAGATTCCAAAAGCATAATTTTTCCTATCTCCCAGTAAATCGCTCTTTTGATGTTTGAATTCTTAAGCGTAAACCTCAGCCGATGTAAATGTCAAAATTGGACCCAAATATGTAAAATCTACACTAGTGTAATAGATAGATAGATAGATAGATAGATAGATAGACAGATAGGAAAATAAACTGAAATTATCAACTTGAGGTATGAACAGCATTTCAACAGCTTAAAATTAAATATTAAAATTTACAGAAATTAACTATCAAAATTTACAGAACCGTATCTGATGCATAAACTAATATATTTTCGATTGGTATCTTTGTCAAACGGTCATTTGAAAATAACAGTTATTTCAACTATGCTGGATAATCCTTATGTTATTTCAAAAATTAATGAAAATAAAAAAATTAAATTTGTGCAGTCTTTCCCGTTTTGGTCACCGCTATCAAATATATAAGTGAGAAAACAGGGCTTTTGATATAACCTTTTTCATTTTTCAGAAAAATACTTACTTCAGTATCTAAATTCCAACTCTTCCGTACCACTGACGCTTCAGATATATCCACCTGCAAAGAGAAAGAGGGAAAGCGTATGAGTGAAAATGATTAAGTGTTTAGTTTAACATCAAGAATCCCCCATTTATCCGAATCCCATCGAGAGATCGAGGACGAAGGACTTTAAGCTCTGTGTGTCAAATCCCTAAGAGAAAATCCCCTCCGTCTAAGTGAAGATAGGCTAAAAGCCATTAGATAGCGTTCAAGGGCCCACTTGTACCTCCTGTCTATACAATGTTCAGCACCGGGGCAAAAGGCGAGCCTGCAATGGATAGGATTGTAGGACCCAATAGCACGTGAATTACTTGCACGTCAAAGAGGATTTCGAGCGAAAGGAAGTCTCTCGTGCAGCTGTTGGAAACCGATGGAACTTATGAATTATTTAACCTCTCTCTCTCTCTCTCTCTCTCTCTCTCTCTCTCTCTCTCTCTCTCTTTTGTATGTTACTCTACTTTATGCATGTAAGTCGGCATCCTGAAGCAAGCTGAAATAGAAAAAATATAAAGGAAAAATCCAAGGCTCCAACGGTGGACTCTCAGTAATCGACTAGCTTCACAAGCCTGGAAACATAAACTTTGGCTAAGATAAAACCTTCGAAGCAAGTCCGTTCAATAAATTTAATAAATTCTGGTAATCATAAAATCAACCCTAACCGAAAACTTTGGCACGCCGTTAAATACTTAAATAACTAATAAAGGTTTACTGGGGGTCTTGATGTTCCCTAACCTGTTTTCTATCTATTATGGATAACTAGTGAAGAAAACTTTTCGACTGAAAACGTGTTTTCTATTATCGATCCTTTGAGGGGATAACTTGCCATTCTGAATTTTTAAAAATTCCTCGACTTTCTAAGGAAATTCAATAAAAAATTCGACCTGCGAGTTAGATGGAAAAGAATGCTATGAGATCCCCCATCGAAGTTCTTGCAGTGGATATTTATGATAGCTGTTTATGATGCAAGTATAAAAAACAAAGAAAGAATTGTGATAAAATAAGTTGCAATAACATCCCAGCCCACTTAATAGTCTAAGAATTTCTTAAGGAGCACTAATAATCATAGCATAAACAGAACCTTAAAGATATTTATGTTACATAGGTTCAAGCTTAGTACACTTAATAGCACTTAGTCCACTCATGAAAACAGTAGAGAGCATCAAGGGATTGTGAAAATGGTAATACAAGCATGAAATTTGGCAAGGTCGCATCCAACGGGCTAAATGTCAAATCTGCCCGAGCAACCCTTTAGAAAGCTAATATGGCAACATTAGTTTAAGGTAGCCGCCATACTGACCCTCAAAGGTTCCTCTTTTGTTACAGAAACTGAAGCTGTTGTTTAGATTAATCTACATGATTGCTTAAGCAAGCTAAGATGATTCTTCCTATGTCTGACACTCTCATGCACTCATGTATGTATGTATGTACGTATGTATATATATATATATATATATATATATATATATATATATATATATATATATATATATATATCAGCCTCACCTATTCTCAAAATATCTTTTTCTTTTCTTGAATGCATGCCCTACTAACTCGAACACTGTACATATCTGCAGTCACTAATATACTGTAGTACATGGGGGGTTGCGTCTTAGTCGTACAGTTAGCACCTTTGTTTCAACATACATATACGCGCTTTGCACGACTGCTGACAATGATCCTTAGCAGTGGCTAAGCTCTCACCTACGGCTTCCAGAAGTGCATACACAGCAATGGCTACACCGGGGTACACTACCTTGACTTTCAGGTTGAATTTGATGAGGGTAGCAGGCACAGGACCTCTGTAGGAGAGGCAGTGATTGTGAGGTACAACCAGGATACACCATTCAACATTAATGGTGTGCGTCCCAGCAAGGGGGTAAGTGTCAGAAAAAAAACTAAAAAATACGCCGAAGGTTCTTTGGCGCAATCAAGTTTTCTGTACAGCGTATAATGCTGTATGAGCCGCGGCCCATGAAACTTTCAGCCACGGCCCGGTGGTGGCATGTCCTATAGCGTTGCTATATGCACGATCATGGCTAATTTTAACTTTAAATAAAATAAAAACTACTGAGGCTAGAGGGCTGCAATTTGGCGTATTTGATGATTGAAGGATATATGATCAACATATCAATTTGCAGCCCTCTAGCCTCGGTAGTTTTTAAGATCTGAGTGCGGACGAAAAAAGTGCGGACAGAAAAAGTACGGACGGACAGACAAAGCCATCTCAATAGTTTTCTTTTACAGAAAACTAAAATGCACGTCATACCCACAAGTCAAATGACGAGATGTGCCAGCGCAGGAAAGCCGAGTCAAAGATAACAGACTTTTAGTTATCTGGGCAGTGCACAGACCGTACGGGACTAAGCCTACCGAAAAAAGTCATTCCTCATAAATGGAACAAATTACTGTATTTGTTATCAGGATAGGAAGAAACCCCTTTGTGAATCCGAATGTGAATCCTTCAAAAAAAGGAGATGAGGTTTGTAAGAACTACGCAAGGAATGAAGATACAATGGTCAAAATCATCAACGCAATGCTAATCCAGTTTCACCCGGAAAATGGCTCAAGATGGGATTGGGGAGATCTTCAGGATAAACAAAAAACATTGTACGGTATCATGAGAGTTCATTAACAAAAAGTCCAACAGAGCCCCAGGCCCCGCCCCGACAAAAAGGACGTGAAATTTTGCTTTTGTTACGAAGGACAGCAGCAGTACCGAGATACCAAAAATGGTCGGGGACTCCAGAGTAGCAGAATGCTTTCAAGTGACAAAAATGCTTCGGGAGATTAAATAAGATACGCAATGACAATGCCACATAGGAAGCAAGTGTCGTTTTCTTTTCATAATCAAAGGGCATCTCACATCAAAATGAGTTTATCTGATAAAAAAAAAAATAACTGGCTTCACAAATATATACTAAGAAAAACTCAACAATACACTTTCACGGTTGAATTCTAATCAAGAGCAATCTTACCTCACCCTGGCCCCTATTTATGGTTTAATATTGCCTTGGCACACAAAACATGCGTACAAGATATCACTGACGTAAAAAAACAGCTTACCAGAGATTTGGTCAAAGAAGAAATTCATTTGATATAGACTTCTTCTTCCTTTTTCTACTGAGCGTTTTGCAGGATATTCAGGACAGATGGCATTGCTATCCTGATCAGCTAAAATATAACGTTTAGCAATAAGCGAGAAGTGTGGGGGACGCCTTTTACCTCACTCTACCTCTAAATTAATCAACAATGAATGCAAATGGAAACTAAGTTTCAGTTTTCAAAGTAAAAAAAAAACAGTATGCAGTAATTTTCATTATCTAGGTCACGTATGCTTAATACGGATTATAACCGTTTGTAAAATGATTTTTAAATAACACAGGTCTTCCTAGCATTTCAATGGTAGCACCAAACTTTTCACTGTGTCCACTCACAAACAAAACCGTCGTAATGAATATCTTCAAGAAAAAGAAAGAAAAAGGCATTCAATGGCATTTATTTCCCAGTGATTATAACTTCTTCTTCTTCTTTTTCTTTTAACGTGCTTTTATTCCCATTTTTGTATGGGGTAAGCACGATGCCTTCTTTTGAAGGACTTTTTGATTTGGCTTTGCAAAAACTTTCATACAGTAGAAGGTATAAGCAAAAATTGGACCTAAATTCAATTTCCTGATATTTTTAGTGCTAACTGATCAAGCAGTATACCGTATGTACTTCAGTCCAGAGTACTTTTAAAAACTATGCCGTACCTCTCAGCGAAAAGCACGTCACAACAAAATTTGTATAGTAATTGAATTCTGACTTTGTATAAAATGTTTACAAAATGATACAGCCGCATATACAGTAGGTCAACTACAATTCTAATCTCCATAATACAGCTCCCCACAAAAAACTAATACTTTTGACAGATTACATTTGGGATCAGTGGTTGGATTCCTTCTATAGGAACTTGGAAAACATCTGCCTTCTTAATCCGACCCAGCGACTTCACAGGATGCACTACATTATCAGTCATGAGAAAATTACGTTTATCATGCCACAGGCTCCTATCCCCATCTCCCTGGGAGCTGGTGTTCACCTTGAGAGAGAGAGAGAGAGAGAGAGAGAGAGAGAGAGAGAGAGAGAGAGAGAGAGAGAGAGAGAGAGAGAGAGAGATTTTTATGGTAAGCCTTCCTTCTCTTTTTTCCAAATCTAACTTTCATGATGAGGAGTGAATTTAAGATTAATAATCACTAAACTACGTTGTCACTACATATTACTGAATTGGCTATACAGCAAAGCCAACCCAAAGAAAAAGAGTCATTAAATAAAATAAATTTAGACTACATCAGATAAGAAATAATCCTGTAATAAAAATAATAAGTCAATATTCAATTGTTTTAACATTTGCATTAGAAGCAGAGGCCTATAGTTCTTTTAAAGTATAAAATATAATTATCTGATGTTAGATTTTAATTATATTTGAAGGTGACAAGAGCTTTGAAGTATGAGGTACACCACCCCCCATAAAATAATAACAATTCTTCTCTGCTTAATCCCTAGTCGGGGTCGCAGCTTTTAATGAGCCTTTTCCTGGCGTTTCTATCCCGCGTCCTCCCTCCGTCTACTCCTTTGCCCACAATGTCTCCTAAGTTCCAATCTCCCCATTTTCTCATAGGCCTCCCTCTCCTACGTGTCCCTAGCACTTCCATTCCCACAGTTCCTCGTTGGACGAGTCGATAGAGTTCTCCGCTAGCACTCTGCTAGGCCCGAGTTCGACTCTCCGGCCGGCCGATGAAGAATTACAGGAATTTATTTCTGGCGATGGAAATTCATTTCTCGGTATAATGTGGTTCGGATTCCACAATAAGCTGTAGGTCCCGTTGCTAGGTAACCAATTGGTTCTTAGCCACGTAAAATAAGTCTAATCCTTCGGGTTAGCCCTGGGAGAGCTGTTAATCAGCTCAGTGGTCTGGTAAAACTAAGGTATACTTTAACTTCCATTCCCATGATCTTTCCGATAACATGTCGTTAACCAATCGCCCGCCCCCTTCCTACCAGGTCATGAGCACAAACCATCTCAGTCTCGGCTCTTGGGCTTTCTTTGCAACTTCAGTGGCTTTTCTTGATCCCCTGATGTATTCATTTCTTGTCCTGTCTCTTCTCGTCGTCACTCTAGGACGGAGGATTCTGCCCGCTCACATCTGACCACTGATGGAATTTTTTTCTCCTAATCATGGTCATGTTAAAATTCATGAAGTGATCTCTCACAGACCACAGGTGTTGCTCAACGCATCCGTAATACTGCTTGACCTTTTCCAGGAGGAAAACGAATGCATAAGAATTTCCAAGAATAGATAAATTTTCGTTTTATTCTTCGGTGATAAAACGATGTCTTTTCATCGTTATTATACTAACTTCTAGAAATACTCTTTGATCCCTTTCCAAACCTTTTTTATTTCTCTGTAAATAAACCACGGTATCTGATTATTTTAAGTCATTCTAGGCTATACAAAACCAACAAAATCATCCATAATAATAAAAGCAATGTTGGGTCATCTGTATTGCGTCATATCTATGTGTGTTGCAGATGTCCAACCTCAGCTCGAAAACATTGCGCAAGCAAGCAAACTTTCGGCGAAATTGTAGCGTTCTCATATGAAAAATCTACGTCTCAATAAACATGAAGTTCCTCAGAACCAGAGTGCCTATGTATAAAATGGAATGGAATGGAATATATTTAGGCCAAGGGCCAAGAGCTGGGAACTATGAGGTCATTCAACTCTGCACGGGATATAGAAAGTAAAGAGGTTTTAAAGGTGTAACAGGAGGAAAACCTTGCAGTTGCACTATAGAACAATTGTTAGAAGAGGGTGGAAAGTAAGATGTAAGAAAGAATATAAATAGAGGTACAGTAAAGGGAATGAAAGGGGTTGCAGCTATGGGGCCGAAGGGACGCTTCAAAAAGCTTTAAATAATACCTACAGTGCACCTCTGAGGTGCACTGATGGCGCTACCCCCCTACGGGGCTTTTGTATAAAACAGCGTTGTAAGCTCAACCACTTTTCTTATGTATAAAAGGATTGAAAAAAATATCAAAGTAAAGAAAACTGGCTCGGCTTACTTTACCATTAACGCTGTTACAAAGAAAATTGGCTCGGCTTACTTACCATTAACGCTGTGACAAAATCTTAGGTTCATGGCTACTTTACTTTTCAAATAACAATATTGCGTGACTTTTTTACCTTCCTCGGTAGTTTTTGGAGAGCACAGGCATATTCACCACAGACACATTAGGTCTTTATAGGTCATGGGTATACCGGGAATTTGAAAATGCTCAAGTTCTTAGGTTTGGTATGCTGTCTGTTTGGGGGGAAGAAGAGACATGAAGGTCAAGACCTTAAACATAATACAAAGCGATCCTGAAGGATTTATTGAGCACAGCTAACTTCCCCAGTCAAAAATGCAAAAAGTGCTTGATTAAAGTCTCTTTTCTTCAAGCGTCTGTCTCTTTGATTAATATTCTTCGCTATATTTGACCATCTGGTCTTTTAGCGCTTTTAGTTTTGTAGTGCTGTGAATCTTCCATTGGGATTTGTAGTAATTACTGTAACGCGGAAGTTTTTCAGAATAAAATCAATACCTTTGCTACTGGAAAAGTATGCATGATCTAGCGACTCCTAACTTCACGGGAAATTGTTTGACCAACATTCTCCTCCCCTAAAAACTAAGTGAAAAATAAATCAATAGTTCATGACAATGCGTTACTGGTTGCCATAAATGAATTCTTTAACAAGTACACCAATGTAAATACTCTGAAATGAACATACTAAAAGTCTACTCCTATATCACGCTCAAAGATTTTACCCAAGATTAATCAACTTAGCACAATTCAAGCACGCTACTAACTCAGACTTACAGTGCTACTTTGTTATTAAACATGAAAGTACACTATACATTGCTCAAAATTTACCCTTGGAGTATGGATAATACAAACAGGGGTACATATATGCCCAAGCAAAATGAAACTTCGAAACATATAGATAAAAAAAAAACTATTCCAAGCAGAATAAGATACACAAACACTGGAGTTGAAAGGTAAAAAGTGGTTTTTATGAGCGAGAATGTAGTTCAGAAAATTAACGATTTTCCGATCAGTAGCTAATGGTTCTTGACCTTACCAGATCCAATTAAATTTGCTATTATTTTTCCGAAGCCCCTGCTCCCAAGTGTGAATTTTTATCCCCAATGCAATTGCTAATTATTAACTAAATTATAAATGATGAGGATCTGAAGCTGCAGAAAATTACCGTAATCGAAAATAAATTTGGTTCTTTATGTGGAAGATGTAGTGCATTCAGCAATTTCGATGAAATACTTGAATAATCATTTGTTTTGCTCGATTTTTCTTTGCATTTTAACTGAAAATTGGAGATCGATCCCTCTCATTCGTCGTCTGTCTCCAGCGGCTCCCCCAGTATACTTCATCTCCCACTCCCTTTTTGCTTCCCTTTTATCTCCGTCCTTCCACCTAACGCACTTTTCAGCAAAGCCGCCTTCCTCCCGTTACTTATGTGTCACTGAAACTGGTTCACTCTCCCCTCTTTAATACATGACTCCAAATAGCTGCCAAAAGGGTCATAAGAAGTTGGGGGATAGTAAAACGTAAATATTCCAAAACAGCTATGGTGCCAAAGACTCCAGTCATAAAGGAAAACCGTATGCTCTCAACTGGAAACTCCAACACCAACTATCGGATGACGGATGAGTTAAGGGTTGACAAAGGTTCTCTTGAAGTCAACTCAGAAAATAAGCTAAAACTTCTTGTGACTCTAAATATGCCTTTCAGTTACAGGAAAGGAATTTTGGGGGGGAGGGGTCCTCCCACATTTCTAGTTCAATTTTAGGTTATTTGTTGCCTTTTAAGAGAAGTTTTATATTGCATATTGGTTAAAAAGGTTCACAGGTGCAGGTCTGAACAAGAAAGCGCTGCTATGACTCGATGACGGAAAGCAAGCAAGATCAATTAGTAACAACAGCTGTCTATGTTCAATAGTCAATCAATGAGTAGGAAAGCAAATGGCCAAAGCAGCAGCGTAATTTTGATTAATTTATAGAAGTACGATTGATTACATGTTCGGGCAGATCACCCAGTAGCCACTACATCAGCCCGAAATTTGTTCCTGGACATGTGAATAGCGCCTGGTTATTTCGGCATAAATGCGCATTATACTGAGCATAAGAATTCAGAAATGATAAGGGGGAGCATACGTAAGCAAATATTACATACACACACAATTTACATTTTATTTAAATACATATAAATATTGTGTGTGTGTATATATACAGTATATATATATATATATATATATATATATATATATATATATATATATATATATATATATATATATATATATATATATCATGAAGCTACAAACGTCGCTTAATATCAAATTCACGCTACCTCGAGAATATCCCCGATGGGGAATTATCAGCGAAGGGAATTAGTAAGTGATAAATGGATTGGTACTGCCCTTCGGTGATAATTCCCCATCGGGGATATTCCCGAGGTAGAGTGAATTTGATCTTAAGCGACATTCGTAGCTTCATGATTGTATATAAATCACGGTGTGATAAAAATTTCATAAACATATATATATATATATATATATATACATATATATATATATATATATATATATATATATATATATATATATATATATATATATATATATATATATATATAAGTACTTATGTATATCCCTACATCAGCCGTAAAAGTATGAAATGTATCAGTGACAACTGTGCTGTTTTCTAGAGCTAAAATCTGTTAGGAGAAGAGGCATAGGAGTTGAAAAAATAACTCGCAATGAAAAAACATTTCATAGGCATGTGGTTGTAAATTTCAGCAACGTACAGTACTACATGTCGCCCGGTGATACATCATGGCACATAAATTCTTAGCAATCACTCGCATGCCATTTTCGAAGTAAACGTTATTGGCGGATTTTCTCTGACTTTTAACATTTCCAAATAATTTGAAAGCATAGGTCACACAGTTTAGTTCCTACGAGAAATTATTTCCTTATTTGTTTTCAACTTTCCGTTTCAGCAATAAAACTAAGTGTAGGCAGTGTATGAAGAAATAAGAAATACATATTAATTATAATCATAACTTTAAAATGTAAAATGCATTGCATTTCTCAATCTGGGTCTCGAGAACACTCAGGCGGCGACAATATAAATTTCACTGGGTACTTAGCTAGGTAAGGAGACTGCAAGTATAGACAAAAATGACGTAATGAATAAATGCTTAAAATCATTGCAATTTAGACACATGGATTCTATCCGCTCAGTACCTTTTTGCATTTTACGTCAAGTCTTAATTTATATCAGTTTCATAGTCAATTTCAGAATAAGAAAACGTTTCGATAGAATTTTCGATAAAAAAGACATTTAAGAACTGGATCTCTGCAATATCTGCAGATTCTGAACATTACCATCAGTAAGTCAAAACATTCTCATTCAGGGCGGAGGTAAGGACAAAATAATGACCAAGATGGCCAAAGCAAGCGACACAGGCCTACTAACCAAACAGAGGTAGGTAAACAAATGAAAGGGGGACACTGTTCTAACAAAGGCATTTTAAAGATCAGTTTGATCAAATGAAAAAAGTTGAGTATACCTTAGTTTTACCAGACCACTGAGCTGATTAACAGCTCTCCTAGAGAGGGCTGGCCCGAAGGATTAGACTTATTTTACGTGGCTAAGAACCAACTGGTTACTTAGCAACGGGACCTACAGCTTATTGTGGAATCTGAACCACATCATAGCAAGAAATTAATTTCTATCACCAGAAATAAATTCCTCTAATTCTTCATTAGCCGGCCGGAGACTCGAACTCGGGCCTAGCAAGTGCTAGCCCACAACTTTACCGACTCATCCAACGAGGAACTAAATCGTGAGATGACAAAGTAAAAACAAAATACAAAATATGGCATAAATGCACGACTGCTTTAAAGCACTGCCTTCCTCGCGTCAAATTTCCTGTGGAAACTGGAATTTGTATCTAATTTCATATGCAAAAATCTGAACGTGAATATATATCCGGCTTAAATATGTCATTTGTCAACCATATCAAACGCACAACGAAGCTATCTACTGTATATGAGCTATATCGTAAACTATATATGGTTCACTTTGCCTGCACAGGTAGGTCAGACAGACGAATTTACTTTTTTTACTATTCATATGAACGTTTTATATATATAAAAACGAAAAAGGAAGAACGAACACCAGACCCTTTCAAAATTTAACGCAGTCAAACACAATGAACATTAAATTGTGAATCTACCCAAAGGCAGAGGCTCAAACAAGCCCAGCGCATAATTACATTTACTAAAATGACTTTGTAGTACCTTTGTGCAGAACCAACTCAAGGTTCCGTCTAGAATTTCTATTTCAAGCAAGGACGTGCCTTTTACTTATGCACTCCGGTAAGATATAATTTCTTGTATGGTTAAAAAGTGCCTTTCCCCTTTGGACAGGAAGGCCTCTAGGTCATAATCCTGTATTCCAAACCAGCTTTAACACATGGCATAAAACAACTCCTATTTCGACCTTCAGGAATTATGATTTCTATCTATTGTGCAAAACACTGAGGAAAAACCAGGGGAAGACGAAGAAGAAAATTAGAGGCTGGATAAATCTAAACGCTTATCCGGTTATCGTTATTTCAAAAGGGAAACAATAAGCAGAAAGTAATCATGCTTGCCCCTCATTCACACGTTGTTAGTGGAAATAATATACAAAACAGTCTGTCTTATATCACAGAATTCCAAAATGTCTTCAAACCTTAAACTTAAAAACGAAAAAGTATTTATCGTAGTACATCCATTTTACAAGTTTTCCTAAAGAATACACTGCACAAGCATTTAGTAAAAGAACTCCCTTACACACACACACACACACACTGAGTACTAGGTGAATCTCATTTGACGCTATATTATACGGACCACTAACCATAGCCAACATTACTATATGAGAAAAAAAAGAAAGAAAGGAAAAAAGGACAACGCGCAATGGGCCAGTATGGCTTAAAGAAGCTAAGGGGGATGAATAAAATCTCAGGGGTTTCAAGTTGAATAATAAGAATGATTGTTTGGGAAAGTTGTGTAGCTACACAAAGACAAGGCCGCAATCAGAGTAGGGCTCAGCCCTGCTTTACATTCAGAGGCAAGAGAAAAAAAAAAAAAAAAAAAAAAAAATTTCGGCAGAGTTGACAAAAGTTGAGGATGGAAATTGTACTGTAAGCTATTGTAAGAAATCTAAAAACTCTACACGGACCAATACTTACTCGAGAAATGTTCTGCTAAAACACATGAGTAGAAAATTCTAGTGTTTTTCTCTGACGAACAACTTAGCATAACCCACAAGCTCATACAAATTTCAAACCCAGATAATTTGACTCGTTGAAAACCAAGCTTACACAATATGCGTGTTCATATGCATATTGCCATAACTACTTTTACACACGAATATATATATATATATATATATATATATATATATATATATATATATATATATATATATATGTGTGTGTGTGTGTGTGTGTGTGTGTGTGTGTGTGTGTGTGTACAGATCATATTCTATCAAGGTTGTACTTAGCATTACTGCATGAACATTGTTAGCCGAAGTGCCAATGACTTGAAATCCTAATACACCGTATCCCAGGGCAAAGGCATGCCTAGTGGGGAGCTGCAGGTCCCTTGGAGGAGACAGTCCCCCCTTAGCAGATGAGCCTCGCTCTCTTGCATCAACGGGAATCACACACGTCAGGATATTCTACTGTATGTATTGCGCAAAATGGTAGAATGTTACAGATGGATATGAAGGGGCAATTAAGCTAATTGCCCTTTACCAAAGTGAAGTAAGATGTTGAATGCGAATAAATGCACAAAAGTTAAATTTGTTCAGACGAACTATTTTCTCACTATATGTGGCGGAACAAGAGCTAACAAAGTGAGAACTGAAGACAAAAGCAGATGAAGTGCTAAAAGATTACCGTAAATGAGAGGATGAGAAGCGTAAGAATGGAGGACTATAAGTTGGTTAAACGATCAATGGTTCGGGCCAGCCCTAGGAGAGCTGTTAATCAGCTCAGTGGTCTGGTTAAACTAAGGTATACTTAACTTTCTGGAGTGTTA
Source organism: Macrobrachium rosenbergii (assembly GCF_040412425.1). NCBI lineage: Eukaryota > Metazoa > Arthropoda > Malacostraca > Decapoda > Palaemonidae > Macrobrachium > Macrobrachium rosenbergii. The sequence continues at coordinate 24,681,467 of NC_089790.1, forward strand.
GAAGGAAAGAAAAGGAGGGGGGACCTTAAAAAGAACTAAACAGATGTCGTGAAAGAGGTACTACGAAGGGCGTCCTTAAAAATCCAGGAAGTTATAAAGTTTATGTGAACGGGGTGCTGTTGACTAGCGTTCTTTGAAACTGTATGAAGTGGCTGACATTGCAAAAGTTTTCTTTACAGAGGGCTCACCTAAGATTCAGGAGTTAAAGTATGAACGCGACAGGGATCATGGCCTTATCTTTCTAGGGAGCCAACAGCTACTAGGGAAACAGCTTAACTTCCAAATTATAAATGTACATACATACATGTATACACATGTATATATGTATGTGTATATGTATATATGTGTATTTGTGTATGTATGTATGTATGTATTTGTGTTTATTTCAAAACCAGCTAGAAAACTAATTTAGTCACAAAGCTTTCGAAAACTGGAACATAGCGCAATTTTCTACAATATAATTTCGAATGTAATTACTTAAGTTTAGTCAATCACGCCCACACGAATAGAGGTCACAAATAAAACCCACACTTCCGTTAAAATCAATTACGGATGTAAAAACTCGGAAACTCGAAACCAAGCGATAGTGTAATGCGGCCATGGAAAAGTGCACTCTAAAAGGCCAGCCAAAAATACGGCATGTATATGTCTTTTATAATGTCCATTACTCTGAATATTTCATATCGATCATTCGTTTGATCCCAACGCATATGGATTATTCTTTCACGTGCTGGAAATAGCGTTTAAACTGCCCCTGGTAAATGCGCACATATGTACGTTATAATCTTATTTTTCAGGATGTTTGAGCCTCGTGCTCAAATCTTAAAAAATGTAGAGGCATATAAAACGTGGACGGGGAAACCTTTAATTCGTTGCAAAAGGGCAGAGACCTGCTAAACCTAAAGGGAATTTCGATATGTAGGATGAAACGGATGCTTTCTAGCATTTAAGATATTTAGAAGGATGGGATATTTGAAAAGGTTAACAACGGAGTTCATGGTGCAATTCTTACAGTGAGTACCACTTAATAATAATAATAATAATAATAATAATAATAATAATAATGTGCTTGTTAACTACTATTATCATCTTAATGACCATTCATTTTCATAAAACAAACCAAAACGGCATTGAATTTTCCATAAAATAGAAAGAAGACGAGAAAATGTGTGTGTATATATATATATATATATATATATATATATATATATATATATATATACATATATATATATATATACACACTACACACATATACATATATATATATATATATATATATATATATATATATATATATATATATATATATATATATATATATATATAATATCAAATAACAGTAAGCACATATAAAATGTAACATATGGCGTTCTTAACAAAATACATCAAACAAATGTTATCTAAAACTTAAAGGCTGAAAAGCTCGCTTGTGTTTAAGTGTACCATCCAGCATGGAATCTTAACCCACGAATGTGAAAGGCCATGATACACTGGTTATGGCACTGCTCTAGGTCTGAGAGCGGTGACTACACGACTTGAGGTAGGGAAATACGGCGCCTGGGATTATTCGGCTGCACAGATTCCAGCACAATTAAATGCAATATACTGAAACGAAGGGATGTTGATAGTCCCCACCTACCCACTAGATATAATATATATATCAAAAGCAACCTCTGGAATACCCTGGCGGAAAATAAAGAGAACAATCTTTTTAGCCATAATAAAGGAAAGGTCATAAATTGAGTTTATGATGAGATGTTGAGCTAAGATGAGCTTTCGACGTATTTAATCAAAAGAATAGATAATCTCTTCTAATAAATGAATATAATACATGGAGTTTTTGTCATGAAAAATGTTATCCCAAATCTTTTAAAAGAAAGTACACATAGAAATAAGGTAAATTTGAATACTGATCAAAACTCAAGAAAATGAAAGTGAATGAAGCAGAGGAATGTAAGATCTTTGTGTTTTGAAAACAAATGACAATAAGGAAATATCAGCATCTCTAAGAAAACTATCTAAATTTTTACTATAACTATTTTTGAGCAAAGTCGTAATCATTAAGAAGTTATGCATAAAATGGCTGTGACGTATTAATGATTAGAAAATAATGCGGAGAAGGACAGCTTATGAATTTGTAAATGGTAACGGATAGCATAATAAATGGGGGGAGGGTCACTTCAAGTAAGTTGCTGGTTGTGTACATGAAAGTGACAATACTGTAAAAGTAGTTTAGATTAGGACACCAATGTGAAACCTGCATGGAATACATAAAATCGCTGACAGCAATAATGTAAGGGAGAAAGTTCAGCAGATAATGCACAAAATAGACGAGTCTCTTTTGAAACATTTTTACATGAGCGTTAATCCTGTACGGCAAGTCTATGCAGGTCCAAGGATAAAGTGTACAATAATTTCACAACTGGAGTATGAAAAAGGAAATATCCGGAAGGTAGGTGATGTTAACAAAAGATCGAATGGTTAATGTGAGGCGTGTGATTGTACTGAATAGGGATGGACGATGCTGGACGATATTTAGAGTGATAGTGATTAAAATAAATCAGACATGACAGTGCTGTGCCACTGATAAACTACTTAATGATAGAGTGTATGTAAAGACGGATCGAAAGTTCCAGTGAAAGGAAAATATGTGAAAATCCCAATATGAGCAATCAAAAGGGAACTTCCAAAAATAAGGTTGTTCATATGCGTTGTAATATTGTAAAATCCTGTCAAATTTATATAGTAAAAGAAATGCAAGGAAATATAAAAATACACTTACTTAAACGATATTGAGAAGGGCAAAAAAAAAAAGTCATGGTAGTATTGCACGAGCTTCAAAGTAGCGTAACATCCTCTCATAAAGTTAAAAATAACATCAACAACAGTTCCAGGAAGACTGTTTGGCAAGCTCTCTCTCTCTCTCTCTCTCTCTCTCTCTCTCTCTCTCTCTCTCTCTCTCTCTCTCTCTCTCTCTTTCGTTTCCTTTTTACTCCTCATCAGTATAAACTATAAGCTGTTTTAGAATACTGAAATCACCCGAAAATTACGACCTTTGATATGTCTTCCGTCTTCAACCTGGACAGATACATTCTTTTTAAACCATAGGAATAAAAAAACGCGCAGCTTTGTGAAAATAGCCTCTTATTTTATAAAAATTCATTCGAAGATGATGAGGACGAATAGGAACCTAAAAACTGAATCCCATAAATGCTCCCAAAACCCATTGGATCAGCATATTTATATACTGTTTTTACCAAATTAAAATAAAAATGTTCACTAAAATTTCTGTGTATATAATTTAGAGAGGTAAACCCGACGCTCTTTCTAAAACTGCACTCAGATCGTATCTAATATATCATTACAAATCAGTTCTTTTCATATCACTTTTCACATCACTTGAAATCGACGCATGACATTGAAAATAATATTACTGAAAAAAAATTATCTTATATCCTCATTAGATATAAAACAAGTAATTCAGTAACCTTTAATCATTAATTACCTTTATTTTTCTCGCTTATTACTTTGTTAAATACCTAAACACGACAAAGCTTGTTAAGTATCTCCCAGAGGACACAGAAACCCAAACACCACGTTAAAGAAGGATGAAAACACTGAACTATAAAATACTAGACACGAATGACAAAAAATAAGATGCTATTGTAATACCTCTCTTGAACGCTTATCGGAGAACTTTACTCCGGAATTATTTTGCACCAAGTTCTTAAGGGGAACAACAAAGAGACTGAGTAACTAGGTCATTTCCGGTGCGTCACGCACAAGTAACGTATAACAGGATTCCAGGAAAGAAGACAGAAGTAAAGTGTGAAAGTTGGAATGAAAGGAAAATGTGTTGGAGGCAAGTCCTTCTAATGAGGTTGATGTGATAGGTACAGGAACTATTGGATACCGAAAGTAAGACGTACCGTACGGTAGGAGGGGTATTGTGTATTAAGCATGTTAGGGAAGTTAATAAAGCTGAGGAAATTGATATGGATGGAAGTGAAAGTAAGGGGCGCACGGACGTGATAACTTGTGGCAAAAATTACAGCAGATTTCACGATTAAACTACAAGGAAAAGGTTGATAAATAATTTGAAAATGAAAGCTCTAAGAAAAATTATTATTAAAATTGTGTAAGCAAAAGATATGAAGTTTTGACATATAAGTTCAATGAATTATACTTAATACGAGCTTGTTGGCGAGCGTTACGCGCACTGAACTTAGCGCAGCTGTCTCCCCTACCCTCCCGACCCCCAACCTACCCCGCCCCACCCGGGCCGGACAAACAGGTTTGCAGGAGGAAGGTGGATGTATCCCCTGCCCTCCCGTTCCCCTACCAACCCCGCCCCCACCCAGGGCGGACAAACTGGTTTGCAGGGGGTAGGTGGCTGTGTGATTGTCTCCCCTACTGTCACCCGGGGAAGGACAAACAAGATCCACTAGGATATAAGATTCTTTGAAGTCACCTATATAATTTTATAACAAGCTCTAGTACCCATTAAATAGTCAGTGCGTAAAGTGCATATGCGTACGTCTCCTGCATTTATATATAGAAGTGTCAGTATATATGTTAATGAAGAAGTAATTCATGTTTAATGCAAATGCCTTTTTATTAGACTGTATAGAATAGAATGTAGAATTCAGGCCAAAGGCCAAGCGCTGGGACCTATGGGGTCACTCAGAGCTGAAACGGAAATTGACAGTGAAAAGGTTTGAAAGGTGTAACAGGAGGAAAGCTTCGCAGTTGCACTAAGAAGCAACCGTCAGGAGAGGGTGGAAGGTAAGATGGAAGAAAGCGAATATGAATGGAAGTACAGTAAAAGGAATGAAAGGGGCTGCAGAAGTCCTAACTTAAGTGACATATCTTGCAGTTCTAAAACAAATTTTCCCGACATTTTGTAAAACCCAGTCTATGCCTGCTCTTTCAAAATACCTAAAAGTAATTTCTAACTGTTTCAAATTTGATTACATACGTTATCAGATTCATTGCCCGAACATACGACTCCACTGAAATATCTGCTAATCTAACAATACGAAAAACTAAATAACAGCCTACAAAAATAAAATATTCACTATCAAAAAGTTGAGTTTCAAATATAATGGGTCAAGGAAGAGCGTCTGGTGCGTTCTTTGACGTTACCTGACATCACATCAGTTGATGAAAATTCTTATCATCTGTCCCCATGTACGGCCATTTTCGGCACAAACGGTACTGATATATTTCCTTGGACACGGCATTTCTGAAATAATTACTTCCTTTTACTGTACTTACAAATGTTTATTTTCTCAAAAAAGTTGTTCTTTCTTTTTTTTTCTTTAATTTTTCCTTTTGTTTTTTAGTGCTTGGTTCATTATTACCATATAATATAACTTCCGTCAAATATTTCCCGAAAGTACACTACAACTGACCATACCAAGAATATGGGAATGAGGAAACGGTTTCATATTATGATCTGTACGACAAACTTTTATGAACAAGGCCTACTTATAATCAAATTAAAGGATCAAGGTCATTTTAGGCTAAACTCCATGTAGGTCTGTTATGCGTTAATAAGTGTGAGGAATAAAGGACCTTCTCAGTTCCAGGGCTCCTTTATTCCTCACACCGTTGTACTGTGGAGTAGTCCCCCTGAGGATTTCGTGTAACTGGAACCTCAAAAGTTCAAGCGAAGATGCAATGCATTACTATCCTAATACAATTCTCCTTTTATTTTAATAATTTACTAGCTGTTTTTTTATATTTATTTATTAATGATAATTTATTTTTTCTTACTTAATGTTATCTTTTCTTTCTTTATTTCCCATTACCTTCTGTCTTATCTTTCTAACGAGCACCAAATTCTTTGGAAGCTTGAATTTCAAATCAATGGCCCCTGTGGGCTTGTTCTATATGAATTGGGTTCATCTACTAAATAATAATAATAATAATAATAATAATAATAATAATAATAATAATAATAATAATAATAATAATAATAATATGCATAGCAGAACTTAAAGGAACATCAGCGTCCTTTGTTTCTTATATAGTCAATAAATATTTCCTTTGTAGTTGACGAAAAAATGGCAACTTAAGAAGAGGCAGGGTTAATGATTCAGGATGAAGGATTAATGAAAGAGGTTGAACCTTGTGGTCACAACCTCCACACATTAAATATAAAGGCATCACATAATAAAGATTCTCGACTGATCAACAGTAAATGATTTGGTGTCACAACAACTAGGGTCACTGACACATTCCAGAACAATGGCCGACAAACATCTTAGAGAAACTGACAATGACCATATGATGGAGATGAAGTGATTTCTACTAGGAAGCAAGAGCAGGGACGTCTATTAGGAATGTTATGTCCCACTTACAAGCGAAGGATCTACCCAGACTGTAAATTCATCGAGTATATAGAGTACCGTACCATCTTCTCAGATTTACCTTATGATGTGATGCTTTCAACATATGCTACTATTTACATTCGAGCACAAAATAGTCATACGTCAGGAATAAATTTTTAATATTCCAAGCATTTCTTGGAAGTTACAAGCAGAGACAAAAGAATGTGAAGAAAATTGGTCTGAAGCCTTGAAATGAACACAGTCCTCTCTGCACCATTTCAGAATAATACTTAAATCTTCACTGATAGCATCATTCAAAACTATACATGACTGTGAGCTAGGTTTCGAAGAGAAAAAAATGAGGACTGGATTCTCCAGTGGTGAAAAGGAAAGGATGATGAATTGAGAAACGCAGAATTAAATCCGTAAGAATTAACAGTAGAAGAAAGAATTTGAAAAGGCCGTAGATGACGAGACTGAAAAAGACACAGGAAAGAGCAGATGACACAAGGTTACCACTTGAGGTAAATAAGTGACAGAGTAGCTTACCGAGAGGTGAGGATAACCGGGCCTCGATCCAGACTTGGTGAACCCCTTTAGAGTTTAAGAGTATATCATAAAGTTCCACAGAATTTCTGTTTGGGATGGCATAGTCCAGTGAAATCCACTGTGACTCTGCTGACCTAAGTCCTAAGGGATGTATTCTGTATATGGCAGTTGGTCAACTGTAGTGGGTCACTGCAAAAGTGGAGATAGGCATAGGGCCAACAACCCCATCCAAAAATACTACCTGAGAAACAGTGTGGGGAAATGACGAATATGTATCCGTACAAAAATACATACAACAAATCTTCCCTTACCACATTTCAACTTATCCAATACTCAGCGCAAAATGTCGTCTTCGTGATTTCATTTCTCTCTCTCTCTCTCTCTCTCTCTCTCTCTCTCTCTCTCTCTCTCTCTCTCTCTCTCTCTCTCTCTCTCTCTCTCTTAATCGCACGTAAACAAATACTTGCAAACCTCCGATACTGACGCATTTCGCACCAAGAAATGTCAACAGAATTTTTCCGCTTATTATTCTTCTTCACGTTCTTCGTCTACGACGATGTAAAGATATTCCTTTGCAAATAAACTGTAAAGGGATTTCCCCAAGATATGCATCTCCCGTGTTTACTATTCTATTATTGCTTTCTTTCACGTTTTCCCTAACTTCATTTACTCTGTCTATTGTCCCCTCCCCTTTCTCTCTCTCTCTCTCTCTCTCTCTCTCTCTCTCTCTCTCTCTCTCTCTCTCTCTCTCTCTCTCTCTCTCTCTCTACAATTTTGCAGTATTCAAGCTTTCTTTCAGAATAAATAAAACTATCGACGAATGACACAATTCTCCGCTACTCGTTTTTGTTATAAATTTTTTGCCTACTCTGAAAGATCAAATGAATACAGCATTGGTATCGAAGATAACAGGCCACTACATAACGAATTCACATCGAAATGCAACGTCCCAAATATTACAGATCCTCAACGTAATTCTTTTCATAAATTCCGAGTTAATATGAATAGCCGTATCCTAAAAAATATGTCATTTAATCATAAATATAATACACACCTTTCCCGAGCGAAATCGCAAAATTAACGGCAATAAAATTATAACTCTCCCGTCTAGAAGTAATTTCCTATACAAGGTCAAAGGGCCGTATGAAAGACTGGATTCGTCACTTCATATATTGTTAGAATCCGTTGGTTTCAGATATCTACGAGTACTTCTGATGGAAGGCTGGGCAGAGGGTGTTGGGGGGGCGTAACAACAAGCCCAGCTCAGTGCCGGTCCCAAGTCCGGATAAATAGGGAGGGTCGCAGTCTGAAAGGGAACTGTCTGTAAAAGAGCCGTTCACGACAGAAGCAGCTGGAGGAGGCTCGTTAAATGTAGCGACCTCGAATAGCATTAAGCTGGGAAGAAGATTTGGCTTAATTTTGAATAATTTGGTTTAATTTGAAATACCAGAAGATTTGGCTTAATTTTGAATAATTTGGCTTAATTTGAAATACTAAGTACGAACACCCATAATCTATCACGAGCTTTATTCTACTGCAATAATACTGAATTTTTTATCTTATCTTTTAACAGCGCAGCTTAAGTAATAAGAAATTTTCGCCTGTTTTGAAAACGTTTTCGAGTATGTTATTCACATTCCAGAAAAG
>NC_089790.1:24697500-24715000 GCF_040412425.1 Macrobrachium rosenbergii
TATATATATATATATATATATATATATATATATATATATATATATATATATTATATATTATATATCTGCTGCATACAATACGTGTACATAGCAATAGAACGAAACCATGTAAGTGCATAACGTCCCATATATTTCTACAATATTTTCCCTTGCCTCTTATTCCAGATTTTTCTAAAAAAAAAATTATTATCCTAAGTTTAGAGTATACTGTACATGGCAAACACCCTTCCTACCTGCGGCGTTTGCTTTAGTTCATTATAACTCACTCTGTCTTTCCACTGCTTCTTCCCCGAAATGTTTCTGCCAGTTTAATCGAACTTCTTTTGTCTTAGACTACAATATATCAAGACAAAATGTAAAGAGACGTGCGTTGATTTCAGGTGAAGAATAACACCACTCATAAATATTAGCCAAAATATTTCCTAGAGCTGCAACACGTAACGCCATAAACAAAACAGATACTTCAAGGAATGGACGGTTGGACGGCTTTGCTTAGGAGACCAGCTGGGCTGAAGGATCGGTAGATTTATTAGTTTACGTCACCGACGAAAATATTATTTGGCGAAATCTAAATTACTCCGAGTCAAACCTTCGACGACGAACGGCATCTGAAAGCAAAATAATCACGACAAACTTCTCCAGGTCGAGTTACACCAAACCTCTCGATTTTCTTAGCTATTTTAAATTTAAACTTTCTCCAAACGGACAGTGACGAGCAAAATTCATTTTCCATAACCCATCTATTATGAAAACACTTTTATTATTATTATTATTATTATTATATTATTATTATTATTATTATTATTATTATTACGCGACATGCGTTATTATATAACAAAACCTGCACATTTTTTCCTGTGGAAAAGGTCCTTATCGATGAAGTGGGCTGTAAGCCATTTAAGGATGCTTCCGGCATTTTTTTGAAAAGCCTAAAAGGAGTAAGCACGATTTATATTGCTTTACAGTACATAACTCCTAGATGAAATGTCTACATGTAGGAAAAATGCTTTATATTACCTCATGATAGACTGAGTTTTTGACACAGTACATTTGGTTCATCTTAACCAAATTCATACACAACCATCACGCAGTATAAACTTACAGGAAAAAGAAACACACACACACACACATATATATATATATATATACATACACACATATACATGAGTGTGTGTGATCTATCTTCACTTGAATTTTCATAAATATACACAAAGATACGTGGATAATCGAATATACATGCAAGTCTTGGTGCCTAATTATCTATATAAAATACACCACATACACAATGCATAATGGACGAAGTTTTTGTCCCTACAAGAAAGCAATAACAGACAGAAAGGATTTGCTTGCGTGCCTTTATGGCCCCAAACCCCAAAGATATGAAAGGAAGTTATTAATAGACCGATTTGCTGAAACAATAACCGGCGAGACAGTCGGCACATACACCCGAAGAAAAGATGTCTCGTATGGTGCACGTCCCACAAATACGTCGTCTTTTTACGTAGGGTAGAAAGAATAGGTTATCGCTCCTCTATCATTTATAGGTGCAACAATTCATTTTTAGGTTTCTGTAAAAGAAAATTATTGAGATGGCTACTTGTCTGTCCGTCTGCACTTTTTTTTGTCCGTCCTCAGATCTAAAAACTACTGAGGCTAGAGAGCTGCAAATTGGTATGTTGATCATCTACCCCCAAAATCATCAAGCACACCAAATTGTAGACCTCTAGCCTCAGTAGTTTTTATTTTAAAGTTAAATTTAGCCACGATCGTGCGTCTGGCAACGCTATAGGACAAGCCACCACCGGGCCGTGGCTGAAAGTTTCTTGGGGCCGAGACTCATAGGGCATTATACGCTGTACAGAAAACTCGATTGCGCCAAAGAAACTTCGGCGCATTTTTTACTTGTTTAATTGTTAAGATAGTCGGCATTTTTGCACTTTTGCATTTGTCCACAAAATAATGAATGTCATTAATTTACTTCCAAAGCCTCTTGCTATAAGCGCTTCAGATGTCACCAGGTATTATGTTCTTTCATCAATTTTATCCATTTTTTGGCTTTCATGTGCTACCCGAGTTGATGCACAGGCAATTATCAACATACACATACTCGTACATCTGCCATTCTGTTTGCATTAAGTATATTTAACATTTCATAAATCTTTCCATTATAATTCCATCCTAAACAGTGAAGAGGAACATTTTACCAGAAGATCCAAAATAGACCACTTCTCTGTGAATCTGGGTGTCTCATGTCCACAGACTAATCTAAGAACACTCGGAGATGATGTCCATATATCTGACTTGGAAGGATTTAGACACATATACAATTACAAAGAAAGATGGCATTGAACATTCGCTCAGATGTATGAAGCATGGCAATGACACTATGAAGAAAGTCGTATCCAACAAATTGACAAGGAAGGATACATACATACAATGAAATATATAACGGTAAGGCTGAATATCTGAGAATACAGAACAAAAAAGTTAAGTATACCTTAGTTTAACCAGACCACGGAGCTGATTAACAGCTCTCCTAGGCCTGGCCCGAAGGATTACACTTATTTTACGTGGCTAAGAACCAATTGGTTACCTAGCAACGGGACCTACAGCTTATTGAGGTATCCGAACTATATTATACCGAGAAATGAATTCCTATCACCAGAAATAAATTCCTCTAATTCTTCATTGGCCTGTCGGAGACTCGAACTCGGGCCTAGCAGAGTGCTAGCCGACAACTCTACCGGCTCGTCCAACGAGAATACAGAACAGGAATCGCAAAACTGGTGTATGGATATTTTCATGAAACCAACTTCAGTAGGATAGAGCAAGGAAAATATTAGCTATGTATGAGAACCTGATGATAATCGACTTGATGTAACAGATACAAGCGACCAGGAGCCGAATGAGTCTTAACATTATTCAAGCTATAACATCGACTAGTCATCGCGATAAGAACTCGGCATTACTACATACTTATTATGTGGCACTGACACAAAAGAAGTTCATGAGCAGACTTTACCTAAAAGAAGGACGTTTCATCTTGAATAGTCCACTTAAAAAGAAAGAGGCCTTCAACGAAAAAGTATTTAACTAGAAGAAAAATATCATCGCAAATCACACTGAACCAAGAAGGGCAGGTCACAATGAAAAGCAAACACGTTAAGAGAAGCTCATGACAGAAAACATTCACCAAAGAGTAGACCATAATAAAAAATGTTCAGCCAAAACGAACGCATCGCGGACAGTATTCCATTGAAGGAAAAAGCTCATCATGAACAGTATTTACACGGAGAAAGAAGTTCACCAACAACAGTTTTCAACCTAATTAATATGAAAACTCATCGTGAAATATTTATCCAAAACAGGAATCTCATCACGAAAAGGAATTCAAGAAAAGATTCGCCTAAAAAGGCTTGGCCTGTTTGACTGAGTAATGAAATTTAGGCTGTTATGCCGAGAACTGAAGCACTCTCAGCCACTCCCGCTGCAGTTGCAATGATACGACAAGATAAAGAGATCCAGAAAATAAAAAAAATAAGATGCAAGATCTAAAGGTGGAACTATGAGAAACCCTCACACATTTGTACTAAGAAGTAAACGTTAGAGACTGGGCAGCAACACTGAAGAAAGGAAGCGGGAATGGAAGTAAATAAAAAAGCTAACAGTAGATGCAGCTAGGGGCCGAACGGACGGCACTACCATCTCTCCCTTTGGTGTCGCCTAAAAGGCCAAACATCATGATCAGTATTCTCACTTTGGAAAGGACAGTTTCAACAGAGCACAAACTAGTAAGAAGACCCTCTAAATGGATAAGCTTCTTACCAACAAAAGTCACCCGAAAGGAGATCTTCTGACTCACCTTGGCATCAGAAGCCGATGATGCAGTATAGGCCTAAGGAGGTGGAAAAAAAAGTTCACGAAAGGGACCTAGGATGCTACAGTCAAGTTCACTTAAGATAATGAAGTAGATAGAAATTTCTGACCCAGACTCAAGTTACTAATCGTAGCTTACTGCAAGAACAGGCAAAAATGTGGCTTCATTTTTCCTACTATCACATTACAAATTTTGTGACATAAAGGATTTAAAACTGCGAGTAGTTGCAATACACTAGTATAAACATATTTACGAGTCTCCTAGTTTGTCCATGTACATACACATGCTACCTTACAGATTATAAAGAATGCATATTTACTTAGGTAGACAGAGAATTCTGAATTTTCCGTTGTTATTCCAGTTCGATGTTTTCAATTATAAAAATAATATTAAGGAGAACAATAATTTGTATTTAAAAACGTTAGCAGCTCAAAAATAAGATTTAAATAAACATTAATGTCAGGATAATCTGATTAAACACTGAAATACAGAAAATTAAAACACGACGAAAGCTGTAATGCCTACATAACGACCGAGGTTGTGAATATACACTATATTTTTTCCAGAGATTATCACCTCTCCACTTACATAAAGGAATGGTTAAAACTTTTGGCCATTATTTACAAAACTCTCTCATCAGCAGGCCTTCTATAATGTTCAGCCACTTAATCACATTATCAAGACTATACCGCATCATCTCACTTGTAAACCCACCAGGTCTTGGTGCATTTTATAGTCTCCAATATCGTAAGCGCCACTTTTCTACTTACAACAGTCACCTCCCCAAAACATTTTCAAATTTGAACTAATCCTCTCTCCCATAGGCTAGAATCGACAGTTCAAAATAATTATATAATCGGCCCAGAACTATATTCTTTTCAACGTGATTCTTCCATTTTGCACCTTTTGTTCTGACCTTAACTAGTAATTTAACCTTTCGTTACATTCGCTTCCCTGAAGTTCAAGTGTCTCCCTAAAATTCTCGCGTAGTTTATCCTTAAATTTTCAATTCATTCAGCCTGGTACGAATCTCTTTGCTTCTGACTGCATTATTCTTTTTTAGTATAGTTACATTACTATCCCTAGTGTCTGACAAAGGCACTTCCCTAAACCTCCTCTAAGGTAGCCTTGTAGCACACGTCACGCCAACTCTTCCCACCTTTACTTCATGGAGTTTATAACCATCAAGTACATGATTAAGATACTTTTTGTTTCCATCTACTGTCAAGCTTTGGAATTCTCTTCCTGCATCTGGTTTTCCTGACCGTTATAACCTGTCTTTTTTCACTAGACAAGTCTTATAACCATGTCAAGTCTAACCCTTCTTTCTTCCTTTTACGTTTATTTGGTTTGTGTGTGTGTGAGTGCGTGTGTGTATGATGTTCAATCTTATTACAAATAAAAAATTAACTAATTCAGTAAAAATATGTACACCTATCTCCATATTTTCCTGTCTCTCACTCCATCTGTCAATCCGCCTGTCTCCGTTTTAAATAATAAAACATACGAAGCATTTCAGTCCCACAGGGTCTCTCGGCTGTTCCTGCATAACTGGTCTATGATCGCTGCATATATACAAGTACATTATTACGAGTCCAATACGTGAATACAGGTCATTGTCTTCCCTGGACCTGAAACCTGTTGCATGTTATTGCCTTAGAGCTACCTCCATTCATAATGTCCCTTGTAAGAGATGCTATTGAACCTGGATATTGCATTTCATCTTTACAAATGAAGGATTAACTCATCCCAATCCAGATCTTGTCTTTAATACCCGTTATTGAAACTAGAGCGCCGCTATCCTTCATAATGGAAGTTTACTCGAACTTTCTAAGTTCCAGAAAAGAGCCATTACTCGTTGGAGGATGTAATAGATTGGCTCGTTTTTAAAGGGCAAATGCCAACTAGACGGACTACCTCATGCCCTTGCTTATCCAGGTGCGAAGAAAATAATAAGTAAAAAGGATAGAAAGAGAATGGCGAAGCTTGCCGGTGGATAAAAAGAAACATTCCAACCGTGCACTCCGAAAATGGCCGATTTCAGACAGTAAAGCGGGAATTAGATGGCCTGATAGATGTTGCTGGGCCCTCTGATAATGAGGAGAAACTCATTCCTTCAGTGAATTGAATAATACCAGGAGAGAGAGAGAGAGAGAAGGATTCAGTAACTGAGTAAGAGTCTTAATGAGGAAGAAACATTATACATTCAAATACGGAACAAAGTACCCAAGCATGGAAGAATAATTCCAAAATGAGCGTCAGTGTCTAGGATGATGACAAGCATTCCTGGTGTCTTCAAAAAATGCCACCAATTTTTTAAAAAGTGTAATCTGAACTACATGGTCTTTTCAAAATACATTTGAAGACCTGACATCGTTAAAAGGGAAGGGATCAATGAAAATGTCCAATAATGATAATATACAGATATACTGTTTATACGTGTATATATATATATATATATATATATATATATATATATATATATATATATATATATATATATATATATATATATATATATATATATATATATATATATATATATATATATATATATATATATATATATATATATATATATAAATATATATATATATATATATATATATATATATATATATATATATATATATATATATATATATATAATAATGTGTGTGTGTGTGTGTAAATTCTTTTGCCACTTTTCTCGTAAACAATTTTTTTTAGCTGCCAATGCCCATGCGATCTCTAGCTCTAAAACAAAACCGTTTCAGCCATTAATACATGGCTATCATGTGTGCTGTTAGTTTCACCATTTAGGTGTGAACAGAAATTTTTTTAAAATTAAAAAAGAAAGAAATTTCACAGATAAAGATGGATCTCCTTGAAAGTTCATACTGGATCCTGGCTGGAAAGAGTACCAACAGCCTACAACGCCATTTTCTTCTGCCGGAGGGAAGAAGATTCTGAGAGGGCCCGCACTTCTAAGAGTAGGGTGCTGAAATGTGAGTGCCCGCTGCTTCTGCAATCACAATGTGTATATAGCCATCCTCTGGTGAACAACTTCAGCGTCTCTGATAGCACCATTTAAAGGCGGTTTTGTTGTCATGCACGTCCCCAAAGTACTGGTATATGGCCTCACTGTTGTACGGCTTGGAAAATGGCCTTAAAATAATAGATGTCAGATGTTCACTGGCACACACAATATATATATATATACATATATATATATATATATATATATATATATATATATATATATATATATATATATATATATATATATATATATATATATTTATATATATAAATACACACATACACACAGATATATATTATACACACACACACACCAAAGAATTGGATTTTAAAGGAGACAGAGGTGTAGCTGGAAGTAATTATGGCTGTAAGGCCTTCTATCTTATTAGGAGGCTGGATCCCTATTCAAATTTAGAGATGTCAACAGGCGAACTGAAGAACAGATAGGGAAGTAATGAATTTGAAGAACAGCTAAGAAAGGAGTGCTCTATTGGCAAAAATCTGAATAGAAGTAGGTTGAAGGCAGTTTACCATAATGGTTCCTTTGACGAGAATAACAATCAACATAATTTCGGAGTCTTCAATATTTACAGATTAGTATTCCCTGAAAGATAATCCGATTGGCACACACTTCACGTATTGAAGAGAATTCCAACTCAACAGCTTTAATCTTCCTTCCCGGGATATAAAACATGATCACTAATTCGTAAGTGCAAACTTTTTCTTTTGTGAATTTTATTTCTATTTAAGTTATATCCCTAAAATAAATACAATAGGATTTTCCATTCTTCTATAGAGAAAGTGTTTTATCACTCGACAAAAGTTCATGTGCAGTCACAAATAAGGAAAAATATTTTTGCCGTCAAGTTTGTCACAGTAACCAAAAGAAATTAAGATTAGATAGTGAGACAAGCACATTTTTACATAGATGTTTGGTATTCACCTCAGACAGCACTCCTCTTTTAATAGCTTGTTCTTAAATTCATTTTTTTCGTTTGCCTTTCTTTCTGCATTTACTTCCACATAGAACAATTTATCTTTCCCTAAAGTTCTTGGTCACCTTCTCCCCCCCCTTTTCGTTCTAACTTTCCTCTTGACTACCCTGTCCATCCTCTTATATATATGTACCTTATTATCTCTTATGTCATGAAACTCTTTTTCCTCAACTAAACCTCTCATTCTCCTCATCCTACCATATACTGTTTTAATTCCCTTAGTATCCTCCTATTCACTAAAACACTCCCTGATATTACTATGACCACATAAGAAAGACTCCTCAACTACCCATTAATCTTACAGCACATTTGCTCCATTTCCCCTTATATACTCTTCTCGCGTCCTTATCAAACTCTCTTGTCTTAATTACACCGGAAACCACATTTGCCTCTTCGTCTCCAACTAAAGCAGGAACTCTTCTTGACTTTCACTCCACGAAAATAATTACCAGATATATCTCCAGCACTCCTCCAATCATCACTACATCTATCCACTTGCTCTTCTATTAATTATGCCCTATAAATTGATATGATATGATGAGCAGTGACATGATGTGCAGGTCATACTGAAGTACGAAACAGTGCTTTAACCGGGTGTAACAATAAGAGTGAGGCGTTCTAGAGTGTGGCTATTGTCAAAGCAACTGGTTCAGATAGTGATAAGGACTGTTGTTCCCTGACTAAATCTGTGTGATTAAAATAGTGTCTCTGGTAAAATTCACTAGCATATTTTAATTTACAATTAAATATCCACTGACCTGGGAAGAATCCCTTCTTTTCTTATTTAAGTCTACTCCCATAATTAGCGAAAATTCAGCACATCACTGAGCACACCTTATGAAATATATCTTGTTGCACTGTACAATATGTCTGCTACATCAATACCTGAGTATTTAAAACCGAAAAAGGAGAAAGGATTGTTGAAAGTAAGAGATAACATACAGCCCCAGGCACAGTGTGGAGCAATTCTACACTCTGCACATGTGAATTTGCTTGATAAGTTAAATCAGGAAACTTCTGGATATGATAAAGAAGAGCTGCAATTATTGTGAACCAAGAGGCAATTTGTAAGATTGCACTGGATACAAACAAAATATGAAATGCCATATTTAGCTATACTTCCCGTTATTTAGAAAAGTTAGTATAAATTTTACGCCATAAAAATTATTTAATGAAAGCTGAAACAGAATGAGACAGAATCAATTTCAGTGCGTACCACTGGAACGACATTAAATGAAAAAACCCACAGATAATAAATAAAGAAGAAATGTAAAACAATACTTTCTACAGTCCTCGTCTAAAAATAAATCACTACTACAAAATGTAAATGAACAATCATATGAATAAAAATACATGAGTATGAAAAAAAAAATGCCATAATTGCAGAGTAAAAACCTCAAAAATAGTTTGAATCTCCGGAGTTTCCGTCTCTCCCCCACACAAAAGCTCAGTTTTATGTATTTATTTTTTCAGTATTTTGTACGCTGGGGAAAATCTGCCAAATCGAATAGGAAACAACAACGCTAGTCAAATACGTAAAGAAAAGGAAATGTGGAATATCCTAATAAAAACTTCACCTAATAACAGCTTATCTTTGTCTACCCTTACAGTGTCCTGGAACTACCTCGAAATGACAAAAAACGATTTACAAATTTCACAGTCAACAAACTAACAAAACTGAAACATCAGAAAAGGAAACAAACTCTGGAATTTGTTACAAGATCTGGAAGTAACGATTGATTTGTTGATTTTACACTATGATCTTGAGTCACACCAGTTATGTCATCTAAGCCAACATTATTTCCTATTTTCTTTCAGATCATGTCTACTTTCTCCTCTTTTGGAGATCTCACTGGCGTTCAACCACACTATGAAGATCTGGCCTCCATAAAACAATATCAGGTTTATCTCTAAAATGGGATCTACCAGATTATGGTGGGAATGTGTGTTGACTGAACAGAAGTTTTCCTCGGTAAAAAGACTACGAACATGCATTATTTCAACTTTTCCTTCTACTTAAGGAAGGACTTTTAATCATTTGGCTGAAGATGTGAGGGGTAAGGGGCATGGTGGCAAGTACCTAATACCAGAGGGAGCATGGCGATATAAAAGTTAAAAACCACTGTTCTACAATAAACATTTCTCCCCATTTATTTACTTTTAAATTTCTCACATAAATATTTTATATCTAATAATACTTAATACACACACCCTCGTCGTTGTCTATACCCAAGTTGTTCTTTCTCAACCAATCTTTCAACTGTCTGCCCTACTTACTCAACTAAAATCCTACCTTATAACTCCTCTGGTAAACTAAGTAACACCATGCCCCTATAATTCTTGAAGTCCCTAGTATCACGCTCACTCTTATGCAAAGAATAAATCATTCCTCTCAATCACTCCTTTGTAATCTTTTCCCATCAAGATATACCTTACATACCCCGGCCAGTCACTCAATCGCACTATTACTATACTTCAGCATCTTACTCGTAATCCCATCAACTCCTGGTGTCTCCATTCTTCAGCCTTCCAAATGGTCTTCACTTCAATAATGAGTTTCAACTTACACTTACCTTTCCCCTTTTGCAGCATTTGACTCTGCTTCTCTTCTATCATCATTCACCACATCTTCAAAATATTAACTCCATCAGCCCAAGGCTTCACTAATTTCACAGACATCATCTCTCCACTTGTGTCTTAGTCTGTGAGCCATTTACCCAATCCTCTCTCTGAATTTATTTGCCCTTTCCCTCTATTTTCATTTTCATTTTCTCTCACTTCCTTCTTTATTTATGTATCCATTCCCCTGTACACCTAATCATGGTCTCCTCTTTTGTTATGGAACTGTACTTCAAAATGACCCCCTCTCGCAAAATTTATGTAGGCTTTATCTTTTCCTTTCTCCTTAGTGCCTTGAGCCATGGGCCATTTTCCATCCATTTTCTCTGTATATGCTCTCCTAGCTTCCTGCTTATCAAGCTTAGTTATATACATTGACAACCACATTTTACTATTTTCCCTACAACTTAAAATTTATCAATTCTAACTTTTGCTCTACATAATGATGATCAGGAATACCTCCAGCTACTCCTCTTCTTACCATTACAGCCACCAACTTGCTCTTCCTTATACTCGGTACTACCTCATACCCTATTAAATTCTTTTCGTCGCCATTTTCTCTCCCCACGTGTACTTGCGAGGAACACGTGGGAAAGAGAAAATGGCGACGGAAAGAATTTAATAGGGTATGAGGTATGAAGCCTTCTTACTAACATTTCCGAAATATTTTCTCCATTCTCACTTGTGCTAGGGAGTGCACACCCTCCATTAGAGCCATCGCTTATCTTTAAGTCCGCAGCACCGCCAAACTTTCATAATCTCTAACGCAGACAGGTACTTATTCAGAATTTCCTACAAGCATCATCATTCATTAGCCATCTATTCCAACTTGGGCCATATATTTTCAATAATACAACTTTTTTCTGCCCCACCAATCCATTGCACATCTTTGAACAGACAAGTTTGTACTCTTTTATTCATCCTTAGTCTTCCTGTATATACTACTAATTCATTTTTGTCTCATTCAGTACAAATTATCTAGCTTTCTCTCCTTAAACAAACCTGCAAACATACATTTCCCCCTCATCTCTTTTATTAACCCGAATGCTCCTTCATTAAGAACAATTCTTGGTCAATAACAGGGAATACTCAGCCAGGGTAACACTGACCATTTCTGCTTCAGTATACATACATACGTACACAGATCATATGTATAGATACACACATATAACTATATATATATATATATATATATATATATATATATATATATATATATGAGTGTGTGTGTGTATATACATACATGCGTGCATAGATGAAAGAAAAAGTTATTTACATTGCTTGGTTGTATATATAAACACATGCCGATTCTAGGAATACCACGTTAATAAAAAAAAGAATCAAAAGCAAGGCGACACAAAAAAATCATAAAAATGAAACTAAAAATGACCTGGAAATCTCCCAACAATGAAAATGAAAAAACTTCCTAGTTCGCCCAACACATAACCGCCTGATTAGTCTCCAAGAAATCCGGACATGTAAATAAATGCTCACATATTTATGTCGAAAGTTTTAACCTTGCATTTTATCTTCACCAAGAAGTAGAACTTGAAAGGTTCCCGAATTCCCCGGAAGTTTAGATTAAATGCGTAGCAGAGCTACGGAGCATAAAAGAACCACCATCAAATGTGGGCTAGAAGCCTGCGTATGAAAATGTCGTTTTTCAAATGACAAAATTACGGAGAACTTTTGTGTGTCTTGAGAGTTCCGGCCTGGGATTTAATAACATTGCAAGATGAGAATGGGGTCAAAATAAGGAGGGATAAAGACGACTCTCAATAATAACCGCAATAAGCATTGCTAACATAACGTGCTATCCTTGATCGTAAGAGCTCTATGTCAATTCACAAATGCAAAATATCTAAGTTCTAAAGCGAATTCCTATAAATCACGATACCCACTATGTTACCATAACCAGTGCATATAACAAAATACCATAATCAGTGCATATAACAAAAATTAAGCATATAGCTGAACTTATCTATCTGTCTATTTATTAAGCTATTTGGCATTAAAATAACTGGGGTCGTAAGAGTAGGCACTGCTGCACTCTTTGTAAGTCTGTCTCCCAATAACACTCTCGCAGCGCAGCGTTGCTACAAAGCCATCAGCGCTCAACACAAATCCGAAAAGGCCGAACGTTATAGGAGAGTTTAATAAGAGCGTTTTATGAGCGATTTTTAAAATTTCATAAGTGTCTCCGGGTTCCGCATAAGATCAGTTACGGAGGCTAACAATGGGGACTTACCCACAATATTACTCTCGCGCAAAATATCAAAAAACGATGAAGAAAAAACTTCGCTTTTTCTTTGGAAATGGTTTTTTTTCATTTTCTTACAATTTCCTGTACGCCTTTGGTAATCGTTTCAAATTATAAGGGAACACTGCCATAAAAACGTTCAACTGTTCAGGCTTGAATATTTTTATCAAGAAAATTATTCACTAATTCACTACGACCAATATAATTTCAATAATCTACCATTAAATAAAATTTTGTGGCAAAATCAAATGAAAAAGGTTTTTTATAATTTTGGTTATAATTCTGTTAATGGTGACTGTGAGGTTACTGCTTTGTAAATAATCGTCAATAACGCAAGCAAGCAAATTAGTGAACAAAGCAATAAGCATTCATTCCGGGCAAAAAGGTAATAAGCTCTTGGGAATGGAGATAATTTTTTTTTACAATAATCAGCAACAAGCGAAGGAGTAATTGAAGCGGCCCTTGTCATTAATCCGAAAGGATGAAAGCATTCTCATACATAAAACCGGCTCACTTAACGTTAGATGAAGAGCCAATTCAGCAACCCTTCATTTCCCATTAGGTCAACTCTGATTATACGTTAAGGCTAATGTCCCATATATTCACTCAGAACATTCATCAAAGCCTTATTAACAGAGTAATCTCTATTAAGCGCGAGATTACAAATACCGTTGCTTCAATGTAATTTTTCCCCTTCTTACTGATTAGGCATTCATGGACAGCTTAATTAATATTCCGGGTCTAACGAGTTATTTCTTAAACTACTTAAAATAGCATTTGCTTTCTGAATTAACTAAGAAATTAACCATCAGCACATGACAAGCGATCAAGGATACGCTATCTTGATTTCAGAATTCAAAGGTGTAATAATTACCATGTACCAAATTATCCACCGCCTGACAGAAAAATGTAAGTACTTTCAAAGATGATACCGATTCCGAAGCGTTAAGAGTGTTTTTCTCACTCATCCACGATCGGGTAAATAGTGGTCTGTGAGAAAGAAAAAAATTCTAATATTTCATCGAAGGATTATCGTATATTTTTTTCTTAATCCAATCCCGATTAGATGAACTTCTCGACTCCTACAGCAAAATAGAGGAAGAAAACGGTTGGGATCAGAAAGATTCAAAGGACTTGAACTCGTCCAGAAAACAGACCCCGGTTTTGATATATGTATTTTTTATCAACAGCAAGCGGTTTCCGTTACAGGGGTGGACCCAAAGAAAAAACAGCAATGTTACTGCCACATTCATACTTTGACTGCAATGTCATGGATGTGCCCACTCCACAATAGTAGCCGCAAATACACAGATGGATGGGTGGATGGATTATGAAATTTAGGGACAAGCTCAAGCACTGGGATCTATTTTGGTCATTCAGCGCAAATACACCTACAGTACATAGAGATTTCATCATCATCGCATCAAACACCCCACAGCACTGCACCATTTACCACAATAATGTATGCACTCTGGCACTTCTATGATATTAAGGCCTGTCCCTCCAAATACCTCTTTCATACTACCTATCCAGTCCTTGCTAGGTCTTCCTCCCCCCCCCCCCAACAATACTAAATTATACTATCTTTACCAACTTACCGCCCTCTATTCTTTTAACATGACCTCACCATTTAAAAATACGCTGACCTATCTTTTCACCAGCACTCACGTTTTTACCACTTGTTTGATGTATCTTCACATTTCTCACCATATCAATTAGTTTTCTTGCACTGTATAATAATATATAAATATTTCACCTTAACAGCGTCAAACTTTTTCTTTCAATCACTTTGAACATTCAAGCTTCACTTCCATTCAAGTCCATAATCGCTCGCACTTGCTCTCACCTTTCTCCTCTTGCAAATATTTTACAAATCTTCCCTTAGTTTTTAGTTTCTCACTTTCTCCAATCGGCACTGTGCCATATGCAAACATAAATCATCCCACTCATTTTCCTGTCCGGCAATTTTGTGACTAATTACTTTCCTTTCTCTGACTCCTTGCATCATCACTTCATCCATTCAAACACTGAATATCACAGAGATATATATGCACACTGACAAAAGAATTCAAACCTGATACGAGAGGAACAGAAATGATAGACAGGGGGGAAAGTGAAATATTTGAGCGCAAGATCTTTGGCCTTTACGTATAACAAAGAGAGAGAGAGAGAGAGAGAGAGAGAGAGAGAGAGAGAGAGAGAGAGAGAGAGAGAGAGAGAGAGAGAGAGAGAGAGAGAGAGAGAGACAAAAGACTCGGTTTAGAAAAAATATGTGATTAAAGGAATATAAAACCCTTTAAATGCAAACAAAGGTTATTACATTTGAAGTTGATCTCAAGATTAGGTTCAGCTCTCCTAGATTAGCTTGAGTACGGGATTAGCCGAGGAAAGGCTAAGGACGTTAACATGAACTACTGATAACCGGTTGCTTTTCTTTTTAACCTCCTTCAAACATCTTGTCTAATGGAGTCAAGAGTATCAAACCTGGACTAAAATTAATATTTACTCTTGTCAGCTTTATTTACGCAAATTATGTGAGATAATTCTATTAAATCTTTTAGTTATATTATTACGAGAACAATCACGTTTATATGATTTTCTCACTTAGGTGTAAAACAGAGTATTATTTTGAACACTTCTAAATGAATATTTATGATGAATGATCCTCACATTTGATTCCTCATTCGTCTGTCTCTAATAAAAATAATCACAGTCTCTGTTGGGGAAAAGTTCTTACAAATTGTTTTTCAGTTTTGTTATTTGAAAATATTAAATTTTCAGGGAATATCTTTAAAACTGATTTGAGGGACGAGGCCGGTGAAATAAGGCAAATAATGGACTTCCTTTGGTAATTCTGTCTTCCTGTCACTTTTAATATAAAATGTCTTCAAAGCTTCATTACAGCAGGTATCTAAAATACTGACTGGAGAACATAATTCCATGTCTATCTTCTTAATGTCCTCTAATTTGTTATTCTGGAAATCTGGACAGTCAACACATAATGCTCGCAGGAACACTGAAGAGAATATTGAAAGCTTTACATTATCAATATTAAAAGATATATTAACATGTATGGAAAAACAACAAACAAACTTATGTACATTATTTTTTAGGATTAATATATACGTAGATATCTCCATAATATCCTTATGTTGCTATGAGTATTGTTATCAATCCTGAATTCCTAAATAGCGAACCACAAACAGAGGTAGGAATGATGTTATCCAGCTCACATTTTGGACACTTGTTACAATAGAGCTGTGAAGACACTTTATATAAGAGTGACAGGAAGACCAGTTTACCCAAAGTCACACTTTTCTTTATTTCATTAGCTTCAAGTCTAACAAATCTATCTCGAAAATAATTAGAGTTAATGTAATGTTTACATGTAAATATACTGTAAAATAAACATGCTTCTTTAATAATGATCCTTCACAGAGTATCAGCATTGTTTATTAAATTAATTTCATTTGTCCCAGAAGAGTAAGGGATTAAATGTCAGAATATTACAGTATAAAAATTCAGTTAGAACTGGCCATAAAACGTACTCTTTTTATGCACCTAAGTGAAAAACTCAAAGAACCGCTGCGTCCCGTCGTAATAGCAGATGTAATAACATTATGATTACAGCTGACAAAAATATATAGTTCAGGTCTCTAAACTTGATTAATACAGTTCCTGGGTTACTCTGTTGTGATGCCAGTTTTAACAGTCATCCTAGGTTACCCCAGCACAGCTGTTTATCTGGAGATAAGCCTCAAAAGTAATGACTTTACCATGCAATAAATAGGTTTATCCTACTTTATTCTTATAATATATGCATATATATATAATAGACATAATATATATATATATATATATATATATATATATATATATATATATATATATATATATATATATATATATATATATATATATATATTTCTTTTAACGTGCTTTTTTCCCATTTGAATGGGGTAAGCACGATGCCTTCTTTTGAAGAGGCTGTTAAAAATCCAGTTCTCCTTAAATTCTTTGAATGATATCGTCAGCCTCCGGCCTTTCTCCATCCCCATAGTAACCAACCACCGTCAACTAACCGCAAAGTACTAAGTTCGCTGGCAAATCAGATTTTTCAAGAATCACACCCAAATCATTAACCCTTCATGGGAATAAACTTTGTCTTCTCGCTGCTTCACGAGAGATTGGAACTATAATTTGGAGCAGTTTATTCCAGATTCTCATGCGTTAGTTTCTGGGGAGGAATTCGTTAATTTTTTCTTCCATTTATTGTATATGTCATGCCGGCGGTTTAGCACATCTGCTAAATGAATGACAAATTAATTTTTAATCTATTGGTGTCACGTACGCTTGGAGAGGTACAGAAGAATGACCTCCAGTCCTAAAGAGACTAGTCGAAGAATTAATTAATGATTTTAATAATTTAATATTACATATTTTACTAATCTGATTTTTTATGGTGGGGGACACTTAAGGCACAATATGCACGTGTCTTAATAAAGGTATAACGCAAACAGCTCAGTGCTGGAGTTGAGGAGATACAGAAATATACCTTAGTTTAACCAGACCACTGAGCTGATTAACAGCTCTCCTAGGGCTGGCCCGAAGGATTAGACTTATTTTAAGTGGCTAAGAACCAACTGGTTACCTAGCAACGGGACCTACAGCTTATTGCGGAATCCGAACCACATTATAGCGAGAAATGAATTTCTATCACCAGAAATA
>NC_089790.1:24720000-24740000 GCF_040412425.1 Macrobrachium rosenbergii
AAGTTCTAATCATGCATCTGATATCAACTCTCAACGTCAAAAATTATTTCAGAGGGTGGAAAGGATAAAACATAAACTAACCCAATTATGAAAATAAGAGCTACCTCAAATATAGATAAAAACCCAACATTATGTATTCTGTTAACAAAACCACAGCGTACAATTTTAAAAAATGCTGTCATGACGAAATTCTGAATAAAATTTAAAAAAATGGTCATAACGAAATTTTGATACAATTTAAAGTGCTGTCATAACGAAATTCTGAATATAATTTAAAAAATGGTGTCATAACGAAATTCTGAATACAATATTATTAAAAAATGCTGTCAGAACGAAATTCTGAATACAATAAAAAAATGGTGTCATAACGAAATTCCGAATACAATAAAAAAAATGCTGTCATAACGATATTCTGAATACATTTAAAAATGCTGTCATAACGAAGTTCCGAATACAATAAAAAAAATGTTGTCATAACGAAATTCTGAATACAATTTAAAAAATGCTGTTATAACGAAATTGTGAATACAATTAAAAAATGCTGTCATAACGAAATTCTGAATACAAAATAAAAATGCTGTCATAACGAAATTCTGAATACAATTTAAAAAAAATGGTGTCATAACGAAATTCTGAATACAATTTAGAAAAATGGTGTCATAACGAAATTCCGAATACAATAAAAAAAATTTCTGTCATAACGAAATTCTGAATACATTTTAAAAAATGCTGTCATAACGGAATTCCAAATACAATAAAAAATGCTGTCATAACGAAATTCTGAATACAATTAAAAAAATGCTGTCATAATCAAATTCTGAATACAATTTAAAAAATGCTGTCATA
Source organism: Macrobrachium rosenbergii (assembly GCF_040412425.1). Lineage (NCBI taxonomy): Eukaryota > Metazoa > Arthropoda > Malacostraca > Decapoda > Palaemonidae > Macrobrachium > Macrobrachium rosenbergii. Next base: position 24,720,847 of record NC_089790.1, read on the forward strand.
ACGAAATTCTGAATACAATCTAAAAAAAAATGCTGTCATAACGAAATTCTGAACAAGTCCAAAAAACTATTCTCATAGGTGCCGTTTAATGAGACCTCTTTCCCTGATCAAAAACACTTCAGTAAGACAAGAAACAGTATGACTTAACCCTCCTTTGCGATCGTGACTAACAACTTCAGTAAACACACGTTGAATTCTGAAAAGATCCCCCATCACTTATCAAAAATTCAATGGTGCAAAATCACCTGAAGGTATGGTAAACACATGCCTTTGTTCATTGAAATAATACCCAGTATCCTGATCATATAGCTGATTTACTACTTCAGAGGTAACTTAATCTTCCAAATATATTCAGTTTATCAATGAACTATGATAAACCACAAGTTTTGTCAGTTCTCACAATGTAATTACCATGTAATTATGGACGTACTAATGACAATGATATTACAAACTAACAATCAGATATCATGGCAGAGATGGATTGATATCGATTATAAGTGCAGAACCTGAATTCGAAAGGCATATGTAGAACGAACACGAATTAAAAAATTTATCTCTCTTGTTGGCTCAGTGGTCTAAGTCACTGTCTACCGTTGTTTCTAAAGAAGGCATCGGTTCAAGTCCTGCTGCGGACGAAGCACTTATCACTTATAACTCCCCCTGGATGGAAGTTATCCCCAAGGTATAGTGAATTCGGGATCAGACAATATTTGTGGCTTATTTATATATATATATATATATATATATATATATATATATATATATATATATATATATATATATACACATACATACATACATATACATATATAAATAATCTCCATATAATTATATATTGTCTATATAATATATATATATATACTGTATATCATATATGTATAATGTATATACCTACATATACATGAGTGGTTATAAATGAAACTATGATAATTGGGCTTGATGAGGAGTATATAAAGTAAAAGTGAAAGTTCACGTGGGGTCGCAGGGGCCAAAAGGATATTTTGGAGGTAATAAAAACGAGTAATTTATGGCCTGAGGAAATGAGAGATTCAATGAGGGACGTAATGAAGGCAATGAAGAGGTTGAAGAATGAAAGAAACTAGGAGTTGGTGGGATTACAAGCGAGATTCTTCAATATGGTGGTTTGAGAGACTGACTGAGTGACTAACTATGGTGTTTAAGGTGTCTGAATGAGTAAAAGATCTTGAAGGAATGGGTACGAGGATTAATTGCTCCTTTATATTAAGGCAAAGGGAATAAAAGAGACGGTACGAATTAATACGGGCACAATACATTTAATTAGTATTCCTGGGAAGTATGCGGTAGGATCCCAACTTGGAAAGTGAGGCAGATGATAGAAAAGTTGAATGAAGACAGAAACGTGAGAATTTGAAAGTAAAGGCTACATTGGGCACACATGAATCTGCAATGAACATTTGATGGATTTGATGGATAGGCAATGCAGAGGGTTGATGTATAATACAGAAGATTAGTTGTTGACATAAGGAATAGTGTTTTTATGTAGGCAGGAGAGTGGCTGGCTTGGTGTGAAATTGGGCAGAGATAAGGATGTGTTATATCTCCAAGGTTGTTCAGTATCTTTATGGATGAAGTGAGGTGATATATCTGAGAAAGCACGCTGGATGTAGGTGGAAAGTTGAGGAATAGGACAGTGGGTCATGAACGGAATGTGGAGTCATGTTTGCACCCAATCATTGGGGTACGGAGAAGAGAAGCTGCAAAAACTAGTGAATGGTTCTGAAAGATTCTGCAGAGTAAGAAAGTATAAATGTGAGCAAGAGCAAGGTTGAGAGGTTCAATGGAAACCAGGAAGGAGGAATAATGAGTGTGAATTTGAATGGTGGAACAATGAGAGCTGTTGTACTATGTGGTGGTAGGTTTAAAGAAGTGAACAAAAGAAGCAAAAGAGTGGGACGAAACCTGGAGATAAATCCTGGATAATCTGTGGAAATGGACACCGGGAATGTTGAATAAACCCCCTTTATAGAAGTGAAGCATGGATTTTGAATGCAAAAGAAAGAATGTTGAAATAACGATGAACTGTCTGTTTGAAGCATGAGGCATTAAATAAAATGAACTGGTGAGATATAGTGAGATACACAGAAGCAGTAAAACGGTTAACAAAAGTGAAATGCTTTAGATCAACGTGTTCTGCAGACTCTTTGATCATATGGGAATGATGTTCTGTAGACTCTGTCATATGGAAATAATAAATGATAAGTTTGTTAAAAAAAAAAAAAACTATACAGTTTGGAAGCGTAAGGAGGATAGAGGAGTATTTATACAGTGATGAAGAGAAGGGATGAAATAAGGTATTGGGAAGGAAGGCATTAGAAAACAGCTACACACAGAGAATGATACACAATTGCATCTACCCAGGTCAGGATCCCAACTTTTGGCATTTGGGTTTGGTACAGGAATGACATTACCTATCAAGTCACTAATAATTAGGAACACAAATCGGTATTCTTTCTACTGTACACAGTCCTCTTGAAATCAGGTTTATGTATGTAGAACAGATGTTAACACATTACCACAATAGGCGAGAGCTAAGTTTGTATCACATTTGTATCACATGTTGTTTAAGATATTTTAGTAATTACTTCACAAGGGATTTTTTCTTTCAGTCACTTTATCTTATCTACCCGATTTATTTCAACTTTTCTATACAATTTGCTTACCTTGGAAATAACTTGCAACTATAGGAATTATACATGGGAACAACTTGCATATGAAGGGAATAATATATAAATGCATCTACCCTAGCCTGCATTCGAAACTATGCATTTCGGTTTTGATACCGAAATGACAGGGACTCAACCATCTGTCCATGAAGGACAAATGCACAGGTGGCAACTTTCCTTGAGGCCCTCCACTATGTACTACAAATATACTTGACGAGAATCCATTAACACTGATTAATGGCAGTATCATAGTAACGGAAGGCCTTCCATAATATTGGTCTGTTGATACTGTCAAATGCCTACTGTTAATCAACAAACGTCATTTGATGAGTATTTTTAAATTCCATACATTCTGCAAAATACATCTTAACTTAAATATTACGTATGTGCAAATTCTGCTTTTTCAGAACCAACCTACTGAGAATGAACATTTTAATTTTGATGACACCGAGGGCCATTAATGTTTGCTGTAAAGGGCACACTATAATTCTGAGATCAATGTGAATTCTGTTATTATGAATACAGCCCTTCCTAGCCACGATAATTACATGAAAAATATTCCAGTTCAGACTACCGCATAAATTCTCAATATTTGCAAGAAAGGTCGATTTATTGATATTCAAATAGCAATTACACTGACGAAGCTAATGAGAAAGTACCTCTAATGGTATAATGATGACGTTGGTAAACACAAGAACAGCGCATGATGACAGCGATGCGCCGAGTCTGAAGAAATGCACACATTTTCTAACAAAGAAATTTGTTTGTGTGTGTGTATCTCTATGGAGATACTGAAGCGTCACAACATACAGTAAGTGAATATGATTCATGCAACTAAATGAACGAGACTGAATGAGACAGTTTCTGGGAGAGCCTGAATCAGCGACAAGCAGGGTTTGGGCGAGAGGGTGGTTATCCTTGGTGATTTCAATGTTACAATAGCTGCTTGGGAAATAAACGCCTTAGTATGTTTTACGTGAAACTTTTGTCAAAACCAGATTTTAGATAACTTGTGGAAGATAGTGTTGATAAGACAGATTGTTGAGAAGAGCATATTTATCAGACATTGATTAAGGCATAATTATCTCATTTTACTTGAATACAGACAATGTGAATAATGAAAGTAGTTCATGCAACGAACGGACAGAAGTTCAAAATATGGTTAAGTATTTAATAATGACAACCGAGTTAAAGTGTAAAAGAACGAAGTGAAAGAAGCACAGTATATCGGGAGGGGATAGCTGAAGTATAGGCTAGTTTTAAAAATACAGAAGTAGTAGCAACTGACGTTTGGGTACAAAGATCCAATCGATGCACAGGCAATGTTTATAAATGCGGACGCACAGCGCAGAGATATAAAGCAAAAGCATGAAGGTACAGTGGAAATAAAAATTCTGTGAAGGATAAAAAGAAATGACGCTGAAAGTGCGCTTGGTAGACAAAAGGGGAAATCATATAGGGGTCACAAGAGAAAATGACTAAGGAACTTAAGGGGAAAGAGGAAAAAGACGAAAGCTGATGAAGTTCGGGATAGATGCGAGAAAGAAAAGTAGCTGATCGTCTGAAAGGGGGACCTCCTTGTTGTATTGCCTCGATATTTTTCACTTCTGTGGCGGTATGATGAAAAACATCATTCTTCCCATTGTCAGGTGAAGTTCTTGTGCCATGTATCGCTTACAGCAACGTATATTGTTTCTGTTTTACAGATTAAAGCAATGTATACTATTTCTGCTTTGTTATCTGAAACTCAAAGCCAAGTCAGTCAGACAGACAGTCTGGGGAAAAGATTGAAAAAAAGTCGAGTTGATTAGAAAAAAGGGACAAAATGATAAAAGGAGAAAATAGATGAGTTAGGTTGAAAGATATGGATGTCAGAGCAGGTGAACAATATGTAAAATTCGAGGTGACGTCACAGGCACAGCAGAGAGTGTCTGTGGGTATAGAAAGGAAGGCAGAACAAATAATACAGTAAGTGGTGGCTTGAGATAATAAAAGGTTTGGTGAAGGAAAAACGAGAGACTATTTGAGGAGCAGTTGCAAGACAGTAGGGAAGCTTGTATACAGGCATACAGGAGGATAGATAGGGCAGTCAAGAATAAAAAGACAAGAAAAGAGGGAAGACAATGAACAGGAATGAGAATCTCAGAGTCCTTCTACAGAGGACTAAATATAAAAATGAAAAGTTAATGACTATAAGAATATAAAATGAAATTAGAAACTTGCTGTCTGAAACAAATGGAGCCCTTGGTCATTGCAGTGGGTAATTTCGCAGATCTGCTGAATGTGGAGACTGGAAAGAAGCACAGCTAAGTGATTCAAGAGAGATATGATCAGTGTATGCTGAGAATACTTGTGGGTATGACTGATGAGGATGTAAGAAAATTAAGAAGCTGAAGAATAAAAAAGACACCAGGAGCCGATAGGTTTACAAATGAGATGCCATGATACAGTGTGATACATGATTGACTAGTTGACCGGGGTTTGAAAGGTATGCAAGGATATGGGAAAGATTCTGAAGGCATGGGTGGGAGAAATAAATGTTTTACTGTACACTAGCAATAATCATAGAGGTGCCACTAAGATTATCTGGGCGTAAAGTACACATGGGAAGTGTACTGTTGAATTTTGACTGAGAAAGTAAACAGATGACAGAAGAACTGATGGCCGTGACAGGGAAAGAACAGTGTGGGATCAGTCAAGGAAGAGGGTGCATGGGATCACGTGTTTGTTATGAAGCTGTTATGTGCGAAGTTTCAGAGAAAAGGCAAAAGCTTATGATACAATCGATTAGGAGGCAATGCGGAGGGTGTTGAGAACAGATTGTATAGAATGTAAATTTTTGAGTGATTAAGATTTTTTATGAAGTGAAGCATGTGCTAAAATCTGCAGAAGGAAGGATAACTGGTTTAGTATAAAAGTAGGTCTGAAACAAGGGGGCTCTTACATACCTTCATGGATGGCGTGATGCAAGAAGTCGGTAAAAATTACAGTAAACGTTGATGCAAAGATGTGGGATAAAATTTTCATTTGCTAGTGATGAATGTTGAAAGCAAATACGAGAAATAAAGTTATACAGGTAAATGGATATCAGGATATGGAGCAATGAATTTTAATATAAATGGTGACGAACAGAAGCTGCAATTCCTAAAAAAAATAATAGAGAATATATAAAATGGATGATAGTAAAAGTATATCTTAGTTTAACCAGACCACTGAGCTGATTAACAGCTCTGCTTGGGATGGCCCGAAGGATTAGATTTATTTTACGTGGCTAAGAACCAACTGGTTACCTAGGAACGGGACCTACAGCTTATTGTGGATCCGAACCACATTATGACGAGAATTAATTTCTATCACCAGAAATAAGTTCCTTTAATTCTTCATTGGCCGCTCGGAGAGTCGAATGCTGGACAAATAGCGTGCTAGCTGAGAGCTCTACCCACCCCTCCAATGAAGAACTATGGATGCTAGTAGGATAAGAGAGGAGGTATGTCACGGAATAGATGAAGCAAGAGTGGTAACATGGTGTGTGCAAAGGACTTACATATAAGATGTAAGAAGAATTGTCAAGGCGAGAAATATGGAGATTCATAAAAGAAGTAAAAAGTATAGCGTAGCTGAAAGGGTGGATCGGAGTGGAGATGGTTTGGTCATGTGGAAAGAATCAACGATGATAGGTCGGTTTAGGGGATATAGTTCAGAAGTGTTAAAGGGAGTGAGGAGAGGACGAGGGTTGGATAGATGGTGTGAAAGAAGTATTGGAAAGGAAGGGCCTTGATATTCAAGAAGCGCAAGAATGCATGCAAGATAAGGATGAATGGCGCATTTATGAAGGATGTTCGACACGATATTGACGAGTTTTCTCAGCCTTCTGAGTAGGTAAATGAAGCGGCTACGCTGTGAGAGTTTTGCTGTTTTTGTGGTTCGCCACTATTCAGCAGTTAAAAGTTTGAATGTGGAGTAACCGTTTTGTTGTTCTTTCACCATAAGAGTTTTTCCTAAAAGAGGGGTCGGGTGGTTCCAAATAAAAGTTACCCTTCCCGTTCTCAATTTTTAAAAATATATCGGATGAGGCCGCGGATACAATCATGCCTTTTCCATGTGGGAACCATTAATCATTTTCCTCTTCTCTGCATCTGGATGAGTAATCAAAACATATGGAAAAATCCGTTCGATCTGTAACTCAGGGCAAGCGTTAATTTCAAGTCAGAGTTGCATAGCTCGTGGACTTGACTAATATATCCCTGTAATTGTTTTCCAAGTGACTGTTCACTGTCTTTGCGAATTCGGATTTTTCCCTCTTCTGTTGCGGGTTAGACTTCCCTCTCGTTACCAAGAATCGGTGAAAGGGGATGGCTGCCTAGTTACTGGTAGAGAAAAATGAAGAGCGCACTCAGTAACACCAAAATTAATATTTGTTTTCCAAGTTTGTCATATCAACTTTCATTGTGCAGTATGTTCAAAAGACAATAAGGTCGATCAAAGGTATTTAAAATATTATATCTAAATACCTTAATGCCGCGTCACCTTTAAAAAAAATTGCTCCAAACAAATCTGAGGTATAAAGTCTCACGAAACCATTTGAGGGCAATGCGAAACAAAGTATCATTTTGCCCTCTGGGTTTAGAGAGGAGCAGAATAGAGAGAAAAAACATCCATTTTCCCTGTGGCAATTGATTACCTTTCAGAAAGGAACGTCAGTGTTTATTTGCTTCCTTTCAACCAGAATCGACAGGTCTTAATGGATGTCGAAAGCAAATGGACTGTCAGTTGATAAATGTCTTAACACACAAAAGAGACAATGGTCCTTAATTTTTTTTAAATATCTGAACAGCTGTAAAGAACTTATTAATCATTTCAAGAAACTTCTGGATAATGCATTTCACTTCTGTATAGACTGCTATTTCGCCCAATACATCAAGACAAACAAAAAAAGAAGACGGGAATCTACACCTTAAATGACTCAATCAGTCGTACATTAGCCACTTGGTCAAACATACAAATCAAATACATATGCTGCAAATTCCTTTAATGAAACTCGGAGAAACTTCGGTGAAATTCGAAAAAAAATTCGATCAAGGAAATAATCTACAAGAATAATTTTTCAGTTCCCATGACAAACCGGTGGGAACGGTTGCACTTGAGGTCTTTAGTCAGAATGACGATACTTAAGTAATTTAAACAGAAATAGCACTTGAGGTTTTTAGTCAGAATGACGATACTTAAGTAATTTAAACAGAAATAGCACTTGAGGTCTTTAGTCAGAATGACGATACTTAACTAATTTAAACAGAAATAGCACTTGAGGTCTTTAGTCAGCATGACGATACTTAATGAATTTAAACAGAAATAGCACTTGAGGTCTTCAGTCAGCATGAGGATACTTAATGAATTTAAACAGAAATAGCACTTGAGGTCTTCAGTCAGCATGAGGATACTTAATGAATTTAAACAGAAATAGCACTTGAGGTCTTCAGTCAGCATGAGGATACTTAATGAATTTAAACAGAAATAGCATTTGTGGTATTTAGTCAAAGTGACGATGCTTAATGAATTTTAACAGAAATATCACTTGAGGTCTTTAGCCTGCATGACGATACTTAATGAACTTAAACATAAATAGCATTTGTGGTATTTAGTCAGAATGACGATGCTTAATGAATTTAAACAGAAATAGCACTTCAGGTCTTTAGTCAGAATGACGATACTTAATGAATTTAAACAGAAATAGCACTTGAGGTCTTTGGTCAGAATGACGATACTTAATGAATTTAAACAGAAATAGCAATTGTGGTCTTTAGTCAGAATGACGATACTTAATAAATTTAAACAGAAATAGCAATATGTAAAAAGAATACATGTCTCCTTGCGTACTCGCTCACTGTTTTAGAGAGAGAGAGAGAGAGAGAGAGAGAGAGAGAGAGAGAGAGAGAGAGAGAGAGAGAGAGAACTTTTGTATACTTTGATATTATTAACTGAAGCCAACAAAAAGAGGGATGAATGTTATTCACAAATTGAATTCAGTATCAAGAATTTATTTACCTAATATACACAAACTGAACTCAGTATCAAGAATTCATTTACCTAACATACAAGTTATTCCATAACATTAAGCCACCTACTAACTAGAAGATAAATTTGACGCCTATCACAGGTGGGCGAAGAACTGAAATACACAACACCGGAACCTAGAACAAAAGTCTTGATCGTGTAAGCCATGTGGTACTTTCAAAGGATAAGGACATCACTTTTATGAAAATATAAATTCAAATATAAAATATGGAGATATATAGGAAGAAAAAGAATAAGAAAAATAAAACATAATTTAAATACATATTCTAAATCGGAATTGGAACTAAAAATGCAAAAATGGTTCTGAGACTCCGTCTGTTACTGAAACGCATGCCACCACTATATGTCAGCACGTCGTCGATCCATGAAAATAAAAAAAATATAAACTAAGCAAGTAGTGTTGATCACTACAGAGAAAGCAAGAAATATAAATATCCATGTATCGGAAACAGCAGAAATCCAGTGAATCTTATGAAAAATAGTCGCTTTATTTTTAGGCAATGGTCGAGCCGCAGGAGGGATACATTGTGCTAACTGACAAATTGTACCCAATATATGAAATGTACCCTGTGGGCAACAGTATTTACCATTGTATCTAATGGTTAAAATGTACCCTGTGGGCAACAGTATTTACCATTGTATCTAATGGATAAAATGTACCCAACGTAACAGATGTCCCAGATATACAAATACCCCCAATCAACAAAATATATATAACATGCTTTCGTAGCAGCGTCCTTTAGCGCTATAGGGATTGCATACTTATCACAGTGAGCGTCGTTCTGTAAAGAAATAAAATGCAATCAAGAGTGAACACAATGGTGTTTCGGGTGCGGGGAATTTTTAGGATAGTGCTATCTTGGGCAATATCCCTAAATCGCCTAAGCACATTTTCTTACGGTAATCGCTATATGATTTTATTTGCATTATATTGCTTGCAGTTGGATATATAAAAGAATAACAAGTGAAAAATACGCCGAAGTTTCTTCGACGCAATAGAGTTTTCTGTACAGCCGATACAGCGTATAATCAAGGCCATCGAAAATAGATTCATCTTTCGGTGGTCTCGGTATAATACTGTTTGAGCCGCGGCCCATGAAACTTTAACTACGGCCCGGTGGTGGCCTATCCTGTACCGTTGCCAGAAGCACAAATATGGCTAACTTTAACCTTAAATAAAATAAAAGCTACTGAGGCTAGAGGGCTGCAGTTTGGTATGTTTGATGATTGTAGGGATGATCAACATACCAATTTGCAGCCCTCTAGCCTCTGTAGTTTTTAAGATCTGAGGGCGGACAGAATAAAGTGCGGACAGACAGACAAAGCCGGCACAACAGTTTTCTTTTACAGAAAAGCAAAAAACCGTGTTAAGCTCTGTGCCAATTCCTGTTTCAAGAAATGGTCTTTACCGAACCGTAAAAGAAAATTGCACCCAACAGACGAAATGTAATTAATGAGCAAAATATATCTAATACACAAAATGATCTAGGGGACAAATCGTAACACCTATTAGACAACGTGCATCTAAGATTGTGTCCACACTACAGTAAAACACGTCATAAACACGCGTCGGTAACTTCTATCACAAACAGGCTGAATACAATCCAACGACTTGTACTAGTCCTCAACGGTGTTTCATACGATTATTCAACACTGCCAAAAACTCGTTCTCCACTTACGGTCGTTGAGCTGCTTTCAACCTGTTTATGGTATGAACGACATAAGTTTATAACATGTTTAACTGTTTAACTGTAGTGTGGACGCACAAATGAAAAAACGTGGTCAGTGGACAAAGTGGATATATTTTCTCAGTTAAATACAACCCCACTGATGGGTAAATTTTGTACATTTTGTTGATTAAGTATATATTTCACCAGTGCACCTCATCCATTGGGCGTGCTGTGCATGCTTTACCCATCGGGTAAATTCTTCCCATTCTGTTTCTCGGCAGGGACCTCTGCCTAAAAGAAAATTTAGAAAAGAGAACTTAAAACTCCCTCTGCACGTTCAGAAATATCTACTGCAACTTGAGAATCAGAGGATTTCGACTCCGTTTCCGTTGTAACAGCAGATGTACTAAGCGTATTTTTTTTCTTTCTTTCTTTTTACAGTAAGTCAAGTTACTTGCTTGGTTTATTTCTCTATATTCAAGTTGATATTATACTTATAGATGAAGCTATGATGTGTTTCGGCAGCTGACAACTGGACACAGAGTGCAAAAATGCAAGCAGATTAAAATCTAATATAAGTAAATGTGTTCAAACGATGGATATATATTTCATATGATACAACAAACAAACAAAAACACTGATGTAACTTGGTTACATCAGTATGCGTCCCGAATGCTAGAAGTTCAGAATTACAAGAATGTATCATCAAATTGAGTAAACAGATGCACAGATACCATTCCGACCTACACCACGACGAAAGAAAACAAAAGCTTTCCTTATCCGGATGAAAGCATAGACATTTACCTGAAAACAAAGCCGGCTTGAGAGAGAGAGAGAGAGAGAGAGAGAGAGAGAGAGAGAGAGAGAGAGAGAGAGAGATAGAGAGAGAGAGAGACGACACTTGACAGTTTCACCCTTACTGGGAGAGCGAGGGGATATTTTACAATTCCACCCTTGCTGGGTGAGGATTACCCCGACAAGGCCTTCAGTACTGTTTCCTGTCGGTTACGTTTGTCTTAATTGGCTCGGATTTGTAAGGCGCTTTTGTTACCACATTTAATTTGTTTACCCAGGTAGAGTCCTCAAAGCTCGGGTTGTGTTATGACCTCTGTACCATATAGTCTTCGTCTACTGACTGTTCCAGTTAACTTGTTTCAGGGTTCACTCAAGAACACTTCGCCTTCGTTATTTAGATTTCATAAATCTGTTCTTTCTTTTTTATATTTGCCCAACTACTTGTTTTAGCCGTCATTCATATAATATTATTGTAAATAAGTTTTGGTACACCTTTTCTCAATTTTCATTCTACTTTAGGTGAAAAAATGACTTCCATATGTTCATTTTGACAAGGAGAAAATGAAGACTCCTACAACCGCCCTTCCTCCACGCCAAGTAAATAAAATTCTTAAGAAATTACAGGCCGTGGATTGACGCCAAACACTCCAATGCATTTTACATCTGGCACCCTTAACCTAAATTCGTGAAAATTAATTTTTCCAAGAGCAACGCAGCTTATTCTGCTAATGTACAGTACAAAAGCTTACATCTTATTTCCAGCGACCAAATGGTAAAAATTTCTTCAAATATAAAAAAGCTACAATTCATGTTCAATACGTTGTTCAGTACCATCACATGAAAATCATCTTCTCATGAAATATTATATATATTACATATATATCATATATATATATAATTTTTTCGAAATACAAAAATCCTATATCAACTAGTATATACGGAGCTTTATTAGAGAGAGAGAGAGAGAGAGAGAGAGAGAGAGAGAGAGAGAGACTAATGATAAAGCACCACCCAGAATCGTGTGAGATATCAGATACGGTCCAGAATACATAAACGGTATTTTTTGTTTTTGTATGTTTAATTTTTTAAAGGTTTATTTTCTGCCGTGCAAGCAGATTTTAATACGTAGAGGATAGGCTACAGTATGTTAAGCCTCAGGATGTGAAAAGCACTCATGATGTGGCAATTTAGCACTAAAAGATGAGTAGCTAACCTATATATAAATATACATACCCATACACTGCTCACCGAAGCTTGGTACAGGAAATTATTTGAACGCAAAGAGAAACAGACCTTCTCAAGAATGCTGTAGGTTTCCTTACTTCAACCACCTTTAGTACCATGGGCTTGCAGTCTGGTCATCAATTACCGTTTGCATTTCTCAGGAGACGACGCTATCCGACCAATCTTTTGCATTTCTAATTTTACAGGATTTCGTCATCACTTATATATTTCCGTAAAATATGTCGGAATTTATTCTTCCAAAAGTGATGCGCTTTTCCTGTAAGTGAGGCACTCTTCCGTAAAAGTGATGTGCTTTTCTTAAAAGTAACACGCTCTTCCATAAAAGTGATGTGCTTTTCCTGTAAGTGAGGCACTCTTCCGTAAAAGTGATGTGCTTTTCTTAACAGTAACACGCCCTTCCATAAAAGTGACGTGCTTTTCTTAAAAGTAGCACGCTCTTCCATAAAAGTGATGTGCTTTTCTTAAAAGTAACGCGCTCTTCCATAAAAGTGATGTGCTTTTCCTATAGGTAATACTCTTCCATAAGTGATGTGCTTTTCCTTTAAGACCCTCTCCCATAAGTGATGTGCTTTTCCTATAAGATAAAGACTTTCTCCCATAAGTGATGTGTTTTATCTTCAAGTAAGACACTCTCCCATAAAAAAAAAGTTAAGTTAAGCTGATTAACAGCTCTCCTAGGGCTGGCCCGAAGGATTAGACTTATTTTACGTGGCTAAGAACCAATTGGTTACATAGCAACTGGACCTACAGCTTATTGTGGAATCCGAACCACATTATAGCGAGAAATGAATTTCTATCACCAGGAAAAATTCCTCTAATTTCTTCATTGGCCGGTCGGAGAATCGAACGCGGGCCTAGCAGAGTGCTAGCCGAGTACGATATCGACCCATCCAGTGAGGAACTCTCAGTTTTCCTATAAGTAAGACATCCTAAAATAGCTTTAAAGTATAATATACTGTAAGTTTCAGTTGTGTATCGAAATAACAACTGATTACCGTCCTGAACTGAAATGGATTTTCAAGAAGGCATGTATTGTCTTATCTTATGAATATATTATTTTTTAAAGGAAAGCCCAGGTCTGTTATTCTAATTTGTCAACAGGAAGCTGGTGTGCTTTTGGGCCGCGTGAAATATCGCGACATACGTCCACTTGCTTTTTACCCTCAAAAATATCACCGCACAAGCTTCCACAAACATTTTCTTACGTGGGTACCTATTTTTACTTGCAGCTTGTTTAAAAAAAGGAAAACTGTTTGGACATGACATTATTTTCAGTATGTTATTCCTACGATTTATAAAATAAGGAATGTGAAATGTTTTCCAAAATACAACTTGTAGTGTTTGTTACGAAATATTTGAAACCTCTCATTTATCTCTTCAAAATCTTAAAAAGAAAAATGACATTCGTTGTTCTGCCTCAATTCCAAGCTTATTTTGCTCTCTCTCTCTCTCTCTCTCTCTCTCTCTCTCTCTCTCTCTCTCTCTCTCTCTCTCTCTCTCTCTGATATGTCCTTAATCTCCTGAAGACCGATTTTGCATCTTGCTCTCGAAAAACAGAAATCCCTCATCTTATGGAGCAAAAAAAAAAAAAAAAGTCCGAACGAAAATATTTTCTTCCTTTCACCCCAAAAAAGAAGACCATATTTTCGTTTAATGCTATATAAGCTTCTCTTTTGTTCCATTTTAAGTCAGGATGAAATGATCAAATGGAATTCCTGCTTCTGTAGCGCAACTCCGCATTCAAAGCAGAAAAATGAAATTAAAGTGACGCCCCTTTGCCCGGATAAATTCATGCATGTTTTACTCATGAAATTCAGAGCTGCAGAGTAATTTAGAAGCAGATATTTCACTCAAAAAATTTTCAGGCGGGTTTTCATTTCTTGTGGTAAAAACAGAGAGAGAGAGAGAGAGAGAGAGAGAGAGAGAGAGAGAGAGAGAGAGAGAGAGAGAGAGAGAGAGAGAGAGAGAGAGAGAGAGAGAGATTTTTGAAGAATTACAATAACTGTCGTTTCAGGTCCAGTTCACTTTACCTCGGGAATAACTTACACCCAAAGGCAATTATAACTGAAAGGTGTTACGTCACCAGGAAAATTCGAATACCTTCTTTATTGGCTGAATAGTCAAAGGTCTCTGTACGTCGTTATTTTGCAACCAGGCGGCAGTTCGAATCCCACTGGTAACGAATAAATGACCAATTATAATTCCCCTTGGGTGTAAGTTATTCCGGGGTATGGTGAATTGGATATGAAACGGCATTTGTGGCTAAACACCTGTGAATATAAAAGTGTCACGGTGGATGACAAAATTCATATATGTATGTATATATATATATATATATATATATATATATATATATATATATATATATAATATATATATATATATATATATATATATATATATATATATATATATATATATATATATACATATATACAAAAATATGAAGACATAATTATATGAGCATATGTATACGTATGTATGTACGTATCCATGAAAAGTAAAGGTACAGGAAGCGTTACGACGAGATATGACCAAATCAATTATAAGAAGCACCATGGCAAAACGAGATAAACTCGACACTCTAAATAGACTGCAACTCCACTTGAAATCTACTCCCGGAGGCAATATTATTCAGCCCTCGATTAACCAGACTACTTCGAAATCCTGAAAGAAACATGATATTTAAACTCGTATCCTTCAGTCGCTCATGGATACCCCTGAAACTGTTGCTAGGTGATGCACACAGCAGAAAAATGAAGCTGGACGTAATGAGATGGTGTGAGCAAAGTTCTCTCGAGTGACATTAATTTTTTTAGGTTCGCATCACCTCAGATTTTGCTTCGCTCTCCGTACACAAAATATTTGCAGAAACTAAATAGCATTTTAGTCAATCAACCCTCAGCTTACGGAAGACATGGGGGGTGGGGGAAGATAACGGGACGATCGATGAAGAGGATAGTGACCAGGAGAGAAAAATTATCTTGCAGCCGTGAAAGCAACAACGGCCCCTTGGAGTATATATCTTGAGCCTTAAGTGTCACGGCATGTTTTTCCATAAAACTGGAATTTTCTGAGATTATTTCTCGCACGGTGTTTACTCACATTCCAAGATTTGTTATTTCAGCTTATACTATTACGATTCCACTTTGCTTGCCTCTTTTGATTTGCGTATCCTTTTTATAAATTTTTTATACTCATTCACTTTTTAAGTGAGACACAAGGAACTTTTACTTTAACGGCTCTACAGAAGTAAGAGGACGGCCTGCTTCAACAAGCTCGGCAGTCACTTTATCCACTCGTTACACCTCGTAATTAAAAAAATAAACATGACATTATAAAATAAATGAGCTTGTGTCTATTCCCCCGTTATCAAAGTATCAAATACAAGCATTACGTTTTCCTTAATTTTACGAAAGTTTTTGCACCGTCCATTATCATAATTACTTACGTTGCTGAAAATCACTACTCCTATCGTTACACAATACATCTCTGTTAATACAATTTAATAACGGAGAAAACGAGACGGCTTCGAAATTAATATTTGCTCTAGACGAAATGAAATGGCGATGATTACGTATCATACTTTATCTAATCTTATCAGCATAACACTTCATACGATTTATTAACAAAAACATAAATAAAATGAAAAATTGTCGAGCAATTCGACAATTTCAGTAGGCATTCAATGGACATTCTAAGTTGCGAAGACAATTATTCATCTTGTGTAAGGTAAATCAAGACCAATTTCCTTTAATACTCGTATTCTAATTGCATATGGAACGGAGGAATCTTGAAGTTTAATATTTCCTTTATTTCAAAATTACTATAAAGAGTTTGTGAGTCAGACGACTAGTGACATCAAAACATCTAGAATCGCTCTTACTGAATCTTCCATTCTCCAATTCCTGTGAAATGACAAAATTCTAAGATCAACATTACGATAAAGTCACAAAAACAGAGTAATGGAAAACTCCACTAAATAAAGGTTTGACCAGAAAAATACCTCAACAGCAGCTCATGCTGCTGAATGCTGGGCGTGTCGAATAAGACCAGCTTCTTTATAATAAATCTAAAAGAAAATTATGTGATTAGTTTACTAACAACGGTTAGTCATCAATGAAGTGAGCAATTAAGAAGTAAACAAGTAAGACAGTTTGCCATAAGGACGCGTTGACTATTTGTACCTTTTACACGCACAGGCTCAATATGCATTAAAACGTAAACATTTCTTCATGATAGTCTTACAAGATGGCTAAGAAAGCGCTTCTTGATTATAACAACTTTTAAAGAACCATACACTGTACTTGAGGAATTAGTTGCTTCACCTTCCGTATTAAGGAAAAGCAAAGTATACAAGCATGTACATAAGCATAATTCTAATAAGACCGGAAGGAAAAGAATTATTAATGGTCTAAAATCACTTGAAAAATGCTCTTATCCATCAAAAATACAAGCGGAATAAACTCAAAATAAGTCCTTCTCATAGCAGGTGATTTAGTCCCAAATTGGAGGGTTAGGACAGGACGCATCGTGCAGAATTTTATGGCTTCACAAAGGAAGTACTAACCTACCATTGCTTGTTTGAATAAAGCATAAACTATGTAATCATGCTAAATCTAATGGATAGTTAAAACAAAAGTAGCCTGTATACCACGCGTTAAAAGAAATGACAGGTACATACATGAATATATACAGTATGTATGTATGTATATATATATATATTTATATATGTATAATATATATATATATATATATATATATATATATATATATATGCATATATAAATGTAAACGCAACGTCAACCGACCTTCAAAAATGCACTGTACCTTTTCGCGCCAATTAGCTTTGAGGTGTTCGAAGCTGAAATGGCCCCGTAAGATATTTTGCAGGAGAAAAACATGCAGGCACAAAATATCAAACTGCAAGCGAAGTTGTCACTAACGCTTCCTTATTGCAAAGGCAATATTGGCAAGTTCCTTATCAATCAATTTGCCTTGGGTACTATTGCCGACTTCTGCCGTCGTTCAACTTGCCAGGGAGAACATTTTACCCGAATATTTCAGCTTTTATTTACTGCCATCGCGCTCTCCATGGTCCCGGCATGCATGTTATCAAGTGTGATTTTCTCGGTACTATCAATCCTTTTTTTTTTTCTTACACTTTCATTTGCGCTGTTCACATTACACGTGCTTCCGTCGTCTCAGTGTAGAAAGAGAAGATAAATTTGTCGTATTTCCGTTAGAAAATACAGAACTGCAAGTTCGGAGAAAATGGTGGGATGTATGGTATTTAAATCAAAGTGGTATGAGATCAAACATTATTAATAATTAAATTTAACTAGAGAATCGTATACTGCATATTTACAGTGCAATTTGTATATGCATATACATATGTATGCCTCTGGAAAACTAATAATTTGTGGGTATGTGTTTACTTTACATGACTAATAACACTATTATTACAAATAATAATACGGCAGAACTCCCTCTTTCAGACAATTTAATGATAGAAAACTGATATTTACAGCTTTTAACTTTAAAATCTTTTTCAGTTCTCCTAAGGTCCCTTCTTTTGCACGTGAGAATAAAAGTGAAGGCACTGAAGCCACTAAAATTTTGCTGTCTTTTCTATTTACAAAGGAGCGGACATCTTCTGAGCAGGTGAATAACAATGGTGGCTGGTTGGTAGGTCCAGATTATGCATGACTTATCCTCAAAAGTGGCCCGTAAGTATGGAAAGGTGACATAACAGAGGCAGGTGTGAACCTCCCCTCCACTAAGTATGATAAGCCGTTTAAAGGTGTACGAGGCCTTGTGTGGCCTTTCGAACTTGAACAAACCAAGAGACGTAATAATGGCTGCAATACCATGAAGGCATATCCTCGCGCTAATTCAACATTCAAGAAACCAGGCCAAGAAGAACAAGAAAGAACTCAAGAACAGGTATTAAGGCGGTAACCAGTAAAGACAACTGAAACAGTGAATCATAATCCGCTTATTCTACGGGATGACACGAATTCACGATATAAAGTCACCCGGGCTACTCATCTTGCAACACCTTCGTTCACTGCACCGGGAAGAATGAAGATGAAGAAGATAGCTTTCCAGTGCCTTCCTCCCACTGACATCAATGCAATCAAATCAACACACTGAAAGCACGATTAGTATAGTAAACAAAATTGTGAATCGGAGTATTCTTTAATAATTCGAAAAATTGTTCAGTTTTCTACGATTCGATATATTTCTGTTTCACCTCATGAACTACGTTCGCTTACATGAGGCCTTCTTATGTTTCGTGACGAAGTTCTTTTATGAATGTCATTTTCGTCAAAATGTCTAATAAAACGATACCTGATGGTGTTTTAAGATACTACTGAGCTCAATGAGAAGTTCTGAAAGTGACTTATCACTGAAGAAATAACACACCAGAATTTGAATGACAACCACAGCAACATAAATACCACTATATGAAACACATTTCATCCTTTCATACACTTCTTCTGAAAAGCATTACATGAACGAGGATAAATTCATACTGAAATGAATAAACGATTATTTTGCCAATTCACTCCAGACCCTACTATTTGGAAGCTAAAAAATAAAGTTATTTGCAGACTGCGATGCTATCCGGACCATTAAAAACACACGGTACCTTGTCGAGTCA
>NC_089790.1:24745000-24807500 GCF_040412425.1 Macrobrachium rosenbergii
GTATTAATAAATACAATGCCAACTCAGATTAGGAGAGCCGAATAAAAAAACAAAACTAACAAAAAACCCAGACATCCTGTAACAGAATGGAAGAAAGAGCAAAGAGCATCTCCCCAATCTCTAATTACGAATCGACCTAACCAATACTTGGAAAGTAAATACCTTTGTCCTCTAATCAGTGCAATGGAAAGGGTAGTCACAGTGAGATTACAAAATGGGTAAATGGATGCCATTACCGACAGCCAACTGTCAGAGAGCATAAATCACAATGAGAAGAAGCCGAGTTCTCCATCTACAAACGTAAACAGCCTGTTAAAAGATGCACTAGTCATAATCATCCTTAAATTAGACATAGATATGTTACCCCCAACGAAAAAACTTTGAATGATTTTAGAAATATTTCAACACTCTTGAAAGGTGCACTTCTCAGAACCCGTGGATCTTTTTTAAAATTAAGTAATGGAAGCACGCCACTACGTTTGGAACAGAGACGAAAAGAGCAAGCATTTCCATAAAATTTCGTAATGATGGAATCACGAGAAGCAAAGTAAGTTACATTCCGAACTTGACGGGAAAGAGAAAGCCGAGTAAAGACGACGAGGAAACAAAAATTTGCTAAACTTAAGGAGATGAGATTATGTACAATTATGCTTCCAGAATAACACAAGAGCATTAGCAAGAGCAACCAACTTGAAGCAGTCTCTCTCTCTCTCTCTTTTAATATATATATATATATATATATATATATATATATATATATATATATATATAGTATATCAGTGAGCACCGAGATCGATCCCTGGTAGAAACTGATGAGTTTGGGTCCGTTTCCTTAAAATTCCATTACGCCTCTACCTTGATGAATTAATTAGGTACATGGTAATCAATCGGCTAGCAACTTTACCCTCCAAAATAATTAAAAAGAAGTAAAACTTTAGAGCCTTTATTCCTATCTGGTGCAAGTGTATAGATATTTGAAATACCATTACGCAAACTATAAATGCACTACCGATACATCATGAGTAGTAACTGAGTTTGCCCAAATGTCGTACTGCATGAACTTCCCCTCAAACTGACGGCGCTGGTTGATTTAGCACTAACGATCACAATTGGGAAACGAATGTGCTATCGTCTGCCAGACTGCCACCGGAGGCGGTTTCAACTCGTCTGGCCACCCACGGCAACTACGTGGCAAATGCGCATGTGTAGCGCAAACTATTTCTTCAGTAACATATTTGAATGTTTATACATGCAAGAACCTTCACACCTCATAAACAGGCCGATTTGTAACGATAATAAACCTATATAAACTGCAAGAGACGAGCTTGTATCAGTTTACTCAAATCAAGCACAAGCGAACGATGGGCTTTCAATAATTATGTTGCATCTCACTAGAGTAGTTCAGGTTACATGCAGACCTACGCCCACAAACTGTCCAGATCACAAGATTTCCTTATTCCAACTTTTATCATGTAGATTTCGTTGCATGAATAACAAAACTAACTTTATGCTTTATGATTACAATACAAAAGTTATATCTACGTCCGAAAACTGGAAAAATAACCTTTAATGATGTTAACAACTAGAACTCAATGCACTGACACGCCACCGATAAGCTTATACCATATATTTGATTTTACTGACATTCTTTTGGGCTTATTTTTCCTTTCAAAGCAGTTAAAATTACTCGCTTATTTCAACCAATATTCAATCTACCTAAGAGTCGTTCCAATGACGTATATTAAAATAAAAAAAAAGTCTGGGCTAGCCTTTTGTGCCGTTTATATGTCATCAACGCACAAAGGATGACAGGAACTCAATGAGATTTCAGACTTTTGCTCAATAAGTTATTTGGCAAAATACTCCTGAAATTGCCCAGCCACTGAACTATTACAACAGTTTGTGTGCTCAATAAAGAATTAAGTAAATACGCAAAGCATTCAGACGAAAAAACTGCAATACCATTGCCACGCATCGCCCTCCATCCAGTGTCGCAGTGGCTGTTCCTTTCACCTAGACAACAGTATTCCATGCTATTTTGAATATTACCGCTATTCATGTAATTTACATACAAGGAGTTATTAAAATACCATTTATTCGCACTCGCACAACCAGGCATCTTTTAATTTACACAAATGAGGCAAAAGTACTGAAAGACCATCGTTCCTTTTTGTTTGATCTGAGTAGACTATTTGATACACGCTCGTCTTCCGTGTGCTTGTATTGTTTTGTTTACGATGTAAATCGGAATGTTTATGATCTTATAAGATGGTGTGCGGGTTCTCTGTATATACATAAGCATTCAGATGTATTACTGAAGAAATAGTTTGCCTACGATATCGGAAACATTGATTTCAGCCGATCACGAGGTAGCCCATGTTGGTGAGTGGACGAATGGAAGGAAATAGACCATAGCTATATGACTCTCCATTATTTTCTATTTATTCCAAAACTAAATGCTGAATACTGTATGTAAGTATGTACTATGTATATATATATATATATATATATATATATATATATATATATATATAGAGAGAGAGAGAGAGAGAGAGAGAGAGAGAGAGAGAGAGAGAGAGAGAGAGAGAGAGAGAGAGAGAGAATCACATTTTTTATTTTGATAGTGCACGGAAACCTGACTTCCGTAATGTCGGACCTATCTTGATCGTATGCCAAGCTATAAACGCTAAAGAATAATATTTCATCCTCTCTCTCTGCCTCCCTCTCACCAATCCACCTGATATATATATATATATATATATATATATATATATATATATATATATATATATATATATATATATATATATATATATATATATATGTAGTGTGTGTGTAAGGTGAGATCCACAATGAAATGCAAGTTCTAAAACTTCTTGAGCATCAAAAATATATATAGCATAAGCTTAGAGCTTTGCTCCATCTACTAAGGTTTTGTTCACTAAAATGGGCCCATTTTAGTGAACAAGTCCACAGAAGTTGACCGAAAGCTTCAAGTCTTTGTACGTGTATATTTTTAAAATTCAAAAAGTTTTATAACTTGTATTTCACTATGGATCTCACCTTACATTTCTGAAATGTATAGCTATATATATATATATATATATATATATATATATATATATATATATATATATATATATATATATATATATATATAATATATTTATATATATATATATATATATATATATATATATATATATATATATATATATATATTACCATACACTTTTTCCATTTGAAAGGAGTGGCGGCAATTACTACCCTTCCGATTTTAGCAGATACTTACAGGATGAGGCTGCAAGCCCCACGCCCTTTTTTCTATCCCAGTCATGACAACCAATTACCCATTACGGCTCGGTGGGCCCAAGGGTCAGCCAGCAACCCAGGAAAACACCCAGGCTCTACCCGGCCACTTGGCGTGTGTGTGTGTGTATGTATGTGTGTGTGTGTGTATGTGTGTGTGTGTGTGTTTCTGGGTCGTCCAGTTTTTAATTTAATTTTTTTCTACGCGGCTTCATCTCCATTACCGATAGGATTGTACTGTTGTCCTCATGTATTTCGGCACACTTCGGTGTGAGCTATGGATGAAGAGACAACCAGCAACTCCACATAGTACCGACTAATGCCCAGGTGTAGCCTATAGTATCACGGTGCTCTTGGCAACCCTACCTGGAGAACAAATTTCGCTAAATAATCAAAGCACGTTTACCAAATGAGACTAATGGTAGTTGAGAAATTTTTTCTGTGCATAAAGGCTGAAACAATATACTCTTATACTTAAAGTAATAAAAACGTTCTATCGTGACTTGGCTAGACTTTTTTCGCACCCCCCCCTCTCTCTCTCTCTTTCTGCTTAACTTCTTTGGAATAATGTATTCCTTTCTATCTTTGCTAGATTGACGCCTTTCGTTCAGTTATTCCTTTGATAAGCAGTTCTTGTTACTATCAAAACAGTTTCTTTTGGGTCATAATAATACTGGCGTCTTTAAAACCAATATTAAATTTGGGAATTCATCCATGTGAGATAAGATAATAAACTGTTGATAGTATAGTGTTTCTGATGCCAATTAATCTGGCAATTTATCTAGTTTCATTTCTTCGTTTACTACAGGAATATATCATTGGTGTCACATGTCTGTGGCTTCATAGTGACAAGTATTTCCAATTGTGATGAAATCGAAAGTTAAGAGGGCACTTTGGCTAATAAATACTATACACACACACACGCACACACACACACACATATATATAATATACATGTGTATATATTCATTTATTTACTTCTTTAAATAAATGTATATGTATGTGTATATATGCTTATATATATACAAAGAAGTAAATAAATGAATATATGTGTATATGCATGTGTATATATATAATTTATATATATATATAATTTATATATATATATATACATACACACGTGTGTGTATGTATGTATGTATGTATGTATGTATACTGAAAATGTGATCACCTACCACAGAGAAAACTAGGAAATATCTTTACTTTCGAAGATATTTTCCGAAATAAACTCATGAACAGTACGACAAATTTCCTAAAAATAATGAGTGACTTGCTACATATGTTCCGTGAAGCCGAAAAACTTTGAAGAAAGCACAAAACCTGAAGATGAGCTGCAAAAGTGATTACCCGTGATAAAATATGGAAATTAAAACTAGGATCAATACTTTACGTTTGGAAGCCAACCTGAATAGATTCTTAGGAAAATGCACGGATTGAGGACAAAGTTTTCATATATATATATATATATATATATATATATATATATATATATATATATATATATATATATATATATATATATATATATATATATATATATATATATATATATATATATATATGAAACATCTGTGGATGATGTAACTTAGTGCTGGCAACTTCATCCCAAAAGATCGACTGATAACTCGGAAGAAGGACTCCTGCCAGGTCCGCTTCCCTTCAGGGAGTGAGAGTGATCTCGAAGGATGCGGGCTTCCCCCGAAGAAATTTCCGAAGCCTTTCGTCTCTAGTAATGAACAAATCCGATTTTTTCTCCGCCCAGCTTTGTACTTAAGTATTGTGCTATAACTCCAAAGGCTGAAGAACCTGGAGATCGTCTTGATGCCTTCGGAAGTCCCAGAGACAAAGTGTCTTTTTTCAAAACTAGACTTAAGAATGGCACTGAGTACAAGGTAACAAGTCCTCGGGACTCGCAGAGAAGATTTGATCCTGAAAGCACATCTGAACGGTCACATACATGGAAGACAACACGGGAGAGAAGAAGAGATCCTGAGGGCGATCAAGGGACAATGAAGAAAAAGAGGAAGAACTAGCAGAGTCAGTTTACTAAAATACAGCTCTTGGACTGTATAATTCGACATGGTATCAGAGACAACGAGCAGCTTCAGCCAATATTGGATGATATTAAAATCCAAATTTGAAATAAAGTGCAATCCAAAAACATCTAAGGCGAAGTAAAAACTAGTCCTTCCTCCATTCCCCAAAAAATACAAAGGCAACCTCTGGAGCGGCGTAAAACCCAGTAAGTTAATGCCTCTGCAAAAAAAGAAACTTGCATCGGCAACCTCTGGCCCAGTGTAAAACCCCGCAAGTTAATGCCTTTGTAAGAAAAGAAAATTGCAGAGGGAACCTCTCGCGCGGTGTAAACCCCCTTAAATTAATGCCTCTGTAAAAAAAAATGACTTTGTAAGAAAAATATTTTTTTTAAATTTACAGAGGCAACCTCTGGAGAGGCGTAAAACCCCGTAAGTTAATGCCTTTATAAAAAAAATAAGAAAAAATTTACAGATGCAACTTCTGGCGTGGTGTAAAACCCAGCAAGTTAAGGCTCCTGTAAAAAGAAACTTGCAAAGGCAACCTCTTGCATGGCGTAAAACCCCACAAGTTAACGTCTTTGTATGAAACAAATTTACAGAGGCAACCTCTGGCGCGGCGTAAAACCCAGTAAGTTAAGCCTCTGTAAGAAATAAACTTGTAAAAGCTACCTCTGGTGCCCCGTACAACCCCATAAGTTAATGCCTTTGTAAGAACAAAAATCTTAAAAATTTACAGAGGCAGCCTCCGGCGTGGCGTAAAACCTCATAAGTTAATGTGTTTGTAAAATAAAAAAAAAATAAAAAAAAAAAACTGGCAAAGGCAACCTCTGGCATGGTGTAAAAACCTTTAAGTTAATGCCTTGGTCAGAAAAAAAATTGCAGAGGCCACCTTTGGTGCGACGAAAAACCCCGTAAATTAATGCCTTTGTAAGAAAATAAATATAAAAAACTTTCAGTGGCAACCTCCGGTGCCGCGTAAAACCCTGTAAGTTAATGCCTCTGTGGAAAAAAAAATACTTGCAAAGACAATCTCTGGCACGGCGTAAAGCCCCGTAAGTTAATACCTATGTACGAAAAACATTTTTAAGTTGCAGAGGCGACCTCTGGCACCACATAAAACCGTGTATGTTAATGTCTTTGTAAGACAACCTCTGACGTGGTGTAAAACCCCATAAAGCAATGCCTTAGTGAAAAAAAACTTGCAATGGCAACCTCTGGCACGGTGTAAAACCCGTAAGTTAATGCTTTTGTAAGATGAAACATGGTTTGCATGATAAAGCTCCAAGACTAGCAATATGACTGTGTTCATACAGGCGGTGATTTGGCATTGGCAGGTACAGGCTCAAGCTTAAATTTCCAGTGGAATGATTCTTTTATATCTGTTCAAACAGAGCCCGAAACGCTGGAATCATGATTTCTCGCAAGAACTAGGACGAACAGCCCGAAGTAAATAGGCCTACCATAAAATGCTGGCTATACAGATAAGAAAGCGCGAATGATGTCATCTGATAAATAAATGTTGGGGATGACAATGCTAATTGGTGGACTCGGTGTCCTGTTAGCGGCTCATTGTACATCTGAAGAGACGGACGTATAAACGTTAATTTCCCAAGTCTATACAGCACGCCCTATCTGGGATGAATATTCTTACAAACACTGACAAAGTTATGTATTCCTCACCACCTAATGTTAGTAAGAAACAAAACTGTCGTTAAAGAATCTTTTTTATTAAAATTTAAAAATCAAATTATAAGCCTATGATGAATGAGAAATAACGAATGCCGTACTTATCCGGGAGAATTCATTCTCCGAGTGCTTTGTCTTCAAGTATTTTCAGAATTAAGTGAATACATCTGTGAACCAATTTTGTTTACACATAAAATGGTTTTAAACAAATGGCTGCCTTAATTTTTATACACTGTAAAACTACAATAGGGATGTAGTCATCTGTAATCTGCGAGGTGAGAGCAAAGTCAGAGTTAACAAGTGCATCTAAACTAATTCTTTAGTCTCATGCTGATCTTTCAACAAGCAGCCAATACTTGGTTCTTTAGAAAACAAGAGAAGCTGATAAAAAGCAACCCATAACACTAAGCCTCCATCGCTCGGCATAAAAATTACTGATATATACATTACTCAATAACCCTAGCCCTTTTAGTTTAAACAAACACTAGAGAATTATAGGTAGACACTATACTTAAGAACGTAACATTGTACATATAAATAAAAAACCAAAAGAAAAAATTCTAATAAACAAGTAAAGAGCATCTCCTGAAAGTTATGAGAGTTCACACAGTACTAAGGCCTCATGCAACTTAAAGGCTTGCACTATATCAAGCTCCTGCCTCCAACTGGTGTCTATGTGAAAACCCACAGCTTCTTACACCATGGACATGAGCTCAAAGCTGCTCCCGAATCACCGTCTGTGTGAACACACCCCAAGGGCATTTTAACATCTCAATATCTTTTCGTCTAGTGATATCTTTTTCTATTCCATGCACAACTTTACTATCAACTGTGCATCATTCATTGAGAATTCCGTCCCTCAAACTAGCACATGGCTCCGGTAAAGCTGACTACTGAATTCCAAATTTTTCGGCTAAAGAAAAGCCCCACTCCCACATCGTCACCAATCTGAGATTGAGGATCCATCGAATTCCAGCTTTACTGCAAAAATATGTCCTCGATTGGCGTGGTTTACACTGGAAGAGATGATTTTTCATCCAACTTGTAGAACCTACAATTCAGCGTTGGAATTCCAACGACATTCCGGAACCCGTTATGAAAATGAGATTTTTCTTAACACATGTATTCAAGATTCTCCGACTGGAAAACGTACCCTAAAGTTTTGGGGAAATCAGAAGCTAAGAATTCCACATGGTGAAAAAAATAAACAATATTATATAAATAAAATTGTTATATATACACAAACATATATATAACACATACACATATATACACACACATATCTATACATATATATGTACATATATAATATATATATATATATATATATATATATATATATATATATATATATATATATATATCGAATTCACTACACCTCGAGAATAACTTGAACCAATGGTAAATAACTGATAAGTGCATCTGGCCTGGCCATAATTCGAAACAGGAAAATAAAGGATCTGGTTCGAATCTTGTGAATCTAAACCAAAGGCCATGGTTCGAATCCTGGCCGGGTCGATAAACTTATCAATTATAATTTCCCTTAAATGCAAACTATTCTCAAGGTACAATGAATTCGATATCAAAAGATACTTGTGGATTGAATTTTGTATGAAGTCACTTGTGTGTAAGTGACAAAAATACATACATAAATACATATATACATATGTGTGTGTGTGCGCAAGCATTTTTAAAAAAATATCCGGCTGTTAAATGACTGAGTAATATTACCTCTAAAACCAAAGGCAATAAACAACATGAAAAAGCGAAAAAGGATCCCGGATGAAAGGAGGGGAAGACGAAAGTAAGAAACGGGGGAAAAACAAAGGCAGGTCCAAATGAAAAGAGTATAATCCCTCCATTTCTTGTTGCACCGAACAATTCCAGCGATACATGCATATTTCACAGTCGCATGTTGTGCAGATACGATCAAAGGCACCCCGTGTTGTATGGATCACTCTCCCTAAAAGATATTGGAAAAAAATCCCCTTTCACTTGTTAGGATTCATTTGCAGATAGAAATATATATATCTATCATACAGAGGCTGAACGTAAACAGAGCAATGTTGATTGCCCGTGGCTGCATGGGAAATTACTTTTCAAAGTCGACCTCAGCCTCTTATGGCTGTTATTTCATTTCATTTCTTTGCTATTGCCCTTTCATTCGTAATGCTAATACACGAAAAATAATACAGACAACTGCCATAGGAAAACGTGGTTTTCCTATGGCTGAGTGTTAATGACAACTCTCATTCTTAACATGAAAATGTTAATAATGGTTTCATATATTGTATTCTTGACCCTGTTTGAAATAGAGAGAAAACGTCTGATGTATCAAATGTGTACAAATTTAACTCATTGACAATTTCCAGTGCTCAAAACGTTAAAGGCTGTCTTTCGCTTATCAATGTTGTGTCTATGAAGACCCATGGAATTTCTTTATAATTCATAAATATTTCTCTCTTAATTCGACCCTGCTTGCCCCTTCAAACTCCCCTCACCCCACCCCCCCAAATAAATAAATAAATAAATAAATAAAAAGCACATAAGGCTATTTCTGAAGTTCCTGCGTAAATTCTTCAAGGCCTTTACCTAAGAAAGCAAGAGACGTCAGAGGAGAAATGTCATGCTGAAATGTAAGCATTTCGCAACACAAGAGATCAGCGAAATGAATCTCATTACGGAACGATATTACCTGACGTTGAGACCTAATTAGAGGACCCGAAGTTCCTCGCCTCCATCCACACGTTTATGCGCTTACAATGAACTTTCCGTTTCTTTAAACTTTAATACCTTTGGGTAGGAGGAAAACTTCCATTTCATCAACTCGAAACATGATAACGAGCAAAACACCTGATACACGACGGGAAATGGCCTCGTATTTTTTTTTCGCTAAGTTTACAGTGATTAAACAAAGACAATCTTTGATGACAAATATGTTTTTAATGATAACAAAACCCTCTTTCTCTCTCTCTCTCTAATATAAAATATATATATATATATATATATATATATATATATATATATATATATATATATATATATATATATATATATCATTCATGTATTCTTATTCGCGCCACATCTGTTCACATCATAAAACCCAAGATTCGGTATCCCTTTCAATCTTTGGTTATTTGCAATGAAAAGCAAGGTATGGGTCTGCAAACTCCTGGCCTCTGGCCATTTGATGACTTCACAGCCGCCAGGCCGGCGAGAATGACATTATTTTTCTGGCGTTTCACCTGGGGTTAGAATGTGACGGCCACTGGGTTCAGGTGAAGAGCCTTGGTATATGCCATTTATAAGGCATTTCCTCTCACCAAGGCATTCATTCCAGTCACATATTCACACACACACACACACACACACACACACACACACACACACATATATATATATATATATATATATATATATATATATATATATATATATATATATTTACATATATATATAATACATATATATAATATATATACATATATATATTTATATATTTATATATACACATTACATATATAACATCTATAATATATATATATATATATATATATATATATATATATACATATGTATAAGTACAATATATATACATATGTATATGTTCGCGCGCGCGTGCTTTCTTTTTCGTGCACTCTTGTCCCCGATGGGGTGGCGCCTACTGCTGTCATTAGCGTGGGAATCTGTACACTTGTTGCTGAAACTAGACAAGTAGTTTTCTTTGAAATTAGGAAGAAAAATTCTATCATATATTTACAGTTCGTGATAAAAATGAGAGAGAGAGAGAGAGAGAGAGAGAGAGAGAGAGAGAGAGAGAGAGAGAGAGAGAGAGAATGATGATCTTCCTCAGTAATCTGCTGCAGAAAGACAGGCTGTCAAGAAAAAGAGCACAGCTTCTGTCAGCGCTCGATGTAAATGTAGTGAGGGGTGTTCTTTCTCTCTCTCTCTCTCTCTCTCTCTCTCTCTCTCTCTCTCTCTCTCTCTAACGGTGGACATAGCTCAGAGAGGCTCAAGTGCTTTGCACATATTAGACTTTAATGGAATCCACTATTGACAAAGAAATGGCTTTTTTCAATTATGCAAGAAAAGGGGTAGTAATCAAATGAAGCCGGTACTGCGAAAAAT
The DNA here is from genome assembly GCF_040412425.1 of Macrobrachium rosenbergii. Classification (NCBI taxonomy): domain Eukaryota; kingdom Metazoa; phylum Arthropoda; class Malacostraca; order Decapoda; family Palaemonidae; genus Macrobrachium; species Macrobrachium rosenbergii. Next base: position 24,756,160 of record NC_089790.1, read on the forward strand.
AAACGTTCGCACTTATATCAGTAAATTCTGTGGGTCAAAGTGTGATATGTATACATATTCATACCTAGGTTATGATGCTCTGGGAAGTTGCATGAATTATAATGTACAAAGAATTAGGGTACTAATCGAGTGAAATTATACATCAAAAGACCGTTTTCTCTAATAAACTAACATCATATGGCAGCAATTTTATCGTTTACCTACACAGATAAATAAGTGAATAAATAAATAAATAAATAAATATATACATATACAAATATACACACACATACTTATATGTATGTATATGTATATGTATATATATATATATATAAATAAAGATAAAATCCACGAAGGAAACGGAAACACTGGAGTGCTGCGAGGCCTTTCGACACTAGTCCTTTACTTAGCAAAGACTAGTGTCGAAAGGCCCTGCAGCACTCCAGTGTTTCCATTTCTTCGTGGATTTTATCTTTATTTATATATTCATCACGTTCCATATTTTCGTGATTCAGTTATACATATATATATATATATATATATATATATATATATATATATATATATATATATATATATATATATATAATCTGTCCCTGAGATGGGATGATACCGGATGGTGTTAGGGTTTTCAGCAAGCTTTTTTGAGATGAAGTTGCAGGCCCCATGTCAACTTGCAACCTAGTGCATTAGTAACAGCTTCAGTGAAGACAGCCACCATAGGCTAGATATTCAGGAAACAAGCCTAAATCCGTTACCTCACCTAAATATCGATCTCGTGGCTCGCTGGTGAGGCGACCTACGGATGGCAACAGATACAGTATGTGTGTGCACAACGATTTCTAACGTATCAGTCGAAAGTCTATTGAGCAATATAAATTCAAAGAATTAAACGATATTCTACAAAGACTTATAGTGCAAAAGAAACTACAATATTATGCAATATACTGACATCATGTAGTAATGTATAACAAAACAACTGAACTCAACTGCGATATTACTGAATGGCTCTTTGTAAGAAGATTCTTCACAAAGGAAAATCAAATTAGGAAGCGAAGCAGAAATAATTCAGTGAAATCAACTGTACAAAATGTGCAGATCGTGAAATAAAGTGAAGTAAAAAATAAAAGAATACGTAGATGAAAGCACGAAATACAGCAAAAACGACACGGAAAGGAAAAAAAGAAATCGACATGATGCCCATTCGCTCCAAGCCCATGTTCCAGGACACATAGGCAACGGGTAAACATCTGGAAGATTTGCGGAAAGATGCTACCACCCTAATCCACATCTAACACATCCCGTGGGTCTTTCAACTCACTGCTCTCTCTCTCTCTCTCTCTCTCTCTCTCTCTCTCTCTCTCTCTCTCTCTCTCTCTCTCTCTCTCTCTCTCTCCTATGCATTCCTGTTGATGCTTGTCAATACATTTTTTACTTCCCTCTTTTTCACTGCACCCGCATTTCATATTTCCCTTAAAGGGGCTCCCAATCTGCCTTCATCCTTTGGAAGAAGCTGCTGTTCTGTCTGTATTGCAACATTAGGAAAAGTTAATAATTTTATTATTATTATTATTATTATTATTATTATTATTATTATTATTATTATTATTAATTCATAAAAATCTAATAATAGCAAGGGTCAGTAAAATGGTGAAGAAATCCACAGTGGTATAAATGTAAGTATATACCAGGAATATATACACAAACGAGAGCTTAGCAGCAGCAGAGTTATAATATTATATAAAAAATTATATTATCTATACGTCACAACATATTTAAAAACGGACCGTGTTATTCATGAGAAGACCAAGAGCCAGTACTTCCAAATATCACACAAGGTAAATAACGACATCCTCAAGATTAACTTTCATCATATAAAAACAATGAACTAATTTAGAAGATTTCCCAGGAATATTTGTCTCCTTACTTTCCTACTTCAGAAATGCAGCAACACTCTGGGCGTGCAAAACCCTCATCGTACTCAGGAAGGAAAAGGAAGATAATAAGGAATAATATGTCTCAGTAAAGACAGAAAAATAACATACTGCTTCCATTTTCGTGCCGACGACATCTCACATTTACGCATCTCATTCCCAAGACAATGAGAAATCAATACACAAAAGAAGTCAGGTGCTAAGCTGAAACATTTACTGAGAAAACTTACTTATGGTGAAACGAGGCACCTTAACATTATGCAGCTCCTCGTAGAAACTTAGTAAGTATATTCTCCCCAAGATAACACCCTGCTATTACAGGATGAGAAAGGATTTCCTCTTTTCCTTAAAAGATAAAAGGAAAGTGAGGCGGAGGAGTGAAGTGGTCCTGAAGGTAAAACGTGTGCTATAAATTTTATAGTTTAATCAGAGAAAGCTTTTAAAATAACGCATTTTAATCAGAGAAAGCGTTATAAATAGCCGAGCCAAAACGTTGTTAAGCATGAAGCATTGTGTGCTGGGCAAATTAGTAAAATGAAACTTAAAAACCTTTTATGAATATGAACAAAAGAGTTGGCAGAGAGAATAAAAGGCTGTTTAGCGTGTCTTCATGGCTGAAAAAGAACGTGTGTTAAGAAAGGAGTTATTTAAGAGAAAACATACGCATGAAGATTGTTAACATCCACATCACGTCAAATGCAAGCTACTGCCAAGAGAAGAAATGATTCGCCACTTGCCTAAAATCCATATTTCGTTGAAACTCCTAAAAAGAAAAGTCCACTTTTTTTTATTCTTTAAAGACGAATTATACAGAGATAGTAACCAAAAATCCTCCCTATCTATCACTCTGAACGACCAACTAAGCACCTCTGCACGAGACTATGGCATTTCCGCACTAATGAACTACTAAACCGTACCACCAAGAAGCCGGTAAAAGAATTTCCGTACTAAAGGAACATGTCCTATTTTTATCACAGAAGCTTCACATCACAAAACTCCAGTAAGCGTCTCGGAAAATGATGCATGATAAACAAATACAAAACAAGGTTAAAACCGGAAACAAAGAGTGTTTACTGTAGATGAAAAAGGTTATCATTTTTCATGATATAAGGAAACATAAAGAGAAATAAGCACGAATGAATGGAGCCATCAATTTTTAACTTAACAGCGAAATATCTAACAATATCTCAGAGCACTAATATCTGGAAATATAAAAGCAAACCAGTATGTATAATACCGACAAGTGTAAACACCAATATATAAGCATACACAGACTGTAAGCTGTTTACGAAGCGCATTGACAATGAAAATCGCTGTGACTGAACTAATTAGGGCGTATCGATGAAAATACCGAAACATGCATTGTACCACTGATAATTTTGGCTATGAAAGCCTACCTTACAAGCGACCATGAATTCGGAATATTAATAGCCAGATGTAAAAAACACATTTCAGGCAAATATAGACACTGAGTTCTATGCTTTTTCAAGTGTTTAATTTTAAGCTGCGAGGAGGAACATTAGGAAAAACATACGATGGAGTTAAATACTTGTGAAATACGAGAAAAAGACCTGAATGAAAGATGGAATGGCTTACATAGGCGAATGATACCTTATCGATTGGGGCTAGTGAGGACAGAGCAACAGTGCGCCGTAATGTTTGCATGAGAGAAAGTTGGCAGCGAATGTAAACAGACAGAAGGTTATGACACTGCGGAAGCTACGATGATGAAGAGATGGATCCCAACTGCGAATAATGTTACGTGAAATTTGATTTTCAAGCCAATAACAGAGAAACTCAAATGTAAACATAAAAAGTAACATTAAAAGTGAAGGTTGACCGGATGACTGGGGAATTATCAAAAAAGTAATGACAAAATAGGCAACAAACAAAAGAATAAAAGTAATATGTATGCAAAACAACTCAAGTTGATATGCTTCTGTAATTCAGGTAATTGAACTGAAGTGCTTAGGAAGCCCAGTATATGAGGAGTAAGAGAAGAGGAAATATATATGGGGAGGCTTGGATAAAGGGTGGGCGAAAGGTGGCGAGATGTATGGGGGAGAGAAGGGACCGTCTAGACTTATTCAAAACTGCATGTTGAATTACGTTTGCGTTTTGCATGTAAGTCAAACATAATTCCAACGCAGGTTGTACAGAGAAGTGTACGTAGCAGAAACGCTCAAGAAAATCAAAATAAATCAAAAGAACATCAGCGACCATAGAGGACTATTTCAATATTAAGTTTAATAGGGAATAAGAACGAATTGTGGACATTTTTACGTAAGAGCATCATGCTACAGCACACTCAAGTTATTAAGGAAATTGGGCATTATCAGATATAACCTATCTCTCCACATAAACGAGCAGTTACACAGATTAAAAATGCAGTATTACACACAACTGCAAGCTATTACAAATACACCGCACAATGCAATACATACATATATATATGTATATAATATATATATATATATATATATATATATATATATATATATATATATATATATACACACGTCTATAGACATATATATGTTATATGTGTGTTTGTGAGCGCGCGCGTAAAGGCAAGTAAGCATACTGAACGCGTCGTTTGTATTTGAAAAGCAATGAATTATTAAAAAGTTTAAAACAGAAATCTGCATCTTTCCTGTAATACCTATACGAGGTATCCATTAGAAACATGAAGATTATATTTCACGATATAAACGGATTAATAACTTGATACCAAACCAAAATGTCTTTTCGATACAATTCTCTTATGCTTAAAAAATTCATACCACTGAAGTGCTATTGTACATACAGGATTCATGTTTTTAAACCGCAGCACCTTGGGATTACTTGCTCGAGTGTTTCATTTATTTTCCTAGCCGTAGCTCACTGCCTCATCTGAGGAAACCTATCGAGGTTGTCTATAGTTCTTCACTGTCTAGACTCGGTCACATCGTCACTTTATCTTTGAATATATCTGACCAACTCCTACCGTCTTCGTTCCTCATTGGATGGGTGGGTACCGTTCTCAGCTAGCACTCTGCAGGGCCCGAGTTCGAATCTCCGACCGGCCAATGAAGAATTAGAGGAATTTATTTCTGGTGATAGAAATTCATTTCTCGCTATAATGTGGTTCGGATTCCACAATAAGCTGTAGGTCCCGTTGCTGGGTAACCAATTGGTTCTTAGCCACGTAAAATAAGTCTAATCCTTCGGGCCAGCCCTAGGAGAGCTGTTAATCAGCTCAGTGGTCTGGTTAAACTAAGGTATGCTTTTTACCTACCGTCTCCGCGCAAGATAATTTATGTTTACGTAAAATAGTATTGTTGAACAATAACAAAACTAATTTAGGAGCTCAACCATGACTACTATAAAATGGGCAATATTATTCATTCATCTTCAGTGCCCGAAACGGATGATAACGTTTTACCATCACGAATTACCTACGCATTACAACTGAGCAGAGTCAGACCTTTAAAAATTGTCAGAAGAGCTTCTAAAAGTGGAAGGAAAGAGCCTTTTTGGCTCCCAGGCACCTCGTGACGATTCCAAAGATATTATCTGATGCTTATATTTCCCTTATGCTCTAGGAGGAGTTTTAGAACGTACAAACATATCGACACTAAAAGCTACATCTTAGGGGAATTATGACAGATCTCTTCTTACAGTGTAATGTATGCAAGTTGATCCTTTCCCATTTGAAAATATCTACGAAAACCCAGTTATATTCTTCCTCTCTCATGTTGTTTTATTTATCATTATTGTTAATGTTTTCAGTATCGTTAACATTAAAACTAAAAAGAGCACTAATGTTGTTGGTTGAATTTGCTTCAGTGGTAGTAGTAGTAGTAGTAGTAGTAGTAGTAGTAGTAGTAGTAGTAGTAGTAGTAGCCCAATGACCGATGTCACAGATCTAGAGGGCAAACAGCTGTAAGAAATTTTACGAAACTTCACACTATAAAGACTGTACCCCCGAAATTTACACTCTGTTATTTTGCTGAAAACCTACAAAGATTTTATCCGAAACAAGTGCCATTTTTACATACATGTGTCTACACTGGCTAGCAAAAGGACTTTTTGAAAGAGGAGTCATGCCGAGTGTAAATAAGGACGAGGCAGCCGGATTTATTCGATCATGTGACTCATAATTTGTAAAACTTAGTTAACCTTTGATACTGTTAATCAGATTAAATCTGATATGTGATCTACCGTAGGTAAAGCAGTGTGGGTCATGTAGAATAACCTACTCAAACCCATACGTCATGGGACTCTATATGTATTACTGAAGGTTTCTAGCTATGTTTACATCCAGTCTTTACAGGTAACCTGAATGGGGTAAGTGAAAGAAATATATTTTATACCAAAAGACGCATTTTTTTTTTTTTACAGAATTCCACAAAGGAACAAATGCGGTTTGCTCACGATAAGAATAACGTAAGATTCAATATACACGAAGAGCAGGAGTTCGACTTCAAGGGCTATTAGTTTGTAAGGCAATATCTTCTAATTAACAGATTGACCATGTGTGAAAAAATAAAGCCATAGGAAAGATATGTAGTGGTCCTTGGACAATAAAAAACGATGAGATCTAGAAAATAAATGGGTGAATTACAAGGATATTCAAGTGGAATTGTTGAGTAATAGCTAGCGAGGGTGGACAGCAAGATCAATAACCTTCGAGGATAACTGTTATCTTTTAATTCCAGTATCATATTACACGTGTGGTTGTCCCATTTCCTAAGAATTGAGAGAAATAGGTTTAAGTCAATTCCAAAATTGACGAAAATTTCCTAAAATTACAAGATATCACAGAACAATAAATAAGATGATTTCATACAACCAATGACTACGATGCAACCCCCTTACAGCTTACAATACGAAATTGTGTCATGAATGTTTTTGCCACATTAAATATTACACAAATTATAAAACGACATCTGAGTTAAATACGACGTGCATATGTGAATACAGTGGATTACATATATGACTGTGAATAAATGACTGCTTCTAAATCTCTTAATTAATTTCGCAGTCACATAATTATTCTAATAAATTTGTACTAAAGCATAAAACAGAAATTTAACCGAATAACTTGTGGAACTCAACAATATTTAATTCAAATATTAAGTTACTTTTCTGCTCCAGTGTTTGTTATATTTTCCAGAAATATTATTTCTTTGGTATTTTTCTATCAACCACTTTTACATCTTCCCCAATTTACAGTATTTTCTTTCTTTGCACGACATAAAAAAGTTTACTGACTCAGTTTATGAAAAACTTGAAGACCCTTGCCACATAATTAATATAAAAAGGATAGAGAGTTGGTGTGTTAATTAGTTTTACACGACTAACCCACACAAGAACCAAAAGTCCTTTATCCGAAAGCAATTCGGATGATGCAAAAATTAAATCACTTTCCTTCCTTTTTCCACCAGAAATAACTGCTTTTAATTGGGATTAAAATCGCAGCACCCTACCCAGCACCGTTAACTCAGCAATTCCGAACAGCACGTGTCAAATCTGTTCCATAAAAGCAACGCTTAGCTATTTTCATATGCATTAAAACACGGGAATGGGGAGCTTAATTGCATATTTACAGAACGAATTTAATACCAAACATCATATTATGCTCTTTTCATTACGTGTTGGTTCAGAATCAGGGCCTGGCTAATACTGCACCATTCATATTGGAGCATTATTTTCAAGCACTAAAAATTATTCACAGACAGTCATAATCTTCCGCAGGTGTGTGTGTGTTGTGTGTGTGTGTGTGTGTGTAAGAGAGAGAGAGAGAGAGAGAGAGAGAGAGAGAGAGAGAGAGAGAGAGAGAGAGAGAGAGAGCTGCATATCTGATACGTAACTAACACATAACAAAAGAAAAATTACAAATCTCATGGTCCATCTGTTCTCGTAATTTATTCCTAAATATACTAAGATCACTAAGCTGGAAAGATGAACACGTACTTTATCTACCACTAACAAAAAACGCTTCGTATTTATTTCCATTGTATATATTTTTCCAAATCTACCTTATCTTCAACGGTTTCATGGTTACTATAATGGGGTGGAAATATAAAAACAAACTTTGCTTATCAGTCACGAAGAGCTAAGGACTAAAATAAGTTACTTATATCTTTTTCAAAAAGATTTTTGTTAATCTTCCCCCGGGTCATTTAAGTAATATTGTCCTAAAGAAGAACCTTCATCATCGACAACCTTAACAGCCCTGAATGATACGATTCCCTAAGTGTTACAACCTAACTATTACTCAGTAGTCTGGTAAAACTAAGGTATACTTTACCTTCGATCTAGCACTGTCTGCAATTCATAGCATATACCTTTTTATACCTTCTCTTTATTAAGCGACTAAAAACCTCCGCTGTGTTTGTCACTAATGCAATTTCGTATCCGTCATTAATGACAAAAATGGAGGGAGGTTGTTCACGATCGTTTGTGGAAAAATTACGTGGCATCCCTCTACCTATACGACATGAAACCCTACTGGATTCTTCTTTCTTTTAACGGATGTTATCATAACTACTGTCGTTAGCTTAGCAACTTCATTGTTGCTGTACATATCAACCTGCCAACAAAACTGAGGGGTAATGTTTACAATGGTTTCTATCGGCGTTTGTCTGACTGTGCTACCAAAATATTTTGACAATATATAATTCAACGAAGCTTCTTGAAAACCTGTATTTGGGAATACCCTACAATAAAAGCAATCTGTCGCCATTTAAACCATTAGACCCCTTATAAAGTAAAAGAATTTTGAGGAATTCAAGCCTTCATAAAGGGCTAAATAATAATGCCACTGATGTGATATCGCTTTAATATATTTTTAGAGTAATGAATGACTGACTGACTAATTTTCACACCGACGGGTGAAAAGCACCGCGTTGGCTGGTGAAAGGGTGCTCTCTTTCAGTTCTGGAATCTGAAACTCTTTTTACTTGGTTTTATCTTTAATAATTTATACAAATGTCATGGCATTGAAGCTTCTTAATTCCTTCCAGTAATAATGAATGAAATCCTGGCACATCCAGCCCCAATGTTCGAAACTGCCCAAATTTACTTGACATTTAAGGTCATGCTTCAAGGTATGGCCTGATTTTTCAATTGGAAGCCATTGTTTCCACCGACAAAATTCCTCATTCCATATTTGCAGGCTCCTGCTTCTACATAATACAACAGCATTTAACACGCTCAAGAGTATAGCTAATCACTGTAAAGTTTTCTTATTACCACGACAGATACACTCCAGTCTACTATTGTGTATGTCTGCAGACAGCTGGAAAACGTGTACAGTAATGAAGTATATAATTGCTATATCATTTACAGGCCCTTTTGTATTGCCTATAAAGATACAGTAACAAGATTAGAATAATATACATATCATGCAAAAGGTGATCAAACACGCACTTATCTGTTGATGAATATAAAGCACAGCACAAGGCTATTCACATATAAGTGCTCGGTTAAAATCATTCACTATAAACCGCTGTAACGAAATATTTCCCCAATCAAAGACTATTCAGCCGACAAAAGAAACTTACAATCACAGTTTCAGCTTAAAGGGACCCACTCTTACCCAGTAACTGAGTCTATTCAAGAGTGAGCTTTAGAATGCCACAAAGACAACCTTTACAGATACCTCAGTTATTTTTGCCGTCAAATGAAATGGGCTATAATATATTTGACGAGACAGTTTTTGAGCAGAGTGTGCCTGAAGAGGCAGAAGAATCAACAAACAAATTCCAAAGGTAGCAATATATATATATATATATATATATATATATATATATATATATATATATATATATATATATATATATATTTGTGTGAGAGAGAGAGAGAGAGAGAGAGAGAGAGAGAGAGAGAGAGAGAGAGAGAGAGAGAGAGAGAATCATTCAAACCACTCACTTATGACACAGTGTATCCAATTCGGATGAAAAAAAATATTTTTATTAGCAAGTTCAGGAATCTGGACCCTTCCCATCTCATGCGTTCCGTGGAAGATTCTCATGGCTACTAATCATTCTTACTGGATTCTTGTGCAGCTGTTTGTAGCCAGCCGGCATCTGAGAAGTAAATTCTTTTCGCAACTTTGTCACTGCACAAAACTGCGAAACTATGCCTATCCAACAACAATTTTTAATAATTACGGTAACTGCCAATCTAAATTACTGTCCGATCGATGCTTTTTGGATGTCTCCAGCCTTTCATTGTTAACTAAAGAATTATGAGTTATTAGCTTATCGGTATTTGCAATTTCAACACTGACGTTCTACGTATACATTTTATTCAATAAAGCATCTTGTATGCATTACAAAGGTCCTTCCAACAACAAAAGTGACGCAAACTTTTAAATCGAAAGAGTCTGAGGGTTTTGGGCAATACTTTCGAACAAGAAAACCCAATACTCATAATAAATTTTACTTGTATCTCTGCTCGTAAGTTTTTCTTTACAGACCAATAAGCTTCCTTTCTTTTTTTAAAACATTTCTTTTTCAGGTCACTGCATAAAACAGTGGATTCCAGAACAGTGCTCTGCCTTCAAAGGTTAATTGAAAAATAACACTTCCTACAAGGATTCCTCAAAAGAACAGCCATGCACACGCTCTTCTAACGATCGACTTGATTTAGATTTAAACTCTTCGCGCTTGTCCGCCCATTCCCCCTTTCAAAACATTTTGATTTTATAAATCTCTAACGAATTTTCCGTTATTATTTTCCCCTCCAGCTTCTCCTCAAAGTGGAAGAATTACAATACAAAGTAACTTGCAATCAGTTTTTATTTTTATTGGAATTTTGTGAGTCACCTTTTACCTAATTATAATGAATTCTGTCACTTTTTATTTACAACTTCCTTTTCTCAAACCAATATTTCATTACCAACATGTATTATTTCTGCAATTACGTTTGAAACACTTTACCCTACATCATCACCCCAATACAGAACCACTGAAAAATTACATTGTTATGCCCATCTACTTGCAATAGTTTCGATTCACGCCGACGAGAGAAATAAAATTTAGCTTCAACTCATTATTACAAAGTTTCATCTTCCCTTCACCGTTAATGGACCTGTTTAAAAGACAAAAGTTATACACTTCTTCATCTTCCAGTGTTCAAATTCGGCCTAGACTCGTCCTTACTACACACTAACAACCCTGCACCTTTGGAGATGACCTTTTCAACCGGAACACCTCTTCTTGCGAGAAACCCAAGGGATCACCTTTGGAAATGATGACCTTATGAAATTACCCACTCTGTGAATTTAAAGTCTTTCGTAAACCTTCAAACTTTTCTTTTGCATTCTCTGTCGCCTTTTTATCTATCAAAAGAAGCTTGTATCTGACCATGTCTGGATATAACCTTAATTCATATTTCAACCGTTTTCATATTCTGTTCTGAACTGTCTTTAACAATTATCAGTGTCATCTTGACTTCTTCATGCCATAATATTCCATATTACTTTTAACCATTTTACTCTGCAAATTTTCCCTTATGCCGACAAGGCTATTTTCTCTGCTTTCGCCAACTTTGACACACCCGATAACACCAGATACATGGCACCCTTCATCTCTATGGTTTCCTTTTCATGCTTGTTGACCTGTGATGATGGCCGCTGTGTACATGACCTCTATTAAGCTGCGTATCTGGGAGCTAAGAACAAACTAGCCCTTTGTTTACTGTCGCTGGTGATAGGATGAACTCATCCCACGCCATCCATTCCCCCATCACCTTTCCTAGAGATACATGACAAGTATATTTTAAGGCCCTGACAATTTCGCAAAATTACAGAGCCAAAATTCATTACTTCAGTGCCGTTTCATTATAAAGAATTTGCGATATGCAAGTTGTTGTTTCATGCTGCCATGAGTTATCAGTTTCTCTCTTCCTAAACGCAAAATTATCATGCCTGTAGCCCGAACGAAGAAGTCTGGCAAGCCTCAGGAAGAGGCTTGGTTAGTCATGCAGTGCCATTCGCTGATTTTATGATTCAAGGCAGAATGATCATCAGTATTTGCCAACACTTGGTGTAGTCGATGGTTATGAGAATTGACGGGGGTGTGTGGGGGGTAGGGGGGAAGAGACTTTAACGCTACTTTAATGCTCAAATTTTCTTTGCTACACTTCTGGAGGGGATGTTATTCTGACTTATCTGTTACTTCCATCTTTATCTCAGTCAATTTTTCTCTTTTTTCAAACACAGGCATTCTCTTCCTTGCACCTTTGATCAAGGTATTAGCCTACTTGGCCTGTTTCACTTTAAAGTGCAATCTGTGAAAGTTCATGAACATCACTTGCAGCTCCAGTGAAAGGTAAGGTTGGAATATACCTTTTTAAGGTAAAGTATTCAAGAAAATTTATACGCATAACCACAGAGGCATCAAAGGTCAGTTACAATTTTGTGCTATTCAGGCAACATGATAATCTAATTACCACCTCTTAGCTTCCCTTCAAAAAGGTCTTTCATATCTTTTGTTCGTCTCGTTTTAATCAGGTTTACCATCATCCCCACCGGCTCGTCCATCAACGATAGGTCTTATCAGGGCCGAGGTATTATGTTCCTGAAAAATATGCTAAAGGTGAATTACGCCGAGAATGTACAAGGGATGAACAATTCAGGTACCCAGCAGCTTTTGTTACCACGCCTAATTTTCTATTCACGGTCGTGTTTCATAACCGAATATTGCATAATTCATTTATATCACCCTCGTTCGAGGTATTCCCTTAATTTTTCTGTCGCATTTATAATAAATGACATTTTCTTCATAATTTATTACATCATGTGACGTGTAATCGATGAAGACTATAAAGAACGGTTTAATTATCCACTTCGATAAGGTATTAAAATGTTATTAACTTTCAAACGTTTATAAATCAACATTCAAAACCTAAGAATATTCACGAAAAAAATGACGCCAGAAACACACCAATCACATTCTTAAATCAAAACTTGCAATGCTAATTACACTGATATTTTACGGATAATTAACAACTCAGATTCAACACAGGGACACGAAAACTTCAGTAATCAGCACTGACATACCCAATAATCACTTTATGGAATTTCGAACTGAAAGCAATGCTACATTAGCATCAAGGAACCCTTATTTTTGAAATGTCCTCTTCTCAAACATGATAAGACCTAAAATCTTGGTCCTTAGGTATACTATAGGTATATATCCGAATACAGTACATGTGTGTGTGTGTGTCTCAAGTAGCGAAAACAGTTACTGATTTCCAATGAACCTATTCCAGGAAGAATACTCTTACCTTCCAGTTTCCATAACTAAATTATGAAAACAACTAAAGCACCTTAAGTTTTCTATGATTTAGTTAAAAAACACTCAGTGACCTTCTACTTTAATCCGAGACAATACTTAAGGGCTCATAATCTTATCCATTACATACCCGGCTCTACATAAAATCTTGTATCGTAAAAGACCATAGTCCACATGCAACTGACTTCTATTAAGATCAAGTTATGTATTCTGTATAAATTGGCAGAACATTCTGAAAAGAATTTTCGACGTGACCTGTTAAAGGAAAATATACAAAATCCTGGATCGGTATCAGAATCCAGGTCAGGGTCCATTGCAAATTCTTATGGGTTTTTCCTTGGCCGGCATCCCACCTATCAACAAAATTTCCTCGTCTTCCATCGTTAACTTTTTAAGATGTCTCTTGGTCAGGCAGCATGACCGTTGCCTAACTTCATCAATGGGTGTCTTCAAAGCCTCATGAACTAAAACTATATATAATGGTTTCAGTAAGAAACGTTAATCCTACCCCAACCCCTCACTACCAAATACATGACTAAACTGCGCAAAAGAACCAGATAAAAGAATTGCAATCATAATCCAAGATGATCCCAATATTCAAGTGACGGCTTTAATTGACCTCTTCACGTAACATTTTCCTGTGACGTTAAATGTATACCATCTAAACTCGACTGGCTTTGAAACCACTAATTCTCTCCACCAGCAGCCAGTCAACAGCTCAGACGCAATTTGTTCCATCTGAGAGCACGAAAGGGATGCAATCATATTCCTCTTCATGAAATTTTGCTTTACATACGTTGCTTATCATTCCGTCCGTGGAAGCATGAGAAGCAACTCTGGGAGCCCAGTTATTAGGTTTTTGGTAAACATAAGAGAGAATCTGTGGCAAAGAGTTGATTTAATAACTGACCTAAAATTGTTTTATTATCTTGCGTTACAGTAACGACACACGAGTAAGTAGTTTCTCCCTCGTGGCAAACGAAGTCTCTTTATAGTTGTAGAAAAAGAGACAAGTATATACTCGTGCAGTCCTACGCGACTAATTGGTCTTGTCACAGGCCACCTGGAATGACAAGTCAAAGACTAATCCCAGCTTAGCGTAAACAAAGCATTATTTAACCCCTTGCTGAGATAGGATGGATACATTTCCTAACTTGGCCCTTTTGCTAACTGAATATAGACATACTAATACCTCTTGCTGTACAATTTAAATAAAAGCGAAGGCATGTCCCTCGCTGAATGAAGATAAATGCATACTGAAGCACGAAATCTGTCAACACGTCGTGTCCGAAAAGGTTAAATTACAAATATTAAAGCGATTGTGTCATATCCACATTTTTAAGTAGGAAAATATGCCTTCTCTCTAAGCCTCCTCTTGAATGAGAACAAAACTATGACCTACTCATTTTCTAAGGAAGAATCGTTTTTGGTTGCCTGGTCTGCCTTACCCGAAAAAATTAAAGCCTTGATTGCTTATCATCTTTTTTTTTTTATCCCGTTTTTAGTTAAAATTCCACGGTGTAAGAAAGTTCATTAGTTGCCTTCTTATTCCGTGTAAAACCTATGTTGTCAGGTCCCTTCTAAGTTACGAAGGTATTCTCATTTAAACTTTTTTTCCTCTGAAATAAATCCCTGTTTTAACTAGTTTCTTTTTGATGAGACATCATTTCCATCAGCTCAGAAAAGCCAAAGGGGAGTGAAGAGAAACGAACAACTAATAATAATAATAATAATAATAATAATAATAATAATAATAATAATAATATAAAAATTTATGTATATGTGTGTGTTACAGGATAGCTCTGAAACGCATTGAGCAATTTCAACCAAACTTGGTATACATATGACGTACTATCTAGAAAAGAATACTGTGGGGGTAGGACATCACTAGCACCAAAGGGCACCAAAGCAGGTAGGGGTGGGAAGAGTTTCCCTGAAAAGGGGCTGGTTCTCCCCGTAGACTTAGTAACTAAATAAACTCTGCGGGTTCACCATACCTCATTTTGGTATACATATGACTTACTATCTGGAAAAGAATACCCGAAAACGACACATATTAGTGCCTAATCCATAGTTTTCAAGGTCGCCGAGATGAATGGTGACACTCCCGATGCCCTTTGAGGCCAAGTTCAGCCCCAATAGGAAGAGGATGAGAAGGGGTGAAAAATAAAATCTCAAAAATGACAGATATTAGTGTCTAATCCACAGTTTTCGAGGTCGCTGAGATGAAAATTATCTTAACAGGAACAGGAGACAATGAGAGAGAGAGAGAGAGAGAGAGAGAGAGAGAGAGAGAGAGAGAGAGAGAGAGAGAGAGTTTATCGGTTGTCATTCAAAGTTTTCCTGGGCAGCGCCGGGTCAGCTAGTAATAATAATTAAACACTAACTAATCCAGCTATGTAACTAAACAAATTTTTCAGAATGTTATACTACAAAGGCAGCTTTCAAGAATATGCAAAATTCTCCTTTTCGGACGATGAAAAGTGAAATCGTACTTAGTTCTGGAAAACCCTCTTTGAAGTTGAACTTTTTAAGTGTATTTGTACATTTACATAACTGTGGAATTGTTTTATCCAATGACGATAATTTAAAGAAAACAAAAAATGTAATAACACCCAATGGTAAGGGTGACCTGTTGCTCTTTGCTTGACTATACCTCTTAAAACAAGAACAAGACTGATGATAAAAAAAAAAATAGTGGGTGGTTAAGTAGCGAAAGTCAGGTAGGTCTCTGCTGCTCAGTCAACGAACCCAACAACCTCAGAATAGTTAATTTCCACAGAGTAAACGTACGGAGTGGAGGTTCGGCGGGTGTTTTGAGGCCGAAAGAAATGAAGAGTAATAGAAATAGTGCCTAAGAAAAGATACGATAAAACTTTCCTGCAGAAAGAAAAAAATTTAATAAAGAGGTACTGGAGGGAAAACAGATTTGGCTTGTCCTTACATACATTTAGCCAAAAGATGAACAATGGAAGAAGCATCCTTAATTTTGGAAATAAGGAATATTCCAAATTCGGTCGATTAAGAACTACATGCTTGAGTAACCAAGGTCGGCAAATAACATATGTAACCCGTCTTATTTTCTGTAAGGAATCTTAGCGGTCTGAATTGGCATTTCTCCAAGAAATGAACATTCAAAATGTTGAAGTAAGAAATATCATATTAACAAGAGCGATGAAAACACTTCCAAAAGCAAATAAATAAACATGAAAAATACCAGGGCTTACCTCAGATTCCACAACTAAATTTCTTTGCTCACCGTGGATAGCTAAGTGATAGATACTCAGTCTTCAATAAAGGAAATGGAGCATACAAGGCTTTTAGAAGGACGGTGTAGTTAATGAAGTCATAATATCCACACGCAACTGTTTGTGTGTAAACAAGCTTCTAATCTTGAAATCTTTCTTTTTCACAATAACAATTAGGAGTATAAGAATATAAATATGAAAGGATACATAATAATGTTGCTGAGCGTGCCATCGGCTCAAGCATAAAGCACGTTTGGACTGTTTACTTTTCATATATATCAGTAAAAATAATCAACCGGCAATTTAAACAAAATTAGTAATTAAGCAGCGAGATCTGCCACACGGTTTTGACACATCCGACCTCTGATACACAAAACTGGAAAGTACTTGCAAAATATATACGCAAATTCATAACAACAAATGTTACTGAAAATCTCTACAGACGTTAGGTGCCTGGGTGACCGTTAGAGGGTTACAACAAGGTCCGAGGAGTCACTAGAGCATGGGGAAGACTTCAGTGGGAAAAATGGATTGTAATTTGCAGCAGTTGTGCATCTTTGTTAAGGTGGCGGGCCTCCTCAATAAATTTCAAATTGTACACATATGCAATGTGGGTTTGTAAAGATAGTATATGTGATTAGATATGATTATACAGTACGCAAACACACATCTAATATATATGTGTGTGTGTGTGTGTGTGTGTAATATATATAAAATATATATATTTATGTTTAGAATCTTGCCATATGAAGCTACTTTTACAGTTATTTATTCATTTATTTTTTTAGCTTCCTTTTTTAAATTTATTATGGCGTCAATAACCTAGGTATTGTAACGCCAGTTTTAGTAGCTATAATCAATCATTTTACTGTTAATGACACGGATTGGAACTAAGTGGCTCCGTGAAGCACATGTCAATGCACTTCACCTCGGCGTCAAACAAGCCAAAATAAAATTTAAAATCAAGTCAAGAATTCCGACAGCAGTTTTGCACTCCAAAGGACCTCTTCAAATGCGATTTATCGTTACACCTTACCCTAACAATAAATCGGTTTTTGGAAAGGTCCGTTGAAGGACAAAATTTTTTGGTGAAATTCTTCATATCTTTTATTTTATGTTGTCCTTACTTTGAGGTGGACTATATCGCCTTAGTGTTGCAGAGAGAAAGAATATATTATGATAATAGGATTGGAATGTGAAATTTCAGGACACCTCCGAAGAACATTGGCTCTGAGGTCAACCTGGTCTTACCATTTTCACTAAAGATGAAAATACGATTTCACAGTACTTTTCATAGATATATATGTATATATATATGTGTGTGTGTGTATGTATGTATACTGTATATATATATATATATATATATATATATATATATATATATATATATATATATATATATATATATATATATATCAATGAAAAGTACTGTGAAATCAAATTATCATCTTTAGTGACAATGGTAAGACCAGGTTGACCTCAGAGCCAATGTTCTTCGGAGCTGTCCTGAAATTTCATATTCCAATCCTATTATCATAATATATTCTTTCTCTCCGCAACACTAAGGCGATTATGAGGAAAATATTTTTCCTTTCATGAACGTGAATTCCTACATCTGGTTACATACAAAAATACAAGTTATAGTATAAGACAGTAGGCTAGTGTAAATGGCACGAGTAGTATTTTGTTCTTGGTTATGAAAATAAAATAAACAAAAATAATGTTATCAATCTTTTCTTGTTACTTGCAATCATATTTGTACATCTGCTATCAAAATTATTATATCAGCATACAAAAATGAACCAAAAATGGATATATCACTGTCATTACTGATAGGCTTTTGAAAGGAAAAAATTGTTAAAGTAGGAAATATACTAACAACTAGAAAAGGGTTCCATGAAGCAACCACGGTCTAGTGTACTGTTAAGAGGACGACGATTTGGGTTACTTGTTCTGATGGAAACTCACAAATCAATTTCCCAACAAGAAATGGCTTTAAAATACCAATTCTTGGCCATTTCATTTTAACGATAAACATTTACAATGAACAAGGCTTGAGCAATCAGCTGACTGGGCGAGAGACCGCTTACTGACTACCAAAGAAAAATGTCTTAAAAGAACACAAGGGGATGGGTTTCATTTCCATGACTTTTTACACTTTACAAAATTAATGTAAAACATCAGCCATCATTTATCACTTTCCTAAATACTTTGAACAACGACAAACAGAGAATCTTACATTAGAAGAGAAGAGAAAAATGGTAATGATATAAGGTCATTAAGGTGATCTGTTATGTTATTCATTAAATTTGACCCAACCTGAAGACAGCGGGTATCAAAGGCATACTTTCCCTGCTGAGAAGATAATAGAACATAGAATTTAGGCCTAAGGGCCAAGCGCTGGTACCTATGAGGTCACTCAGCGCTGAAACGGAAATGGACAGAAATAGGGTTTGAAAGGTGTAACAGAAGGAAAACCTCGCAGCTGCACTATGAATGAATTGTTGGGACAGGGTGGAAAGGAAGATGGAAAAAAGAGAATATGAACGGAGGTACAGTAAGAGAAATGAAAAGGGTTGCAGCTAGGGCCGAAGGGACGCTGCAAAGAACCTCAAGTAATGCCTACAGTGTATCGCATGAGGTGCACCGACGTCACTACCCCACTACTGGGGTTCCCCTGCCGAGTCACGCAATGCTACAGCAGACGGGCTACGAAGATTTTTCACCTGTAGCAAAACGAAACAGCTTCCAAAACGCATTATTCAGAGACAGCCTTTCTTAGGATTCTCCCTTTCCAACTTCTAGCATTCCTCGTCAGCTTCGCATCGCGATGGAAGCAAAACATCTCCAACTCAGCGGTTACATCATGCATCATACCGGAAGCACGCTCGATCATATTACGTTTAAAATGCATTTTGAGCCTTGTTGACTCTTACTTCCATTTCCCTGCGGGTGTGGTCAAAGCGATTACAAAATCAGCCGGAGCTTGAAATATATTCTCTGTCCTTATTAGCAGATCGTGTCTATCATACGTAGTGAAAATATTAAACAAAAAACGTTGTGGATACAATTATGAACGGACATAGTAGCCCTGATAAATGAATTTTCGTTGGTTAATCATGAATAAAGCCGCGCCATTACATGAATGGACACATTCGTATAAATTTGGATGATGAGGGATTGTGATGAATGTAACAGTGTAAAAGTATGGGTGGTCAGAAAAGAGATAATGATAATTTATGTACCAAACAATTGCAGACAAATTTATCGGTAAGAAATAAATGTAGATTGGTATAATATAGGAGCTACACCAATAATTGTCCAATATATATGAAACTGTATTTAGTAGTGTGAATGTACGAACTGTAGCAATGGATTTTATGAATAAGAAGTATTATTATTATTGGAATCCCAAACTCATTTATCTGTGTTATCATCATTATTGTGGAATGTGAAAGAATCTGCTTTGCTTTACTCCACAATAAACATTATGACATATAAAGAAAACACCCCCAGACTGGAAAGAAGATACGTGAAAGAAAAATATAAAACCAGTAAAAAATCAATAAAAATAAACCAATAGTAAAAGATAAGAAACAAATATAAAAATACAGCACTGAACGTCGGAAAAACTTGGGCAATGTTGCATGGTGCTTTGCAACAACACTAAAGCTCCTTCCAAACTGATGAACATCACCATCAATGAAATTGCCAGGAACATCATTCTATCGTTTTACAGTAAAAGAACATAAGACTTCCGAGTAGAGTTACACATTCATATAGTGTGGAAGCTACTGTACAAAACGAGTTCCTGGGGTACCGGTCATTAAGGGGATAATGGGAGTTCCCTGTTCAAATATAACATGACAAGATGTCTCTCAGTGATGGTTTAAATCATGATTACCACTGTTGAAAAAAATCACAATCCGGGTGGGGAATAAATAAATAAATAAATAAATATATATATATATTATATATATATATATATATATATATATATATATATACATATATGATTATATATATATGTATATATTAATAAAATCTGAGTGGAACCTTCTTGTTTACCCGCCCCGGGTCGGGGCAAGGTAGGAATGGGATTAGGCGGGTGGGGGAGACATGACACATCCACCCTCCTCCTGCAAATCAGTTTCCCCGCCCCGGCTGGAGGCGGGATAGGTAGGGGATTGGTAGTGCAGGGGAGGCGTGATGGGCAGCACGGGTTCCAGCGCTGCGTAGCGAGCGCCATCAAGCTCGTGTTTATATATATGTATATATATACACTATAAATTATATATATGTATATATATATATATATCTTCTTCTTCTTTTTCTTTTAACGTGCTTTTATTCCCATTTTTGTATGGGGTAAGCACGATGCCTTCTTTTGAAGGACTTTTTGATTTGGCTTTGGGGTAGACCTGTGGTCTCGATCGGCTGCCCTGCCTGACATCGCTTAGACCCCGGTACGTATGTTTCATGTATCATACCAGACCCAACGCCCTTTCTTCCCAGCAGCGAGAAGTTATTGCGCGGGTATGGCGAGAGTTCGAGACGTGTGAGATGTTTGTTATGTTTTTAGAAGGTGTTGTAGTGGCTTTGTTTTGTGTGTGTATTTAGTCTGTAACATCCATTTGCTTTTTTTTTTTTTTTTAAGCAAACCTATCCGTTGATTACATATATAATCCCGGGATGTCTACACGGATAGCAAAGTGTCTGCCTCTCTGATCAGCCGGCTTGCGGGATTGAACCCGCGCCACAGACCTCTACGAAGTCCGAAGCTGCTGCTGTAACCGACTGAGCCATCGAGGCTCTATATATATATATATATATATATATATATATATATATATATATATATATATATATATGAGAGAGATAATCATAGAAATTAACAATAACAACAACTAAATATCCATAATTTACAACAAATAAAAAAAAGAATGCACAAATAAATACATTAAGACAAAAACAAAGGATGAATTTATAAATAAGGGATGGAAAAGGTGGCAGCGTACTGCCAGTCCAAACTCAACCCCACGACTATAGGAAGCAACAACACAGAACCTATGGCAACAGCGCCAGGATAACCCAACAGTCATAATATTGACACACACAAACCCGATCACTTAAGCACAACATAACTGAGAGAAGGGCAAATCCCTGAGACATGTCACGTTGATAATGCCTCTAGTCACGAGTGCTACAATAGCAATTCCAACCTATCCCCACTGACGTCTTGTAAAAGAAAAAAAGCTATTACTATTTGCCAGGGTGATCTCTGCTCTATTACCGAAACTGGTAAACGTCATTTTACTTCCTCCTTTTCATGCCTTGCGTTTATGAATCCATATTTATACTATTTTTATCCGTATATACAACGCACAACTGTCGGTTTTTGTATATTCCTTCACAATAGTCAATTCTACTGCAACAACAAGGTTACTTAGATGATTCGACATGTTGATATCGGCTTAAGGGAAGCAATATCGTAATTTGATTCATTTCTTGTATTTACAGGAATTACAATTACCTGTTTACCAGGCCAAGTTAATAATTCACCTATGAAAATTCCCCTCTTTCAGTAACGAAAGATGTAATCTTGATAATACAATTACAAAGAAAAAAAATTCTTTAAATTATTCAAAGAATACTCTCCTAGTGATTTAAACACAGGAAGTTAAAATACCTATTACAAGACAAAAACAGAGGAATACATATTTATACATACTCTTCACGTGGCAAGCTGTAGCATCACTTTTCCTACTAAGAGAGACCCTGCATTCAGTTACTTCTATACATATAATGCTCATTATTATAATAATACCTCACTAATGACTAATTATTGTTGAAATGCGATTCAAAGGTCAGATGCTTCTTTAAATCAAATGCCAGGCTGACTGACATGCGTCCTCTTCGGATGAATAGGTTTTAAAGTTACGTCTTCCATTGAGTACTACAAATGTTTGGTCGTTTTCATACTCCTGATGACAGGAAAAACATGTATACTTATAAATTTCAATGTGATTGATATTCACACAAACGCGCAAGCACGCACAAACTATATATATATATATATATATATATATATATATATATATATATATATATATATATATATATATATATATATATATATATGCGTGTGTAAATAACATTCACATCGAAATTTATAGGTATACATTTTTTCCTGTCATCAAGAGTACAAAATTAACCAAACAGCAGTAGTACTCAATACAAGAAGTAACTTTAACTTTCAAAAAAAAAGGTTATCTAAATATTTCCATGCGAATGTTATTCACACACACAAACATTATATATATATATATATATATATATATATATATATATATATATATATATATATATATATATATATATATATATATATACATATGCGTATGTGTGTGTGAGAGAGAGAGAGAGAGAGAACATCTCGTGTAGAAAGATTTTTCCCCCATTCTTCTGCATGAATCAGCGTAGGCATTAAGTAAAGCCCTCTAATCTCCAGGACTGAGCTTTCGTCATTTGCCAAAGAGTTTTTCTGGATGGAACCAGCCATATCACAGGAAGCAACGCTAAGTGTATTCGGTTAAGTCAAATGTTTCCTCTTTAATTCCCCGATTTCCCCCCAAAATTTTCGCCGATCTATTTCCGTCGTACGGGCTTTTCATTTTCCGAAATTCTTTCCGAAGCTATTTAAGCGTGGCAAAGTATCCACACCCCCTCCCACAGTTGTCCAGTTAATCAGATTTAATGCAGAAACAGATATCAGAGAAGGTAATTCACCACAGACACATAAGTAAACCATTATTTGGTCCAACTTTTCATTTATTCAAATACCAAATTTTTACTTTCCATCTAATGTTCAATCCTGCAATTTCCTTATAGTTAAGTTAATTATACCTTAGTTTAACCAGACCACTGAGCTGGTTAACAGCTCTCCTAGGGCTGGCCCGAAGGATTAGATTTATTTTACGAGGCTAAGAACCAACTGGTTACCTAGCAACGGGACCTACAGCTTTTTGTGGAATCCGAACGACATTATGACGAGAAATGAATTTCTATCACCAGAAATAAATTCCTCTAATTCTTCATTGGCCGCTCGGAGAGTCGTTCTCCGTGGACAGAGATGATTTTTTCATTCTAAGTTGTAAACAACCTCTCATCTTCACTGTACTTAATTAAGGTACTGCCAGGTTTTGTTTTTTTTTACGCATTCTCCACATTTTGCATTCCTCTCTCACTTTTTCCTCTTCATAAGAAGAGCTTTGCCCCACTTGCTCTGGATGTCGTGCCTCATTAACAATTTACTTTTTTTTTTTCATGTTTTCTAAGTCCTACTTTTCCCGCCTACAATTCCCTCCACTGGATTTTACTACTGACACAACCCTCGTATTGATTGTTTCCACCACTGAGCCTGGCCCGTAGTATTGGCCTAATTCCGAAGTATTAGTTCCCTTTTGATGTTTTATTATTATTATTATTATTATTATTATTATTATTATTATTATTATTATTATTATCAATATTATTATTATTGTTGTTGTTGTTGTTGTTGTAATAATAATAATAATAATAATAATAATAATAATAATAATAATAATAATAAATAAATAAAAATAATAACAATAATAATCATATTATTTTCATTATTATTATTATTATTATTATTAAAATAATTTTTTTACGCTTGTTACACAACAACAAGGCAACAGTGGAAAGAAGAAAACAGGTAAACATCCCATAATTTTACTAAAGGCCGCGTGAAAATAGGTGAAAAGGTAGAATTCAGGGAAGAGAGACTTCAAGCACCCTTCGAGTCTACTTCTATACTTCTACGAATTGTCATGGCCCCAAGACATAAAAATCTTATTTAAGAAATTGTTTACGTGAATTGGAAAGAGTATTTGAAAATCAAAAGTACCGTGCCTGTAAGAATGGCTCAAAAGCGAGAAAACAGACACCAAAGAAATGTTTTACAATACCAACGAAAATTAATTTGCATATTTTATGTAAAAAGTCACCATGGGAAAAAACATCCTAGACTTTTATAAATAAAAGATATAATTATAAATTTGAATTAATAAGAAATAAAAACAAATTCACACTAACTATTTACTTATCTTTGACAAAGATAAGTAAATAGTAACTGCTATAGATATACCTCTATTAAAACAAAACTGACTTCCATATTTGTTTTAAAGCATTTTAAAAAATGCTGATTATATTTTAGTAGTGAGAAATTGTTTACCAAATTGTGAATGAAAACCTGACGCTGGCAAGGTACGTCATTTCACTAGCCGCTGAAAGGCATCATTGCAAAAATAATGTACCCGATCAAAAGAAGTACAATTCGTTATAAGTGTTGTAAATAGAGGCTGCACTCCGGTAATGAGAGAATCTAAAGATGAAAGCAGTAATTGCAACAACGTTCAATATATATATATATATATATATATATATATATATATATATATAAATATATATATAAAATTATATAAATATATATAATTATGTATATAAGTATATATATATATATATATATATATATATATATATATATATATATATATATATATATATACTCTCAATAGAAAATGTAAATGCTTAAACGAAAAAGGAAAAGCGTAACTGCACATGAAAAAGGGACAAAACTGAAGAGAACATTTACACATCTTTGGAGAAGAAATAGAACGTGGAAAATATATTAAGTCTCGCATAAAGAACAACATAAGAACAACATAAGCATACATTCCGGCACACCAAATGACAAAAAGAGAAGAAATAAATGTATTTTATGATAAACAGCTAAACGACAAAAAACTTTAGGACACGTATGTTCGATGGCCAATAGATGAAATCTTGAGCGCTTACTCGTTAAACCCCTAAAAATGAATGTAAAACCAGCTAGGAAAAATAATTAAGGGCTATGAAGAACAGAACTAAACATCATGTTACGTACTGCCCTTTCGGGGTCAACGAAAAGCTTCATCAAAACCCGATTAACTCCAGTGTAAAAATCCATTTTAATTAATTAAAGCTATTTTCTTCCGATTCCGGTCCCCAATCAATCAAAACAGTCCAGTCCATAAACTCCGGAGTTTGTCACAAAATAAAACAGAAAATCCGTTTTAGGAATCGGGAGAAAAAAAAAGTCGCCCCAGTCATACACACATCACAAGGAGAATCTAAATACTCATTCCTACATCTCACATATATGACGAAGTATTCAACTCATGCCTGACTGTTCTTTTCCTCGTGCAGTTCTATGATCTTATTCCGTTTCTGACATCAGCGCGTAATCTCTTTACCACGTAAATACCCAAAGGCTAGACTACAGGGAAAAAAACGTTGATATGCATTAGGCTTTATTCAACGTACACAATCAGTTTTCAATTGCAGCGCGACGCGATCCCAGCAACCGCACAAATGCACGCACATGTCCCCGGGTGTTGGCGGGAAGGACGGGGGTGAGAGGGGGCGTCGAGCTCAGCCCTACAAATTGGGTAAATCTGATTCCATTCAACACGAGCTTTTTTCCTTTCTTTCTTTCTTTCCCTTTCACGCTACAACACCGCCCTCTCCCTCTCGCCCCAGGGCCAGCTACTTGAAGAAATTCTTGACATGAGAAACAGGAAGGTATTAGGTGTTGCGAGAGATACAGGCAATTTCAAGAGTGAATAAATCACTGCTTCAAGTCTCTCCTATTTCATTCTGTGCTAATAGAATGAAATAGAATGTTATTCCATTGTTTCATTTCCGCACAAGATTCACATTTCGTATACAGTTTCGATGTCACCTGCATGAAAAAGGACTTAACAAAGAAGGAAAGAGGAAAAACAACGTGTAAGTCTCAAATTATCGTAATTTCTAAAAAAATAATTCACATTTGTCCAACAACCACACAGAGTAGAAGGAAATTATTCAGAAAAAGCATCCGTGGAAATGATCTTATGACGTCCTTTCGATGTACAACTCGAGATCAAGGTACGAAGATATTCTCCACACTCGCAGTCGAGTAGGCTTAGTCGTGGTGACAAGACTTTAATAAAACATCATTCTGGTCAGGTATTGAATCATTTGCACTCAGGTACGACAGCTAAACTAACACCAATGTGCATGCATGCACAAAAAAAAATATATATATATATATATATATATATATATATATATATATATATATATATATATATATATATATATATATATATATATATATAAGTATATTATATACAGACACACACACACACGTATATATATATATATATATATATATATATATATATATATATATATATATATATATATATATATATATATACATATATACACAAATACCAACATTATGCTACATCCGTCATTTAATATCCAACTTGCTGTATTTCGGGGATATCACCGAATGAGATTTATAATTGCTAAATGATTCCGTACTTTGGAGATTCGAACGCTCGACAATGCAGATCGATGACTTTCTGGGAGGGAGCCGATTGGTGACCGTCCTCGAAAGTCGTTCATCCGTACTGTCGGACGAATCTCCCAAGTACTGAATCGTTTCGATATATATACATATATATATATATATATATATATATATATATAGTATATATATGAAATATACATATAAAGACAAAGATCGACTTGCATGATTCCAAACAAAATTACCCACACACACACACACACACACACACACACACACATATATATATATATATATATATATATATATATATATATATATATGTGTGTGTGTGTGTGTGTGTGTGTGTGTGTGTGTGTGTGTGTGTGTGTGTGTGTGTAATTTTTGTTCGGAATCATGTAAGTCCATCTTTGAATTTATATATATGTACATATATGTATATTTTATATATATACTGTATATATAATTACAATATATAATATATATATATATATATATATATATATATATATATATATATATATATATAGTGTATATATATAAATACACCAGATATGAACTTGATCTTAAGAGGTTCCAAACAATAACGTTACATTTTCTATTCATATTGTCAATAAGTGAAGAATTCCCCAGAGGGAGGTTATAGTTTATACATTCGTGCAAGCTGAAAACCTTAAAATTACAGATCCCAGTTAAAATGAATTTATCAAATGAATAACGATAGAGAATCAGAAAAATCACAAAAACAAATTTCTTGCGTCCAATGAATTACCTTGATACATTATCACTTTTTTATTTAAAAAAAAAAGAACAAGAGTGCTTACGTTTCCAAGCATCCCTCTCTCTCTCTATCTCTCTCTCTACATGTCGTTACAAAGTAAATGGAACAGAGTAGCACAACTATTGCAAGATGCGCAGGACTAGTTAAATGAAAAAACTATTAACAGTCCTCTCCGTACATGGAGAACATCTACAGCTAGTAAAAATTTTATAAAGGCACGCTAAATAATGTAATGCTAATATAACGCGCTTAATAGAAACAGGGACATTCCAAGCTCTTCAAGACAAGTATTAATCTTGTTAAAATTTACCTAGGTAAATACAAATTGTTCAATCATTTCTCCATCCAAAAAATGCGGGTGTATGAGAAATATAAAACTAGGTTATATCAACAACAAAAAAAGTTACTTAAGCTTCAAAACCTACCTATCAGTCATAGAAATTTCTTCTTAAAATTTCACCAACTTCTCTCTTGCAACGATTTCAAATAACGAAAACGTAAAGAAATTGAAACGGTAATATAAAAACAACATATTACTCCAGAAATAACGTTAAAGGCGCCGAAAAACGAAGTTATCTTATGCCATATGTCCTATATAAGAAAATCTGTGTTCGTACTGAAGGGAAAGCAAGGGGGACGCCCAGACTCTTCCTCATTTCTTTTAACCAAAATAAAATTCCTTTTGGGAACGAACAGCTTGTCAAATACGAGGTTTTGAAGGGATTTAAATCACGGAAGGGAATTCGAAAGTATTTGAAAGTAAAGGAAGATAAAGATGCTGTGTGCATGACGAACTCTTTTTTTTCTTAAGCTCAGGCACCTGTGCAGAGCAGTAATTCTTACGAAGTATGAAATCAAAAGTAATGTTTCCGTGACAAATAACTAAAACACACCACGAACACAGAAAGGAGTCTTCTTAAAAACGTGGAAAGATAAATCAATTTTATGCACACAAGGTTTACCGTGGGAAGCCTATTTCTTGTTCAGTCCTCCGGGCCTCAAAATGGGTTGAGTGACGTCAGACAGAATAATGGCACATCTCTCACCATAATGGAGCCTAAGCTCTTTGCGCCCTTCCATCACTTGCACACACAGTTCAAAAACATTGTCCACCCGACAACAATTCCTCTTTCTTTGTGAGTCCTCTGCTCAACATATGGACAAGTAAGTTTTAGAAACTGTTACATGCGTAATTTTAAGTTTAAAAAATTACGCCTGCCCAATAAACAAGGCTATCTTTGACATTAATCAAACTGAAATCAAGTTTGTTTCCGGGTTATTCACAGTTAAACGCTGACAAAAGTACAAATGAGGGAGACGAAACTTAGTTTGGCACAATTATTGCCGTACAATGAAAACTTTCTTCATGCATCTTTATTTACTACTCTTCCATCTTAGCTAGCATATTTCTGAAGAATGAAGAGAATGCAGAAATCAGTTATTTCCCGACTATGGCTGCCTGTTTGACTATAGGTGTACTTTTCCTTCGCATCATTACTCAGTGCATACAGGCAATATCTATAGTTATATGTTCTATTTTTTTGTACAATGCGAAAATTATTCCACAGCTATTGGCATATTTGAATGAAGGCCTTTATTCTCTTAGTTCCAACTTGTATTCTTAAACTTCCCCTACAACCGTTGTCCTCAGCTTGTTCTGTAGACGTTAAATTGTTGTTTTTTCAGTGAACCCACCAGAACTTCCTCGTCCTAGTTGTTGACACCAGACTCCGCTTTCCCACAGATATTGAGAGGAAGTCGCTAACAAGGGAGACGGCCAGTTGTGTAAACTATGAACCTCTGTTTCCGGAATAATCATTTACCCTGCCTCCTACTAAGAGCGATATCTTCAACTTCGAAAATGGATTTTCATAACTTTTACGTGTATGACAGAGATTTATCTGAGCAGCCACACCTATACACAACCGCGTCAGTGTAGAGAAAAGACTGCCAATAAAACAATAAACATATGAATATAAAAATACATCAACAGAAAATGACAAAATCTTACCCCCACCCCCAGAAAATAATCAAAGACAACCTATGCATATAGGTTACAAGACGCGAAATGCAATATGACTTAGGTACCACCCTGACCTCTCTCGGAGCAGCAGAAAATCCAATTATGAAATTTGATCTTGATGAGACTGCACAACATTTATGAAGTAAATGTAAGTCTAAAGACCTCCTAAGTCCGCCTTAAAGAAATCAACGACACAATCAAACTAAAAGGTTCCGGGTGAAAAAGCTGGCAAAAAAATGCCTTATGAAATAAGAAGTAACTAAAAGGTATAAGTTTATTTCGAAGATTGTTTTACATTTTGCCAGATAGAGAACGAAAAATTCACATTAAATTTTCACTTCCGTTAACGTAATTCAACCTGAATTACATCAATCGACAATACATTTGCATATACTTATATATATGTATATACTGTATATACATATACAGTATATATAATTGTATAATTATGTACATATATATGTGTGTACAATAAAGTTAATTATGTACATATAGGCTATATGTGTGTACAATAAAGTTTTGTTAACATTATGTTGATCTACGCGTTATTCCAAGTAAATTAAGTCCTGTGATGACAGCACACCCACTCTAATCACCCTAGTACAATTTATTCAACTAGGCATCCATTTTGTTACATCAGAGACTCATTTCTGAAGGTTAACTGCTATAATACTGATCCAAATAAGAATAATTCAGGGCAAAAATAACACCACTGACATTAATATTTTCCTAATCTTCCTTCTGTCTGAGATTTCTTAACCGGATCCAATCTAGATAGTCTCATGATCAGTGTATGATCTATTCAATATGAGCCCTCGTATGAATCAACCACATACTAAACCGTTTTGATAATACTATGATCATTATGTGAAGCTTAAAAACAATATGTTCCTAAGCCTTTTGTTGGCAACATGGAATTAACCTAACCTAGTGAAATCACAGACCAGCACCTTTAGAGGTTGAAGTTTGTACGCCAAAAAAAAAAAATGCAATTTCTGTGACTGGACGACCAAGAGGAAGATAACAACTACGAAGATAATTCATAAATAGTTTTCATCAGAACTACATTCCCACACCCTACTCTAAAAGAGATGGCTTGCTATGGAAATAGCATCTGAACAACCTTGAGCCTTGGGCACAGCAGGATTGCGGATTTGGATTAACTATTTTGTTACTGCAACAGATCCCACAACAGAGCCGCTGCAAGCAGAGAAGCAACTGACAAACAGCTGGAAGCAAACAGCCAACCTTCAAGTGGATGGGACTCTGGTGAGTGAGCCTGAAGTTTCACCTATACTTGGTATAACTTTTGACTAGCATCTTACTTTTGAGAAACACCTAATGAAAATGTCAGAAAATGCTGCGGGGAAGTTAGGTATTATACGATAGACCTCATATATTTATAACAGTGAACCCGTTTTAGGTCATTTGTCTTTCCTTTACTACAATACTGGTCTCCAGGGTGCCGGAGGAAGTATTGCCTTAAATATCCAGGTGTGTTAATGAAATTGTTGCAATTTGCATCTTTGCTGAGGGCATATTTACTCTGACCCTTCCAGTAAAACACGCACACATTATATATATATATATATATATATATATATATATATATATATATATATATATATATATATATATATATATATATATATATATATATATGTATGTATGTATGTATGTATATATATATATGTATGTGTGTGTGTGTGTGTAGAAACTGGACTTGAGATGATAAGCCTGAAATTGTATGTAATTCATTTACAAAAACTTATGGTACCATATCCATTTAAGCTCTGGGTTATGATTTGAATTTTTATGTTAATAATAATTTTAGGTTAGATATAGGGAAAGCCATATCTCAAGCAGATAAATATAGCAAAATCCCTATCGACAAATCAAATATCTGCAAAAGTTTGGTCTATGGAACCGTGGGACTAGGTGTATCACCTAAAATTCTGCAGAAATTCTTCGAAACGTACAAGAATATTGAAAATGATAACACACTTCATATTATAAAAGCATAAGTCAACTGATCTTGTTATAGTGGGTAAAACTGAATATAAGAGAAAAAGTGTGAACTAACTGACTTACACTCAGCTGGAACATAACATTTGAGAAAACTAGTATGCAGTATCAAGATATTAGGACACTCCTGTATAATCACAGGGATTTAAAAACTGTCAGTGAGGAACGTCAGATAAACACCATTCATTCATAATGTGAATTTAAACTATAAGAACAACATTGCCAGGTAATAATGTTTCAACAATATTGCTATAAAGGTTAATGAAGGATTCGTTTAAAAAAAATATGTAGGTACATAGGGAAGGATGAAACAAACATATTTCTCCCTTCATATTGGATAATACAATAAATACCACACCCCAAAGATCGGGTTTATTTCAGAGTGACAAGAAGGGTCAGTAACATATCAGACCTGATGAAATTAAATATGACTAGGCATGAAGGGATGACATCCCTCAGTTGGGGAAGAGAAAACAAAATAGTTATGAGAGGAATTAATATGAAAAGGGTTATCTCCAACCCCCAATCCCAATTAACAAACAATATAACCAAAGTAAAAATAGCACAGCAACTACATATAATATATGGTACACTGAAGAAGAATGACATTAAAAGCTGATCGATGTTCTGGTGATGAAAGAGGACATGACAGCCAGTTCACAAACTCGAAGGAAAGCTAAGAAGTTACGGAAAACGAAAACCATGCTCATGGATGTTATATAGCAACGCACTGATTTGCGGAATTATTTTTTGTTTTTGTCTCTTACACTCCCCTTGGGTAGTTTACGCCCAAAGTACAGTTAATCTGACATGAAAGGGCATTTGTGGCTTAATATTTGTGTTGATATTGATTCTAAGTAACGAACCTGAATTCAACAGCAGAGTCGATATGAACTTAAATATCTCTTGATAGCCCGTGTGCTCAAAAGTCGACAGTTTATGTTGTATTTTAACCAAAGGCCTAAGTTAAAGTCCTGGACGGGGCAGATTCACAATGTATTGTCAATTCGACACGGTATGATATTTTCCATTAATGTTTGTGATTATAAAGAAATCACACGTGTACAAGTGACAAAAATTCATTATTAGCCAAACGTTACAAACTTATAAATCAGGTATCAAGGTGGAGATGGGTTGATGTCGATATTAAGTGCAGAACCTGACTTCGACAGGAATATGTACGGAGTCGATATCAACTTACCCCTTTATAGGGCTAGTAGTAGTTGAAGTCAACAGTGTATCGACATCTCCAAAACAACGGCCCTGGTTCAAATCCTAGTAGATGCACTTGAGTATAATTAACTCTGGGGTGTAAGTTATTCCCTATGTACCGCGAATTCGATATAAGATATGTGTGTGTGTATGTATGTGTATATGTATATATATATATATATATATATATATATATATATATATATATACATACATATATATATATATGTATATATATACAGTATATATATATATATATATATATATATATATATATATATAATTATTTACGTCCAGCTTCCCTTCTTATAGTTCTGGCCAAGTAGGCCTGAGTCTTCTAATCCATCTGGTGTCCTCAGGAACCAAGTTGAAACTACTGTATACTATTCTCCCAGAAGTTGTACCAAGGACACGTCCAATACATCTCAATCTCCCATTCATCATTATATCATCTACATATACAACCTCTGTAATTTCCCTAGTGGCATCATTTGTAACTCTATCCTGTCATCTGATTCCTAGTGTACTTCTCAAAGCTTTATTTTAGTATAAAAAAAATCATCTTGATAAGTTTCATAATCAGACCAAGATTCATGTCCGTACAAAACTTATGTATAATCTTACTTTTTAACGTAATATCAATCGATTTCATTTCTAAATCTAATAAAAACTGCCCATAATTTGATTGGCCTTTTTTAATCTCTCATCAAATTCCAACTGAAGAGAACTTGTACTGGATACATTGTATTTAAACTCATGAAAAATTCAACCTAATTAATTGTTTTTTCACCGAATGTTACTTTATTATTGTGTTTTGTGCATCTTGTGGAGCTTTACTGATTAAAACAGTATCATCTGAATATTCTAATTATTTATGCATACATAAATACTCAAATACACATACATACAAACACACACACACACACATATATATATATATATATATATATATATATATATATATATATATATATATATATATATATATATATTAGTGTCTGTGTACGTGTGAATTCTTGTCATTTATATACACGTGCCTTTTTTATATTCATATTCATAAATATCGTTTAACATCGACTTCACTAAAGCATGAGAATAACTTATATATATCCAAACGGTGGAAGCCATTCTCAAGATCAGAATTCAAATCGTGGGTTGGTTTTGAAACAAAAATGGGCAGAAACTAACCACCTGGTATATCAATCAGCATTCCCTTGGCTGCAAGTTATTTTTAAGGTATATTGAATTCGATATTAAACCATATCTGGGGCTTAACGAACGTACAGTATACATACGTACACATATATATATATATATATATATATATATATATATATATATATATATATATATATATACATACATATATATAACATATATAATATATATATATAATATATATATATATATATATATATATATATATATATATATATATATATATATATATATATATATACAAAATTGGTTATCTCCATCTGGAAATGAGAGTACTTAGACAATGCTGAAATCTGATTGGTTCTTTTGTTTTAAGTTAACTAATCAAGTGAGATTTTGGAATTAAAAAGGTGCTTGAAAAAACTGGCTTCTGTTCTTAATCATGTTTCTCTTTGGTGCAGGTTCTGATTCTGATGAAGGTAAGGTAATTAAATATTTTCAAAGTGATGCCAAGCACTAAGTTAATTAAAGACCTGATGACCTCATCTCAGTTATGTTAGGTGGGGGGAAGGGGCCAGAGTTAAACCTCCTGAGCAGATAAGGAGTGATGTCCTGGGTTACGTCATGTTAAGTCATAACTTAATTCTTTATTTTAATCTACTGCGCCCTAAATTACGTTTGGTAGGGGTCAAGCCAAGTAATGACCCAGCATCCTAGTCTGAATTAGGTGTAGTTAGGTTAGGCTGCAACTCTACCATTTATTTCAACTTACACTGACCTAGTTTAGGTTAAGTGGGCGTCCAGGTAGGCTGCAGCAATGTGTCCCCCACCCCTCCAGGCGGGTAAGGACCTGGCACCCTTGGTCAGGCTAGCTTAAATCTATCCTATTATATTCTATCCCAAGCGCTGGGGCCTATGAGGTCATTCTGCGCTGAAAGGAAAATTGAGAGTAGAAAGGTTTGAAAGGTGAAACAGGAGGAAAACCTCGCAGTTGCACTATGAAACAGCTGGTGGGTGAGGGTGGAAAGTAAGACATAAGAAAGCTAATATTAACAGAGTTCCAAGCAAAACAAATGAAAGGGCTAGCCTATGGGAGCATGAAAAATAGGTGGAAAAGAAAATCAGTAAAATCATAATTACTACGATTCATTAGATCGTAAAATAAAATCAGGCCCAAATATAAATAAAATACTTGAAAAAATGGGCCTCATATTCTGACTGCTGGTAAACATACCTTATTATAGCCTAGCACCAGTGATAGTCTTCCAACTTCGAGCATCGTCGCACAAAAACATCAAAACGAAATTGAAAGGTTCTAGATGGTATATACTTTGGCATGGCCTGATCCCCAAATTCATCATTATACATAAATTCGTTTCTCACGACTGATCACATGTTGTGTGAGGTGACCTTAGGCCTATAACAGCACGCTCTTCAACCGTTTCTTGACATGGTTCTGCAGTCCAGTAGCTTCCCTTTGGATTCATAAAGTACGATATATTATCTTGGTTCGAGTTTGATCACTCTTTGCAGGGCAGTTTCTAACTGTGCAATCTGGAATACCTACAAAATAGCGGTTTCCTGCAGACTAGAAAGCATCTCCCACTTCGTTTTGGTCCAGTGGCCTAGGAACTAGCGTCAACAATGCTACGAGTGTTACATCAGTGACAATATCCCGATCGTGGTCATTTAATAACTCTGAAGAATATATACTGTATGTTACGTAGCCGGATTACACTGACAGGCCGCTACACTTAAGTAATTGTGCGTTATGTATAGGCCTAGCCGTCTAGGTCGTTTCTCCAATAGGCTACAATTTCGACCACGATTCCACAAACACGCGGTGTAGTTTGCATGTGCTCCGAAAACAAAATTCAACAACCTAGTTCACTGGTTTTCAGTTTTAATGTAAGGTGCAAGGATATGATACATCATATGCCAAATATGAGAACTGAGAATACGGAACGTAACACACAAATATATGAACTGATCGAGTCTAGTGACAACTGACGACACTGAGTATGCGAGACTTGGTTAGGATATCAAAACACTAAAAAACAAAATTTAGGTTTTAAAATCTCGGCTAAAAATTATTTTATTACACTTCCGCAAAGGTTTGTTATTAACTCAATTAACCTAGATAAAAAATTTTCCAAATATTGTTAACAATTTTTACTATGAAATATTATATACGTACGAATGATTGATTTACATGTGATTTAAGAGTTGCCAAATATTGTCGACGAACGGCAACGTTTGAGCAATGCTACCGCCTACCAGCATCGGCCAAACGTTGTTACCATGAGGACTCTTGGGAACCCGGATTTTTAAGAGTATCAGAAGAGCAAGAATGTGAATTTTATTCCTTTGACCATTTACTGCAAATTACAGACATAACACTTTTTATGAAATGACAAAGCTGCGTTACGATATAGACGAAGACCTGTCATTAGAACATGCGAAATTATTGGAGCGGTATGTGCTATTTGAAGAAGTCACAAATATCACTTAACACCGAATTAGGCTACCCTGGGAATAACTTACACTCGGTGGAATTATATTTGATATATGCAGTCAAAACAAACGTTTAACTCTTTCTAAACTAAGGTCTAGGTTACCCTGGCCGGACCAGAAGCACTTGGCAATATTATAATTCCTTCTAGGTTTAAGTTGCTTGTAAGGTATAGCGACAATTTTAGCTTAATAATGATATATGATTATACAGGCATCAATATTCAGGTGCGAGAGAGCTTACTTTGGATGCATGCTTGAGGCAAAACAGCAAGTAGGCACTTAGGTGGCACTAATTTCTGAACGAGAGAAAAAAAGTTTCTCCCAAAGTGAAGTTAGTGAGGTTGTGATAGGGAGGTCAACTGTACCGTAACGGGAATTATGGAAGTTCCATATGTAGATGAGATAATGATGAAAGAGATGCAGACCGCTTGAATATCTCCTTCATATAATACGGGATATTGTCAAGTGGGCTCCCATGAGAACCGGAGTTTTGGAAGACCCGACCTACTTGCATGAGAATTATGAGACTAGAGGCTGGAGGCAAGTCGAGACCTGTGGAAGTGAAAGTAGAGGAAAAGGCATGAGTGGCCAGATTTCAGAGGCCCTGTACGTTACACAGCAATGGAGGCGATGGGAAATTAATATGGATTACATGGGTATGACATGGAGAAACGCTACAAAGAGAATGTTTTGTATCAGCTTCTTATGGTGAGTTGGTCTTGTCGAGAGAGTAAAAGATGATATGCTAGTAAAATTCTCTTCAACAGACGTGTTTCCATTAATATGCATGATTAAATTGTGGTAAAGAAGAAGTTAACTGCAAGGTTTAAATTAGAGACGCCGCAAATCCCAGAAGGAGCGAACGTCGAGATTAATATATATATATATATATATATATATATATATATATATATATATATATATATA
This sequence comes from Macrobrachium rosenbergii, assembly GCF_040412425.1. Lineage (NCBI taxonomy): Eukaryota > Metazoa > Arthropoda > Malacostraca > Decapoda > Palaemonidae > Macrobrachium > Macrobrachium rosenbergii. The sequence goes on from NC_089790.1 coordinate 24,793,669, forward strand.
TCTGAAGGGAAGAACCAGATCATGAAGCCGTACGTCCAGGACCTTTAAGACCGAGACGGCTGTTTTCCACGGAGGAATTCTCATTAAGCTGAGTAGTTAGTTTGTTAACAAATTCCTCTGGAACCGGCGGTTGGGTTTCATCGCAGCAGCTGCGGCCTGCTGCTCGCTCGTCATCGAAGTTGGGAGTCCCTTTGCAAAGCGCATTATGCAACCAGAGTTGGTAAATTAGTTGATTACGTTCATTGGTAACTATCAGCACTCGCAGGTGGCTAAGTATTATTAAATCAACCAGAGGCAACAACTGGCTGATTAAGGGAAGAGGAAAGTTTCTTGGACTGCCAAGACGATTCCGAAAGATTAACTGCTTCAATTAATCTATCGCCAGTGAAGGCTTAATGAACAAGATTTACGCTAGTGACGGTAACAATGAACGTAATTATTAAAATGATCGTTGGACTGTGGAACAGTCTTCCTGAGGAGGCTGTGCAACTGGAACCTCCAAGGTTCAAGTGAAGATGCAATGCATGATCACCGTAAAACAAATCTCCTTGTATTTTAATCATTTACTTAAATTTTTATTTGTATATTAATTAGTTCCTGTATTTCCTAATACCCTCTGTTACTTCTTTCCAATAAACACCATATTCTTTGGAAGCTTGAATTTCAAGTCAATGGCCCTTGTGGGCTTGTTCCATACATGAAACTGCCCAAATACTATAGACCCATAAGCCTGAAACGATACATCACCTGAATCTATTGCTTATAATTAATCACGAAAAGTACCGCAATTAAATGTAGATTACTTTATATATAATTTAAATATGAACATAAAGTTTCCAAATAGCAGAACTTCAGAAGAAACTGAATAAAGGATTTTGATAATACGCTATAATGAAATGTAATCAGTCAATCGCACCCTAATGTTATGGAAACGCCACTCTACGTTACACAACCCAATAATCCTTCATTTGTGCGAAAGAGCAAGAAATTACAATCCATATTCATCACGGGGAAAACTTCGGATATCACGTTGCTCTTTTCACCTCTCGCAAAAGCATTAGTTACCATAATTAGTATTCACTTCTGACTCCCGGCAACACGAGGAGCCAAAATCTGGTTAAAAAAGCATGCCATTATATTTCTCTCCTCAAGGCAATTCGCCATTGTCCTATTTTTGTATTTCGGACCTAAACTTTAGGGAACAGTTTAACAAACATACGGACATGCATACATCTTTACCAGTGTACCTCGTATAGATACAAATTTGCCTATGAGCTCAATTTCTTTTATTAATGGCATACATAAAATATATTTTCCTCACACAAATGTACCAAGTGAATCACACTGCAAGAATTGAATCTTCTCTCATCATGTAAGATATCAAATGTAACTAATCTATGAAGAAACCCACAGCAGAACAACCTAGAATTTTCTAATAACTTTGATTTCGTTGAAAATCCGGGATTCCTTTCTTGTTTTGTAAGAACAAGTGCTGTATTGATCGCCAAACATTTGACAAAACAGTCATTTTCACGACGAAAAGTAATTACAGACCTGATACGAAAAAAGGAAAGAGCGAGAGAAATCTTCCCGAATGCATGTAGTTTTCATAAAAGTATTCAGTTCACGTTACAGAGACGAAAAGCAAAGGATTACCTTTCAAATACTTAAAATACGTTCGCAATGCGAAGCCTCTTATATAGAGTTACGGATACAAGATACTTTTATCTTACAAACTGAAAAGATGAAAATGTTGTAATCCGATATACCAGTCATATAAAACCCGTCAGTATTTTCAGGCAACTTTACTACCAAAGCAAGCACACTAACAAATATTCGGAATACGGTGTATATACCGTCAACATCGCCTGCAATACCGTTAGGTGAATTATCGTTATTCGTGTCTTTCCTGTGCTTTATCTTCCGCAAATCTCCGCTCATCCCCAACCTCCCGTCTCGCTGTTCCCATCCAAGTAGTTCTGGGTCTTCTGGTACCAACAGAAGACGATACTATCTTGTACAATTCTCCCAGGGCTTGAGCCAAAGACATTGTCAAGCCATCTCCGTGTACCTGACATTATTGTCTCGTCTGCATCTGAAACCTCTGTATTTTCCTTTATAGTATTATTTCTTACTCTTTCCTGACATCTGACTCCAAATATTCTTCAAAAAGCCTTGTTCTCAAAGCGACAAAATACGAAATACAAATCTTTTAGCTACAGCTTCACTGTCATTCAATGATACGTGTCCGTTTAGAAATACAGATCATATTAGTCTTGCCTTACTTTCGTATACAATTTCAGTCTGTTTGAGTTCCAACTTTTATTCAGCATTCACACTGTTTGTTTTGGAGATCATTGCTCCTAAGATCTGTAAGATTCAACCTCATTAATCCTGTCTCATCCATTTTTTCATGCTCTGTCCTTAGAATTATTTTCAGTCCCACCTCTCTAGATACCTGTTGTATTCTACTAAGCTAGCTTTGCAAATATTTCGGTGTTTTTCTGATTAAAACTGCATCATCTGCGTATTCAAGGGCTGCCAACTATCTATCACCACTTCAACCTAAATCTTCTTTCCCAACAGCAGCAAAGGTAGAATAGCATTCCTTGCAGTCCCTCAATATTTACTGCAAATTCTCTTGACAAAATCCCATCAGCATTAACTTTGTATCTGTTTCATTCGTGGATAATTTCAGTTAGTTTTACACGTTTCACGGAAATGCCACAGTAACGGAAGACCTTCAGTCATTTTAGCTCGTCACAGTCAAATACCTTCTCCTAATCAACAAAAGCCATCTGAAGGGGAATTTTTAAATTCCATATATTGCTGTACGTTGCCTTAACACAAATATTTGATCCTTAGAACTCCAGCTTGTACATCTCTAAGCATTTTTATTTATTTCTTTCTCCAGATAGTTTAGAATAGGTATACTGAATATTTTCATTACAAACGACGTAAGTCAGGCCACCTTTATTTGGTACCTTTGCTTTGACTTCCAACTCCCAACCATCACTCCTTGTTTCCTCATTCCATAATCTGCAAAATTCTCTATTTACTATGGTACCTATCATTTCACTTTTAGCGAATCACCTCTGCAGTGATTCTACCATAGTCTGATGTTTCTTGTTTACTAAGTTTCTTTATCACTGATTCCACTTCAAGAACTGTGAATTCATTCATATGCACAGTCAAATCTTTGTCACCTCCCGGTTTACCAACCAGATTATCCCCCTCATATTTCTTAACCAAGTCCACGTAAGTGTTCTACCTAGCACAGTCTTTCCTCTTCTTCTGATGTTACTATTGACCCATCCCTCCTTTTGACAGCTATTTTCCTCTTTTTTATTAATAATTCTGTGGGTTGCACTAATACCAATGCCACTCTCTGAATACATGGCTTTGTCAACATCATCAGCCTGTTTGTCAAAATATTCTACCTTGTCTTTCTTGATCTTTGTTTAATTTCATTTTATATACTTGATTACCAAGCACGTTCTGCTTTGTGTTCTTTCCATGAGAGAAATAATTAAAGAAACAATAGAGTCAAAGGGAAGTTTACTGTATATTTGAAATGTAAATATTGTACATTTCTTTGTATTTTTCTAGTTAAGTACTCCAATTAGAGTTAATCCTTCACTGATACTGATTAATTATGTTTGTAACTTAGCCGTAGGACTTTAGGACCTGTTTAGAATATATCCTTTGTTTGATACTCAAGAAAAACGTTATATTATTGCCTCCATTTTACATTCAGTTTTAAGAACGCATTTTCACATTTCACAGTTTCACTGTACAGCTCCTCTGTTTATATAGCACGATGATAATAACCTTGGAGTTGATGTTAAAATAAACCATACCGAAAATAGCGCTACAGCCATATCGTACTGAAGTTAAATTCGCGACTGGGGACTACCACCACCACCCTCCTAGACATATGGCAAAAATGAGAGGCCAAGTGACCTTTTAGAGATAATTCAGCATTATCACTTAGCCCCAAAAACTGAAGAAACGGGAACAGAAATTAACCAAGCTAATATTTTCATGGTTTTACAGTTACGTTCATTCCATACGAATGAACCAAAATCGTCTTTTTTTTACAGTAAGTGAGACATAACCAAGAGGAAGTGTTCGAGGGTCATTTTTACTTAAAAATCTGAACTGTTAATGGTTTACATTCAAATTTGAAATTTCGACAAATGTTCAGTAATTGGTGTAAAAGCCCTCAACACATATCTAGGTTTTTATTTCCATTTCAAACATAAGCAGATACCCCGCTCATTACATGCATATCTATATTATCTGAAATTTAACAGCATCGTTCTTTAAGTATTTTATCATGAATAATATTCAGTGAATATCCAATGGGCCCCCGCCCCACTCTCTCTCTCTCTCTCTCTCTCTCTCTCTCTCTCTCTCTCTCTCTCTCTCTCTCTAGAAAATGGCGTGAGTGATGAATCGGGAAGAATTAAGTGCAACAGAAGGATGTAGGTGTAAAGATGAAGGTGTCGTTTATTAAACCTTTTTCCACGAACATTGAGGGCAATACAATATTCAGCAAATCTCTCTCTCTCTCTCTCTCTCTCTCTCTCTCTCTCTCTCTCTCTCTCTCTCTCTCTCTCTCTCTCTAAAATGACGTGAGTAATGAATCGGGGAGAGTTCAACGGAAGAGGCGGATGTAGGTGTAAAGTTGAAAGTGTCAGAAGGATCAAAACAAAAGTCGGGATGGGCCGAGAAAACGGGAAACCTGAACGAGGGGACCAACAGACCTGTAGGTCGGGTGTCCTGGGGAAAGAGGTAAGCGGCCAATCAGTGAGCACCTTTGAAAGCAATGAGCAATTACAAAGGTAGATGGTTTCGCCCAAACGCTGGCTGGAGCATGTGATGCTTGGGGGAGGAAGAAAGGAGTTGGGGGAGGAGCTGGGGAGGAGAATAATGAGGGAAAGGAGAGAGAAAGGGGAAGATAATGGAGACGACGGATGGGAATTAGAAGAAGGAATATATAGGTCATGGGGAAGTGAGTCAATTGTGATCACTGAAATTACTGCATGAGATGTAAAATTATACTACCAATTATGGTGCAAGACAAAACAGTATTTTGTCTAGAGATTTCTTCGTATTTTGTTCACGGAAGGTGACTCTCTCTCTCTCTCTCTCTCTCTCTCTCTCTCTCTCTCTTGGTGGAAAAGAATATAAGGTTATTGGAAAAAGTCGTTAATGAAGAAAACTAGAGACTAGACAAGCCTCAGGAGAAAAGGAATGACGGAGAAGTGATCTGCTGAAATTAAATGAAAAAAATTATAAGAGGGCAATCAGTGTCACCACTCTGTAAATGATGAAACGTCGTAAGCTGGAGTCCTACCAGCAAGATTCCAGAACCACACGAATCGTGAAAGAGTGTTGGAGAGGTAGACGAATGTTTTGTGAGAAAACTAGAAGGGAGCTGGAGCCATCCCTACAGGATTGCAGAACCAACTGAAGAGGTGAGAGTCAAAGTAGACAAGAGATGTGGTGAGGATGGGCTAGGGATTAGGAACAAACGCAAAAGGGGGAAAGGGAAAAAGAGAGCTGTTGCATGTTAAGTGGCAGTGAAGAGAGAGAGAGAGAGAGAGAGAGAGAGAGAGAGAGAGAGAGAGAGAGAGAGAGAGGGTATTACAGTCTATTCAAACTTACTTTTACTAACGTCGAGAGAAAAAACGATGCGATGCGTGTCTGTGAAGAAAAATGAAATCCCCCTCGTTTCACCTACATTTTTTTTCCTCTGGATTTACCCCCCACAAAATTTATCTTATTTTTCCCAACGCACCCACGAAGCAATTTCATTTGAAAGAACAGTGCAAAGGATCAATTGTCATTTTGCTGTACAAGTACACGATACTACAAAGTTCATAGTCATCCTCCTTTTCAGATTCTCACTTCGTGCGCCATTCGTTTACGGGACCGTGAGTGCTTATGCAGTTATTATGTACGAGTTATATAGGCTTCTTTTCTAATACGTGCAGCGTTCAACAACACTTGAATCTTAATAGACGGGAATCAGGGCTTTTACTTTTTATACGCTTCGGTACATTTGATTTTACGATTATATATTTAATAATCTATTCGTCTATGAAGACAGTTTTATCACTTTTTTATTGGAAATATAAATCTTAAAATAATAAACATTCCATTTTATATCGTAACAGAAACTACCAGTCTAAAAATATACCTTACTGCTTTCATAACTTGTCATATTACTGCTGAAACTGATTTTACTACCACCAACGCCAAATCTATTAGAGTAAAAATGAACATGAAGAAAAGATTCAGGCACACTATTCACAGAAACACGTATCATACAATTCTGAAAACTAAACAACACGAACATTATGTTGACATATTGCGTGTTGGAAGGCCGCATATGTGAGAAACAAAACAAGTGTTGACTGGCAAACTAATCCGGCTGCGGTGCGAGAGACATATTCCTGCCAAACAAGGAAATTAGAATGATAATTTCGGGACAAGCTACGGCTCTCCAGTCCTACTTTTTTGTCTTCTTTTTTTCCCGTCAGATGTTTTTGATGGCCCTCGCTGTAACGGGAAAAAAGAAAACAATGTCCTGGGTCTTATTTGCCTTCTTTTGTTTTTGCATGGGTATTGTTTTACAGTCTTGGGTGAATTACAGATACCGCACAAGACTAGCGACTGATTGATTATATGATTTCACACCTAATATTCAAGTTACAGTCCCTACGGTTACAGATGAAGTACATCTGTACAGGCGTTACTAATTTAGGTGCATTAACAGTATTTTATATTACATAATTATTGATTATATTTATATTCTCTTTTAGTTTTATCTCGTTTATTTACTCGTGTATGAAAAGTAAAATAGGCATATCATTTCCAAGGATGGTGCATTCCTGTTAAAGAACATTAACTTCCCTTGCGGTTTAATCTATAACCTACCACTCCTAAACAAAACAAAAAAAAAAAAAAAAACAGCAAAAAATTCGCCAAAGTTTCTTCGGCGTAATCGAGTTTCTGTACAGCGTATAATGCTGATGAGCCGCGGCCCATGAAACTTGCAGCCACAGCCCGGTGGTGGCCTTTTCTATAGCGTTGCCAGACCCACGACCACGTCTAACTTTAACCTAAGTAAAATTAAAACTACTGAGGCTAGAGGGATCAATTTGGTGTTTGATGACTGGAAGATGGATAATCAACATACCAATTCGCAGTCCTCTAGCCTCAGTAATTTTTAAGATCTGAGGGCGGACAGAAAAAGTTCGGACGGAGAGACACAGCCAATTCAATAGTTTTCTTTTACAAGAAACTAAAATGTGACGTCATCTTACGGCGTATACGGGTTTTTCTCTAATCACCATTAACTCGCCCAGCAGCCACATATCAGTGTTGGATATTTAAGACGGTGAATCGTGAGAGAAGGCTTAATGTCTGAAATTTTTAGAATATAAGAAATACGATTCATTAGTGGCACTTTTTTTAACCAAGAGACTACCTTAGTTCAAAGTCTTTAGTCTAAATTTATTTTTATGATCTACTCAGTCAAGTGAAATCAAGCGCACACACACACACACACACACACACACACACACACACACACACACACACATATATATATATATATATATATATATATATATATATATATATATATATATATATATATATATATATAATATATATATATATATATAAAACTGAGTAGCCACAAGACTTGACACACCAGCGGAAACTAGGAATACTTCACATTTTCCCTCCTTACATTTAGTTATGTACACAATTTGACAAAGGATAAAATAAAATAACATGAATGCAACACAAGTAGGAATACAATGCAAGCTGAAAAGAACTAAAATCAGACAGCAATACAAAACCTGACCTTCAGAGTAGTGGAACGTTTAGAACCTAGAGAATGTAGAGTGAATAATGCACAGCTAAATAAAGGACTTTCTCTGAACACAACCACTAAATCTCCTTGATAATAAATTCAACGAGGTTGTCAATATGAATTACCATTAAAAAGGCTGGTGAATATTTCTTGTGAATTTTTCACTTTAATTTATTTTATTTTGCTAATGTGTAGAAATATTTGTTTGATCTTACCAACATTCATTTTGCTATGCAAATACTCATTTTCAATAAATCATGAATTTTTGTCGTCTCCTAGATTTAGTGTGTCTTCAGTTCAGATTTTCTAAATGTTTGTACTTTATTATTCATCAATATAATAATAACGACTCGTAAGGAATTGCATACAATAATCTACTTTCCGCAACAGAGGAAACAGTCTCCACGTCTTGATGAAAGGGTCACATGATGATTATGAATCTGCCAAACATTGTGTGAAAACTGAAGAGATCAGGATTCATTTCTGTAGCAAGCGATCCATAACAAAAATGAAAAGAAACTCATTCCCAATGATCTTCTGACCATAGGAAGAGAACCTTTTCGCCATGAAAAAACTAATATTAATTTTAATTATTTAAAGAAAATTCATTTAAATTAAAATAATAAATAAGTGGCAGCTCCTTATTCAGCATTTTAATTAAAAAATTTTATCTTCTCAAAGGAGAAAAATAAGGAACAATAAGAAAACGTGAAAAAACCGTTTTTCCATATGAAAGAAACAATAAACTAAAACTAAGACCACCATCACTACTAGAGTGGTTCCTTGGCTTCCAACTCCCGATCCTAAATCCTTTTTGCACTCATCCAGTTTTTCCCTTTAAGCTTTCTAAGCTTTAACATCTCCGATATTTTCATATAAGCCTCCTCTTGCGAGGCTTCTTTACGTCAAAACAAACCTTCCCCTGAGATCGATCCAGGATGAATGTTATTCCATGGCCCCAGTATCCTTCTCTGATTCCCTTTTGATTAGAGTCTGGAAAAATCTGGAATGAGGCCAGTCATTATGGAATGGGCATTAAGACAGGAATTAGGAAGCCATCTTTCAATTTCGGACTTCCACATTTTTCAAGATCAACCTTGAGAGAGAGAGAGAGAGAGAGAGAGAGAGAGAGAGAGAGAGAGAGAGAGAGAGACTGACTATTCATAAATTGATTTTAAAAAAGAACTGTAAGCGAACGAGACATAAGATGGGTCTAATCAATACTTTTAATTCTCTTGTGAGTCATTTGGCAAGAAAATAACGTAATAAATAAGAAGCGCAAAGCACAGGAAAGCAAAGCTATCGACAAAGGACCCTTATGAGGTAATTGAATAGGCGAGCAGGACGTTAGACCCCTACCCGAAGGAAGGACCCAAAAGGGCTGTACAAAAGCCATGGGAAAAATTCCATAAAAATTCTTGCAAGCTCTTTCGAAGTTGGCCTGGCGATCCAGAGGGCGAGTTGGGGACCTGGGTTAAAAGGCCAGGAAGTGGGACTCTGCTCCTTATTTTGTTTGTCAATTAGGACGATATTTGTGATTCACCACGATTTGCATTTCCTCTCCGACTGCACGGTTAAGAAGAGTGCATCCCACAGAATAAAAGGAGTCTCTCAGTGCAATACTAATGTTTCATTTCGGGTAATTGTGGAAGTTTTCGGATGAAGGAATTCTTTCACTGGTAAAATCGATTTGCAGGATAATCAACATCAACGATTAAATGTATGCATCTGCAAATATGTGAGCATATTTTCAGACCTTTGCACACTCGCGCGCGAACAAACACATAAACACACTTTAAAAGTTACGCACAAAGCGCTGACCGTGCTTGGTTCCAAAAAACAGTCCTTTAGCCTAGGAAAATAGACATTATTTGGAAGTGAATTTGCCTAAGACTGTTTGAGAGTTCACTTTAAATTTAATTACAATGCAATGTTTCTTTCACCATTTATGAAGCGACATTTTTATTTATAACATTTCACACATTCTACAATATATTAAATAATTTTATATTTATAATATCTTCAATAGCAACCCCTATCTTCCATTCCTAGACTAACCTATACTTCTATCGAATCTATATGAATGTTTTGCTACCCGTTCGACGAATTCATATTCAACTGAATAGATTGAAGTTTCTTGTACTCAAAAAACTTATAGAGCAAACATTACATTGTATTCATAGACCTTTGACGGCAAATATTTGTACAGGACTTTTCCCTAACATTTTATCATAACACTGTAACTGGTAACGAAAGGATGCGACACTTGCAGTAAGTACTCGCGAAAACATAGACCAAGTTATACACAAAGGATTTTAACTGAATGTTTATTGGATTTTCAATGTCGCTTGTTTCTTTCGTACCTTGTTATACAACCATTTTGAGAGAGAGAGAGAGAGAGAGAGAGAGAGAGAGAGAGAGAGAGAGAGAGAGAGAGAGAGAGAGAGGCAACAGTACACTTGGCCCATATTCGCGGGGATATCAAATATGGTCTACGTAAGCTGCGTTCAACATTTCAGTCCTGTTTTAATTATCGGCTGCGTGCACTGACGGTAGTAGGTAGAGGAGAGTCTGAAGAATGTTATCACAGAAAGCTTTCATAACGTCACAGTTTAGCACATGCGCCAAGAACATGTGTTCGCATACTTCATGCAGTGTTGTTGTTGTTATTGTTAATGACGTCCCTGATATACCGCAAGGTTATTTCTCAGCATACAACGCTGTCTTACCCAATTTCTGCATTTTTAATTCCAATTGGATTGCCTTTCCTAACATATACTTTCATATGATGTCCAAGTGATTTGCTTACCCTTTAAAAGAAAAGGAATTAGCTACTAACTTTGACAATTATGAACAACGGGTCGGTACTTGGTGCAGTAACGAGTTCCACCTCCTGTTTCCCTTAATTAGCTAACTATGTATTGAAGGAGTCTGAATATTTGTTTGTGCTTGCTGTTACTGTATTACCTGCTCTCATTTTTTGCAGTATTTAAATGTTTAATGTAGCAAGAAGGATACCTGCTGATGATATGAAAATACGCAACTCCCAAGAATATGGTATTATAGTAACATGAATTAGAGAGTCTTTCTACCGCTCATGGAGCATTTTCCTCCTGTATAAATGTCAGCGGATTCCTGGGACACTTGTCTTCAAGACCAAGGTTCCCTTGCCTAAACAATGGTCATATTGATTTCGCTCATACTCGGAAGATTTCTCGCTTGGCTTCCTCAATAAGTTTAAGTCACGTCGGGAAATGCCTCTGTTGTTGTCGGTGCCTGCGCCTCTATAGTGCGCGCGGGCTACTCATTTATCTAAGTATTAAGAATCATATTCAGCTGAGGAGTTACAATGTCGTGTTATCTAGTGCCAATAGTCTTTTATTCTCTTTGCTGCTGAGTGACCTTCCCTGTGGCGTTGTGGAAGGTGCCCTTAAGTTAAAGAGAGAGGGGTCTCAATATTACTTTGAGGCACCATAATACTTTACATTAGTTTTCTGGTCTCTGCTTGTTAGTTCGTCTGCCCCATCCCAAACTTTTTTTTTTTTTTTGGGGGGGGGGCTTTGATGTGATATTTTACAATGTTTCTGCTCTCTTGGTCATATTTCCCTACTTTTAAATAAATTGTATCGACGTCGCTGTCTCTAATCACAAAGCAATCCCACAAGGTTTTCAAGATCAGGAGTATGTGCAACTTTTCAATATAAAAATTTGCAAACATCGTATTTAACAATAATAATAATAATAATAATAATAATAATAATAATAATAATAATAATAATAATAATAATAATAACTAGGTTTTGTGGATAGGTTTCAAAGAGATTACTGTCACATGCTGAACGCCATAAGGCTTAGTAAAGTACACAGCAAACCTGTATTTGTACACATTAATGATGCATAAATATCTATCAGGTGATCTGTTTATACAGAATGCGTTACCCAAAGAAAGGCAAGTTAGCCATGCTAAAATTCAAGCCACTAATCGAAAGATTTCCAAGGAAAACAGATGAGCAATTAAAGAAAGAACAAATGCAAAACACGTACCGCTCATTCTTATTCCAAAACAACGTTAAAGTAAGCATATGCAAATCGATGGCGGGGAAGGCTCTTTCTAAAATAGCCTCGGAGTACGCAATTGACCGAAGGTTCGATGTCAACCGCTTCTCTTTAGAATGAACAAAAAAAATAACTTTTAGTAAAAGCTCTGATGACAGGGACTGGAACACCAACAAAAATATCATATACACTAGCAGTTATTACACCGAGTATTTATATATTTTAATGACTACAGTCCACCTCGAGCGCTTTTTCCATTTTTCCCTTTATTTACAAAACGAAATATATAATGGAAACTTCAAAAGAAAGAAAGAAATATCTCACGTAACCTACTTTCGTCTATTTTCTGTGAATGCAGGCAGAAATGGACGTTTCATAGGAAAGGTTTTTTACAAAGAAAATCTTTAAATAAAATCCTGCTTGAGTTGCAAGATTAGACGATGCGTATCTCTCTCTCTCTCTCTCTCTCTCTCTCTCTCTCTCTCTCTCTCTCTCTCTCTCGTTTTTCTTCAGAATATTAATCTATCTTAGTTTCCGGCACATTCTTAGAGATACTTGAATTTTTCTATTTCTAAATCTTGAGTAAGTCTTAGCACCGAATGCCTTCGTAATAACCAAGAAGGAAAGATTTCATCACATGGCCTTTCATTTCTATATCTTTCTTAATCATATTATTTATGGCTGTTGTTTAGATTCTGGCGTTTGCATTCCTTTATTCTTTATCACTAATATCTTAATTGCTGTTATATATCGTTCAAATATTTTCAGCTCTTAATATCTACTCCATCACTGCCTACCACTTCCAAAAGTTCAAGCGAAGATCCAATGCATTACTACCCTAATACAATTCTCCTGGCATTTTAATAATTTACTTACGTTTTAATCTACTTATTTATTAATTTGTTATTTTTCTTTTTTAATAAGTGATCTCTTCTTTCGGGATTTCCCTTTACCTCTTGCTAATTCTTTCCAATGAACACCATATTCTTTGCGAGCTTGAATTTCAAGTCAGTGGCCCCCAAAGCAAGCGGCATCATTACGACTGAAACTGTGAACACCAAAACAGAAACACGGTGCTCTAGAAACGGGTTTTCTTCTGATAGCCAATATGGGCTTTACATGACACTCAGTAATGCTGTTGCTTTTGACATCTTGGAGACTTCTGACGAAGTCTTGTACAAAACATGTCTGGTTCTAGGATGCACATTAAGAGTTCCCTGACTAAAAATGAATACCTGTAAAATGCGAATAACAAAATTTAATCTAAATATCATAAGCGGAGCTTCGCCTTGCATAATCATCCAAACATCTTATCCTTTTGATGTGCAGACCCCAGAAGCAGCTCCTTGCTCCCCCCGGACCCATTCAAAAGAGAGATGATTTCAATCTCTTTAAATCCTCCTCCTCCTCCTCCTTTGGCCTTGAATATATCTCCGTAGGTATCTCTCCCGGCTTAAGTCTCGCTGCATCTTCCTTACCAAGCAGACAAAAATGTCTTGAGATGATCATGTGTACCTAAGCAGCTCTGCTTTTAACACATCTTGAATTAAGCTCTCGCTCCTAAGATGCGATTACCTCATTTCACGAATTATACCTTCATCTCTATTCGCAACTGTGTTGGAAAATAAAACAGTGAAATTTCTCTTTGAAACCTGATGAGTAACATTCAAAGCCCATTGCTTTCTTTGCATTAACCATCAGGTGTTTTGGAATCTTTCTCTGCTTTCTCTCGTTCTTCCTTTCTCTTCACTCACACAAAAATATATCCAACTATATGTCTTCTTCTTAGACGGGTGGCCCCAGAGGGTGTTAGCGTTCACTTTCCCAGCAAGTCTTTTTTTTATTTTTTTTTATTTTTTAGGGAGGCCTCTGGCCCCATGCC
>NC_089790.1:25120000-25157500 GCF_040412425.1 Macrobrachium rosenbergii
CCAAGTTACCACCCCGAGCAAGGGAACATTCCCGCGAGATAAAAGCAGTCCATTCTGCTCAGGTCCTAACACCCAGTAGCATCTGTTATATTTATCATACATACTTCATAATTCACCCAGAGTGAAAAACCAAGAGAAAAATAATCCGAATTGGATAAATGACGGTTTATTGTTTCTTCTTCTTCCCAGCATTTCCCATTTTTATATGGGGTCCCCGTGATGTCTTCTTTTGAAGGACTGGAAGACCACTCAACAGATTTGTGATGAAATCTGTTGTGTAAATGGGTGCACTGTTAACCACCATATTTTGTTGTAATGGTCCAGACAGACATACATGAAACTCCTACTAGATATTAGAACAAAAATGTAAAAATCTGAAGTTACGTAACAATGGTTTAATCACAATATTCAAGGGCCGTTTAAATCTCACCATAGGCTGCTTATCAGTGATTTACTTTTTTCCAAGATATGTTAAAACAGCTGCTGGCAACTACTGTAAGGCAATTGTAAATCTGGCAAATGAGAAGTTGATTGGACAAACTCTTCGCTATTAAGTTTGTGGTTTATTGTATAAGAAGACATGACTACTTAACATGCTCATTTCATCCACTTTTGTTCAGCCAGCGACACGTCATTTTCTCGTTTTGAAAAGCTTTTCTCTCTGCTTAAGAGTGTTCAAACTTTCCTGATTCTATGGTTCTGTTTTGAAAAGTGCTCCGGTCCCTTCCTCTTCTAAGGAGACAATGAGTCTTAAACAGATCGGAATTTGAATATGAACTTTAGGCCAAAGGCCAAGTGCTGGAACCTATGAGGTCATTCAGAATGAAAGGAAAATTGAGAGTAAAGAAAGTTTAAAGGTGCAACAGGAGTAAACCTCGCTGTTGCACTATGAAACAATTGTTAGGTAAGAGCGGCAAGTAAGATGGAAGAAAGATAATATGAACGGGGTTACAGTAAAAGGAATGAAAGGGACTGCGGCTAAGGGCCGAAGGAAGTTGCAAAGAACCTTAAGTAATGCCTACAGTGCACCGTGTGAGGTGCACTGGTGGCACTAACCCCCCTACAGGGATCTTAAACAGACGTCACCACGTAACCATACTTTACTGAAGCTACGGTGGTACTTGAAGTAGTCATTTCGAAGAATGTTCCTCACTGCCTGCAGGATTTGAGACTCTCGTCCTGTTTCTAGCTTTCCCGTTTCCTACAACAGTCACTCTTGCAATAAACAGTTTATTGTTCCTACCATAATTTCAGTTATCAGATTTTGACGGGCGATAACAAGACTTATCCGGTCCTTTTTCTTGTGGACATTAGGTTCATATTATCCTCCTTTTGTCTGTTTAATTTCATCCTCACAACTTCCGGATTAGGTAAGTGTTAAAAGAGTGTGCACTTGACACCCTTCACGGTGTTGTAAGTATCAAGCAACAGAGTGCTGTTAATGGGCCACTTTCAGCCACTCAGTGCTTAAGCCAGTGAAAAGAGGGAGTTTGAGTGGTTGGACAGCAAAACGCAAGAGGTAAAGTAAATGGCTAAAAAGGAGAAGCAACTAGGGGCGGAAGGGGCGCTGCAAACAACCTTTAGTAATGCCTACAGTGCACCATGTGAGGTGCACTGGCGGCACTACCCCGCTACGGGGAACGATGATTTTAACGACTCTATAGTTTTTTTTTTATTTCAAAGCATACAAATCAAATGATAATCTTTATAGCAAATGCCTTAAATCTTTATGATAATTAAAATTTGGTAGATAATGTTCCACAGGTTCATGTCTTATGATGAATTAGAAATTCTCAAAATTTTCACAGGAGCAGTGAAGAGTTTGGCATAAGAGAAGTTAATGTGAAATATGTTACGCTACTAATTACAAATATAATTTCTCAATTAAACCGCAACCGCATGTTGTTCTTACTATATGTATATGTATATATATATATATATATATATATATATATATATATATATATATATATATATATATATATATATATATATATATATATATATATATAGAGAGAGAGAGAGAGAGAGAGAGAGAGAGAGAGAGAGAGAGAGAGAGAGAGAGAATGCGCGAAATATGAGGCCATTGACAATTTTTCTTGAATTCAACCGTCCTCAACGAAGGAAACCTGGATAAGGAAATATGACTTTATAAGCAGGACCAGCATCTCACAACAAATCATATTTACTAGGTAAATGTAATTTAGCATTCTGGAATAAGTCTACGGAAAACTTTGGACAGTTCATCCATATTCACAAATTTATCGAAAGCTTTCTTTGTGGTTGACGCAAGTAGAGATAGCGCGAGGTAATCCTAGCAAGGTGCTGCGTCACGAAATGCATGTCCAGTGTTGGGGAAAGGTTGTCACAGCCTAGTCTTCATGATGCAGAACCCAGTCTTAGGTGACATGAGACTGGTATTCTGAAACCTCTTCATCGTTTTTCTGTTTTTAGGAAAAAGTATCACTTCTACAACTTGTAAGATGTACTTTTATCAAGACTGCTGGACATACATGTTAGACTGGATTGTATATGGACGAGAAATTAACAGAAAACAATAAAATGGAAGGAAAGGCCAAGGTATAGTTTGCCCTGGAATTATATATTTTCTAAAATTATATGAAAACACCGAAACGGTTTAATTGCACCTCTAATTTTTGTTTCAAAAATGAGATACTCGTGACTAAGAAGCAGATAATTAAAAGCTTCATTTTTAACTGCGTAAATAATGATAATGGCAACCAATTTCAACGTCATAAAACGTCAAAAAGGTAATCGCAATCCGTATTTTGTAAGGATTTTTTTTTTCGGGTATCTCTGATGCTTATTTTTATATGTAAAATCGCATAAACATTCAAAACAAATTTTGAAGTCCTTGCAATACCGGTTTAAGTTATACCTAACGAAAAATAAAAAATAAATTATCCTGCACATGGTTTTACAACGCACATGATAAACAGGTGCATAAACCGCTATGGTAACACCCTCAGCCGGAAGCCCCTAGACCGATGGTAGCTTCATTTCAAGAGACGCAGGCTGCACGAAGAGGACAGTAAAAAACCACAGCAGAAGAAGAAGAAGAAGAAGAAGAAGAAGAAGAAGAAGAAGAAGAAGAAGGAGAAAGGAAAAGGTTTGTTCACACGTAATAACAGCTATGTAACGGATAAAAGCGAAAGTGTTCGTTACGGAAAAACGAACGGCCCAGTAAAAGGATTTGGGTGGCCCACTGACCTAAATATTTCTGTTGGCAGACTTCCCGGAGACTTTCCAATGTAGCAGTTGCAAAGAAATTAAACAGGACGACAAGAAAAATGCGTTATATGTAAATGATGTTGCACACTTCGAGGGGAAGTCATGCTACTGGAAAAAAAAACTTCATCTGTGACGAGAGAGACACACTGACACATAAACGCACCGAGGTTCAACACACACGCACACACACACATTAGATTTAAATCGTATGGAGTCATAATGTCCATTGCAAGCTTTTCTACACTGTGGTATAACAATATCGCTGTAAGATTTCTGTTAAGGTTTCTGTGACTTTGTGACTGCATCTAATTGTGTACTGATAAGCTACGATTTATTTACTTCCTTTTCTTATGACTACTACTACTACTACAGATCTACATATAATAATAATGATATTTATATTTCCTCATCACATTCTACCTTTTTATATATGATTTGCGTTGCGCGCAAAACTCTTCAAAGCAAAATTACGAGCAATAAACATTAGCCATTTTAATATAATTTAACGACATGCGCAAAACGATAACAGAGCGAGGGAAAAAAAAAAGAAATTGAAGAAGAAGAAAGTGAAGTGTAGGGGGAAGGTTGAGCAAAGGTCTGAGAGAGTTGAGGGTGAGGGGTGTGGGTCATCGTTGCTCTCAGGAATGCAGATACTCTCCAGCGTTCCAAATATGGCGACAGGACCACGTGGCGCCAAACTCAGTGTAAATAAACAGACCAACAGGGCGTGTCCTCTGTCATGTAGTGATATTCTGGGTCTCTCTTTCTTTCTCTTCTCTCTTTCACGGATTCTTCCTTTCACTCCTTTGACCCATAATACCAATGGTACCTTGCGCCAATCTGGTTTTTACCAGTCCCTCTGCACTTTTTTTCTTTGAGAAAAACAGCGCTGCAACATTAGAATGATTAGAGTCTTATGTTTTGCAGTTTTAGCATCTACTATAACTTCAGTAGGTCCCCTCTGTTCGTTTTTAATGGTCAAAACTGCAATATTCTGTTCAGGTCCAGATGTCGTTATCTTGATCTACATGAATCTGAAGTGCGCAGTTCGATGAAGCAGGAAGTTGTTTTAATTTTTTTCCCAGCTACTTTTTCCACCCTCTCGCTCTCTTTCTCTTATTTACGTATGTTGAAGAGACAACTTTCACTGGTGGCCTGCTTGGTGCCATGGGGAGGGCCATGCTAGGTTTGATTATCCTACATGAAAACATAATTTTGGGACCAAAATAAATAGACCAATGTTGATTTATCTCTTTCTTGCAGAACACTTCAGTAAAAATCCTTTTCTAACTAGTTTTACCACAAAGATTGTACAAAGTGTAAGGTCAAGATTCGTAGTGCATGAGCAATAAGGAATACCTACTGCATTCAGGTAAGGCAGGGAGAAGTTGATTTTAAATGCTTGTTTCATTTTACAAGTACATGAATTTTTCTTTTCTCTGCTTCCATATGAAAACAGCAGGTTTCTTGTTTCTCTCTTTTTTTCTCTTCCATTCCAATTAATAATTTTCGTTCTATACAACTCTCTAAACGTCAAAGTGTATTCTTATCAGTTAAGAAGGGAAATACATTCACACACTTCCCTTGGACCGATAGAGCTTGATTAGGGTAGACATGCCCTTCTTGGCCTTCTCATAATCTAGCTTTCATGTTGTTTGAAACACCACTGATATAGCAAAGGTTTGCTTAAAAGCCAGGCGAAATGATTTGATCACAATAACACCTAAAGTGTCTCTCCTGACCTAAACAATAAATTACCGGTCTCATAAGCAGCTGACTGTGGCAGCTGTCAGCCAGAGGGAAGAAGGCCTCAGGGGTAGAAGTCACCTCTGAAAGGGAAAAAGGTTTATATATCTTTTGCACAACCCCTGGGTAGAATAGTATACGACAGAGTTAGCTGAATTCCTGTGGACACCAAGAGTGATGGAAGACCCAGCTCTACTTGGATGAGCACTATGAGAAGGAAGGCCGAGAGATGAATAGAGATTTCTGGAAAACAAAGCCCAGAATGACATAGGTGGTAGAATTTCACAGAGGCCTTTTGAATCCACTGCGTTGGAGGCGATAATTATGATGATATCCAACATATTCCTTTATCCATTTTTCATGGAGTGGCGTTGGAAAGGTACAACTGTTTCATCTTTTTATTAAGTCTTTAGGAGTGTAATTGTTACCCTCACGCCCTTTCTGCTGACCTCAGCAGAAAATGGTGGGCCGTAGTCTAGGAGAAACTCATGGATTGCCAAACTGTGCCCAAGTGGCTACATACATTTATGCATGTTGTATGTATATATATATATATATATATATATATATATATATATATATATATATATATATATATATATATATATATATATATATATATATATATATATATATTATAATATGATTTTGAGATGCTTTTTTTTTACAGATGACATGTGTGTTATGTATTCTGATGTGATTTTTCTTTCAGTTGTTTCATATGTTGTGAAGTGCCATGAGGTGACTTTGTAATGTATGCTTTTGTACAATGCTTGTATGTATTTTCTTTTGTGATCGTCATGCATGGACTGAAATAACATTGGTAATGTTTTGTGGGAGATGTTGGGAGTTAAAGTTTCAGTCTCTGTGGAGAGGAGCTAAATTGAGAACCAAGTATCCACTTCCTGTTTGCTGTATGTTATGCTATTTGATCAGCTGTGCACACACAGCCGTCCAGGGAAATATGTAAGCGAGGAGAGATATGAAATCTGACAAGGGATTGACAGAGTTTTTACCCACAGATTGCTTGCAAATGGACTTCTATTTACACAAGTGTGCAGCCAGTGTGGGAAATGCCAATCATATAGATAAAAGCACAGGCATATTTTCTCTAAGCCTTAGAATACTGTCTGTATTCAGTATTCTGTTTGTAGAGGAAGGTGTTCTAGGTATTCTGGGAGGTATTATAGAATGTGGGAGAAAGGGGCTCAGGCTATTCTAAGGTTTGAAGTGACTAATTGGCAACTTAGTTTGAGGATAAAAGCAGGATTACTGGACTAACAGTGTTAGTCTGAAAAGCGGTCTCAAAGACACAGGAAGTCCCTCTCCCTCTCTCTCTCAATTCACATAGAAGGGTATAAATTGGTTGCTCTCCTGAAATATATGTTTTGTAAAACTCTCCCAAGAAATGTAATATTTTGTGTGGTTCCAAAATATTTTTGTTCTTCAACCATTATGAAAGAAAGTGTATTTTAAGTATTACAAAAGGAGTAAGGTAAAGTGCTTATTTGCTTGTATTGTCATTATGTTGAAAAGTGAAGTGTTGTCGTGAGGAAGTTGTAGAAAGACGCAAGTTTAGCCTTTTTAAAAAGTGAAAGTAATCTTTTGAGAGATTGATAATAACCTTTAATCATATTTTGTCCTAGTGAAATTGCTGTTGGTATATTTCCATTTTTGGCATATTTTGTTCTTATATGTCTGCTTGTTTATAATTTCACAGTGTTACCCAAAGTTTTATGTTGGAGATTACTTAGCGTTTTGTTGATGTTAATTTGCATTATTGAGATTTCATTATATACTTATTATTGAGATTTCAGTGTATACCTGTGTTGACTCCATTTATTAATATTTTAGTGAACACTTGGGCTAATTGCAGATGTTCAGATTTATATCTAAAACCTGAGTGAGAGTTAATGGTTTGAATTTTACTTAATTAAATTGATTTCATGATAAATTAAAGTTTTGTGAATTAATTTTGATTAAGAAATACTTAAACCTGACACTGTTGTCAAGTAATAGTAAATCTTTTGAGATTCTGAACTCTGCTTATAACTTTTGAACTTAGAAATAAATTTGTCTGTTTAAAGTTTTAAAAGCACAATGTTTCATTTTGACTACCAGTGATTAGAGATATTGGTGTGTGTGTTCAAGGTAAGTGGTATGTCTGTCTAGTTCTCCTTTATCAAAGTGAAGTAGAACCAGGGAAACAATTATAGTATTTGATGGAGTGATGCCCTTTTTCCCCCCTAGTCTGTTTATAGGTTATCAGTTGTTACCTCACCCATAACTTGATAAATTTAGATTGATTTTTCAAGTGTTGAGCAAGTTTTAAGGGATCACTGTACCTTTAGAGTATTCAGTCTTAATATTTTTGTTATGAGGTTTCAAGTGTCTGGCTGAAGTGAGGTAAATTTTTTGGTCTTATTATTTGTGTAATATCCAAGTATTTGATCACTTCGTGACAATATATATATATATATATATATATATATATATATATATATATATATATATATATATATATATATATATATGAGTATGAATTCTGATCACCCTCTCACAATTTCTAATGTAAATTCTGGACTGGAAAATCATTCTATACGTGTCTGTAACAAAACAGAATTTTGTGTCAAATAAAGCAAAATTTAAAACAAATATCTGGGTTATTAAACAGTTCATGGAAACATGAACACAATTTAAAGTTTTGATTACAACTAAAAATGTCAGTGTACACTACATACTTTTAATTCTGATGTGGAAATCACAACGAATACGTCTGTCAACAGGCACGCAAGCTCGTCGTTATTCAGCTTTAAGGAACAGCGAACGACCCACTTACCGTCAGGGAGGTTTCCCCAAGTTCCCTCTGGACAACAGCCCAGAGAAGATTCCCTGCGGCCTGAAAGTGTCGCCCAAAGTCGTCGGGGGAGAAAACGCTGCGTACGGAGATCACCCGTGGCAGGTAATTACGAGCAGTGCGGTCATTTCTCCTTTTGAATTACTCTTACCTTCTCTCTTTGTCCCTTTCGAGTTCTCGAAAATTCCATGTCTTCCCTTATTGATTTTCAATGCAGGCTCTGCCGAAGGTTCTGTGAATCGTTTTCAAGCTGTTTCTAAGTATCAACAAGCACATTTTTGGGTATATATTGTTGTCGTCTTATTCTTAGTTAGAAATTTACAAACGTATGTGTTAAGTTACGCAAAACTTTTTCAGCTTAATACCTAGTCGGGGTTGCTGTTCTCAATGCACCTTTTCCAGTGGCTCATTTCATAATTTGTTTTGGCAGATGTTTCACTGACGGATGCAGTTTAGACTTTAACCCTCCCTATTTATCCGGGCTTTGGAAATTTCCCATAATAAACTAATGTTAAGGACTCTATGCCCCCAATATACATACATACATATATATATATATATATATATATATATATATATATATATATATATATATATATATATATATATATATATATATATATTTAAACTTTTTTATCCTTCCCAAAAGTTTAGAGGTAATGGTCTTACAGTTAATTCTCATGAATCATTTGTTTACTGTTTTTTTTAAGTGACTGACTTTTTTTTATTTTCTTGCACACATCTTTCAACAACCATTTATTTCAAAACCCCCACTAATTCTTCTTCTTTTTTCCGCAGGTAGAGTTTGAAATTTACAAGCATTCTCTGAAAGACTTCGAACACCACTGCGGCGGAGCAGTGATCAGTGATAAGCACGTCCTCACGGCTGCTCACTGTGTCTCGGGCATTAACAAAGGAGACCTGAGAGTTAAGGTAAGCAAATGAAAATTGCTGTGTGTCTCGTGATCATCCATCTGATTTTCCAGTGATGCTTCTCATTTTGTTATGGAAGAGAAACGCCTTGTCTTTGTTTTATTTCAAGCTTCATTACACATTTGAGTCGAATTAAGTACTCCCAATACAGTAAAGATTTTTTTTTGAAGTTCTGTAGTTCATAGTGATTTACTTTTTAGTTTTTGTATCACTTATTTATAGATATAGCAAGGGTATCGATACCCTTTGCAAGACCTGATTTACAGACCAATGGTGATATTTTCCATGAAATGTTTTGCAAAGCTGGAGGTACCAGGCATACGATTTCATGTTTGCAAATTTTTGCAATATTAAATCAAAATATTTTTATCCCCGTTCTTTTAAAATTCAGTCATGATGGCTGACGATTTCGGCTGTGACGGAAAAAGGAGGCTGAAGTGGCAGTAGATAAACTAATAAGCAGCAGCTATCAAGCAGATCTTATTTCCATTCAAGATACCTTGTTGATGTAGATGTAGACTACACTGACATAAAAAAAAAGCCTCTCAAACAACAATATCCGTATCAACCGCACCAACTTGCAATTACATCCACGGATTACAACAATAAGAATCCAGTGTTTCACTACAGATCGAAATACTCAAAACCTAAGGACATATTCATTTGTTACGAAGGAGGCCTCCTCCTTCCATAAGTGTAGAAACCAAAGTGGATTTACAATCAACTCTTTCTCCATCCTCTAAAAGGGTATTGGACGTATCATAATACAAATAAATTGTTTACTCACACACTTGTAAATACAATAAATTATAACTATTATGCGTTCATTTAGAACTACCCAATCATCGCGATCTAGTTGTTCTGCTAGACACGATTTATTAGCTGCAATGCGATCTAGTTGTTCTGCTAGACACGATTTATTAGCTGCAATGCGATCTAGTTGTTCTGCTAGACAAGATTTATTAGCTGCAATGCGATCTAGTTGTTCTGCTAGACACGATTTATTAGCTGCAATGTTTATGTTCAAGAAATGCTTATTTGATGTGAAGCGGTGTCTGTTAAGTACTTTACATTCATAAGAAAGTCACAGAAATGCGTCCTACTCTTCGTATTTGTATCAGCAATTTTTCTTATAGCGGGATAGTTGCTGCTTATCAATCAGTACGTGCCTCTCCTTCCGCTTTTAATGCTCACTTAAAGCACTAGCATACACATGAAAACAGATTAACAGTACAAAAAATGGCCAGCAAATTTGAACGAAACTCAGGTTCTGATGACTGCTTGGGTCCCACATCTTCCACAAATATAAAAAAATCACCGTGGATTTAAAATCAACTCTTTCTCCGAGCATCTTGGAATAAGAATGGCTAATCCCCTCCCGGCACTCACAGGGAAAGTGCCTCTTGAAGTTCCCAAGACTGAAACATTCGACCTACAAATGCCTTCCATTAAAGGGGTCCAAGCGATCATCCAAACCTGAATTCAGTTTATATTTGCCAGCCATTTTGCGCGCTGTTAACCTGTTTTCACGATTATGGTATACGGCGTTAAATGAGCAGTAATGAAAGATAAAGGCAGTTACCGATCGATAAACAGCGGCTATCATACAATAAGGAAAATTGCTAATAACTACAAATACGCACAGTAATATGCATTGCATATGATTGTACAGTACGTAATTTACATCCTTCACATTAGACAAGGATTTCCCAGTCACGAAAATTTCAGCTAATAAACCGTATCTTAAAAAGAACTTAGATCGCAATGATTGGTTAGCTCTGTAATGACTCATAACACTTCGATTTGCGTGATTTTATTCACACGTGGGCATGTATACAAGTTTTAAGCATTATGGTTCGTCCACTAACCTCCTGAAGGACGATTTACTTCAAATATGCGTTTGTCCTATCATGGTTAACCTGAAATCGTAAGTCGTCAAGGAAATTATTCAACCAAAACAATCCTGTATATATGTTTTAAAAGATATACTCGATAGAACCTATCTTGAGTGTAAAATTCGGATATAAAAGTCTTCGATGTTCATATTAAGCTTTATGAACCTCACCAACACAAATTAATATTTAAATATTCAATTCTGTCTTTCGTTTTTTCTCTAAGGCAGGTGATTATAACCTACGTCTGAAGGACCAGGATGAGCAAATGTTTGCAGTGGACAGCTGGCGGGTGCACCCAAACTTCAGAACAAGTAATTATTAGTGAAATTCCAATGTTCACTTACATGGTACTGTAGAATATAATTGTTCCTTTGTACACAGAAAAATGTGACAAAGGAGACTTTAAAGAATTTCGAGGGAATAACGTTACAGTATACCAGGGAAACTATATGGTAAGATTTTGATTGACAAAGTTAAGATAGGTGATAAATGTTGATAGGGGAATAACAGCTTGGGTTTCGACAGGGATGGGTGTGTGTGTGTGTGTGTTTGTGAATAGACACACACACACACACACACATATATATATATGTGTGTGTGTATATATATATATATATATATATATATATATATATATATATATATATATATATATATATATATATATATATATATATATATATATATATATATAAAATGCCCTAAAATGGAAGACTGCAGTATCTCCAAAAATACAAAACTGAGAAAAATGGCAGATACTGTAGTTTTCCCTGCCTTACTACTGATTTTGCAGGTACTGCAAACGGGACCCCTAAATACTCGCGGAAAACACTCAAGGAACATATTTCAATTTCGAAAATTTTGCAGATATTGCAGTTTTCCAATTTAGGGCAGTAAATATATATATATATATATATATATATATATATATATATATATATATATATATATATATATATATACATATCATTGTTGCAAGCGAATTAAGTTTTGATGATGGGAGCAATTTGTCTTAAATTAATACCAGGCGGGTTTGGTGTAAAAATGGGTTCAAGACAAGGGTGCAGCAAGTCTCCATGGCTATTTAATGCTAATGGATGGAGTGATGTGAGAAGTCCGAGAAAGGAAATCAGACGTAGCTGCAAAGTGGTAAGAAAATGGGTCATGAATGGAGTGTGGAATGGTTAATATATGATAGACAAAGTTTAAAATATCTGCAAGAGAGAAAAGCTGAAAGTAAATGGAGACCTGGCGAATGGGCAATGAATGTTATCTGGATGCTGAAATATGGAAACGGATGATTCATATAGGCATTTGGAAGTAAATATAGTGGTGATGAGAGGACGAGAAAAGAGATGAGTCACAGAAGAATAGGTGAAGCAAGGATGTTAGCAGAGTAGGCACAAAAGACTGAGAAGAGACTTGGAGCATCTCCACAGAGATACAAGGTAAAAATATAGGCAGAGATTGTTAAGCCAACTTTCCTTTAGGGAAAAACGGGTGGACCGTGAATGAAAAGAACTAAAAAGCTGACTGCGTCATATAGCCTATGTGGTGTATGAACTGAAATGGCGACAAATATGGATTAAATAGAAGTGTTGAAAGCGGTTAGCACAGATGATGATAGGACGAATCGGTGTTTTCAGCTGGTTGGTCATGCGGAAAGAATGGAGGAGGACAGGATGATGAAAAGTGAGTATGACTAAAGTTTTAGGATGGAGGAAGTGAAACAGACTAATAAAGCTAGAGTGACTAGACAGATGGCGTGAAAGGGATATTACAATGGAAGGGCCTTTACATTAATCCAGGAGGGGCCAGAGTGAGTGTTAGAGATGAAAGGTACAGTATGTAGAGCATAAAATTGCACAAAAAGCTTCAAAAGAATAGAACTGCCTAAATGTGCAAAAAAGACAGAAAGAACAAAAATGAAAAATGGAATACAGCTATCAAATACCTATACAAATACATATAATATCAACGCATGGCAATAAATAGAAAAGAATACCTATAACAAAAAAAATTAAGAATTAGATACACAAATAAACAAAGATGTAAAGAAGTGTGTGCTTGAATGTACTCTCAAGCAAGGGAATTCGACCCCAAAAATATGGAAGACCAAGGGATCGAGGCTACGGCAGAGTCCAGGGTTTGAGAACCGAGTATAATTATGAACACCACAATTAAATGTCGCCCAAGGTAATTCCCCAGCCACAAGGAAAGGATGGGACGTTGAAAACTATTGTTCCTCCATTGTCATAATTCAGGTTTAGCATCATTTTGGGCAAGTAGCAACTAGGTCACCTCAGGTACCATATTCTATTCGCATTCTGCCACGGCCTCCGTAGCATCGTCTGAAAATTGTTAGTTTTGTCTCCCTGACTGACTCCGACCAGCCAATGAAGAATTAGAGGAATTTATTTCTGGTGATAGAAATTCACTTCTCGCTATAATGTGGTTCGGATTCCACAATAAGCTGTAGGTCCCGTTGCTAGGTAACCAATTGGTTTTTAGCCACGTAAAATAAGTCTAATCCTTCGGGCCAGCCCTAGGAGAGCTGTTAATCAGCTCAGTGGTCTGGTTAAACTAAGGTATACTTAACTTTAACTTGTCTCCCTAACTGACTGTAGCCTACTGTTGCATGTTTCCTGTTTGGATGACTTGCCTTTTCAGAACTCATTTACCATTTTATCTTTTGTTTACCTTTATAATCAATTGTTATCAACTTTGTCTGTATTCATTTTACTCGCATTGTCCTTTCTTTGCTCTCACTCTTCCTTTTTCACTCACATATATTCTTCTCTGGGGAACAATTGTAGTTTCATGAATGGCGTCTTAACTTAGTCTATAGCAATGAATCTGCACTACGCATCTTAATAATGTGATTTTAGAGAAGGCAATTTTTGTATTTAATTGAAATTTCTAATAAAAGATTTATTCCTAACAAGTGAAGATTCTGAATTGTCGTAACAATGTCAAACTAAGAAGCTTCGAGTTAAATCAGCTGTAACTTGACTTCAAGAGTAATTATTTTCTTTGTGTGTCACAGGTGGCATTTTCTCGGACGATGTGGCTGTTGTGAAAATCTCTCCACAGAGGGGAAGTGGCTTCCAGATGTCCCGGTTCGTTTCACCTGTCTGCCTTCCATCAAAGTCAGTGTCATACACCGATAGATATAAGTGCCAAGTCACAGGATGGGGTCTTACTGATCGTAAGTTTCATGACGGATTGTTTGTGTATTTCAGTTATGTAAAATATTACCTTCTACTTTCAGCAGAAGCGTATGAACTAATTTCTGCAGCTTCGTCTTCCCATGACTTTTTAGTATTGTCTGGGCAGTGTTTCTTATCTTTTACAGTGTTGACACTTTCATCAAACCTGAGTTCTTAATTTATTAAATTATTGTAAAGGGTGAGATGAACACACCAACATTATGTTGCTGCTTGTTGTTCAACCCTCAGCACCAAATGATGCTTTTGTCAATTCTTGGTCTTCCGAGTTACGTAAGATTTGCATTGGTTGAAATTAATCTGCTCTCCGAAGTTGTTGGTACGAATTTATGTAATCATGCTCTTTTATACTAAATCTGTTCTGGCCCCCATACTTTAAGACGTTAACTAGAAAGCATTAAAGAACATTATTGCTGCAACAGACAAAATAACAAAATTTTCCATCCTCCATTAACAAAATGCTCAGACACAAATTTTAAGACAAGAGTTTCATGTCTCAAAAGAACCGAAGCAAAAGCACGCATTGTACAGTGCTTTTAGTGCTTACCAGAAGATTAAACCTTAATGAGTATGCATGAAAAAGACTAGGAACAAAATTGGATGAACTAAAAAACCTGTTAAGAATACAAATCTGAGAAAAGAAAGGAAGTGCTTTAACAAATTAGCAAGTAGCCACAAGGTATTCAAAATGACTTAATTTTTCTGGCCAAGAACCCATGACCTTGCAAACCATCCCTTTAACAATAATAATTTGTTAAATTAAAGGCATTACGATTGTGTGTTGGGTAGAGAGGCTGTTAACATTCTTACTTTTTTTTTTACTGCGCAAGCAAAGTGCAGGCAATCAAAACAAAATGAGTATAAGGCGAAAAAATAATAAAACGGATTGTGATCCTGACTGTGATTCTCTAGGGTGGAAATGAAATTATGGAGATTGAGAATTCTCGATTAGTTATGTACTGAAAAGCTTTAAACGATTAACTCCTCCGGCAATTTAAGTCTCAGAGCCGATTGTGATAATCCTTCCGTGCTATTCAGCATCTGATAATCTTTCCATAATTTTCAACAACTAAGAATAGAGGAAAAATATAATCCCCACGAAATAAGGGAAAATCGTCTATTTTAAAACCTGCATTCAGTTTTAGCAGTCAGAGTTTTTATCAAATTTTACACTGTAGGAAATGGAAGAGACTTCTAGCAAAAGAAGGGAAACATGAGTGTACATGCAGAAGAGTAAACCTCCAATTATGAGAGTTGCAATCATTGCTTTAAGTGGGAAATTTCATCCATATATGAATTTATAAGCACTAACCTTCAAATTACCAGTTTACAAGCACCAACCTCCAAATTAACAATATATATAGGCATGAATCTTTAAATTAACAATATACGAGTATAAGCACGATCCTTCAAATTAACAAAGCGAGAATGAGAAAACATCTAAAAGAGAGCGCTTCTGCAGACAGTTAAATTGCGTTATTTAGTCAATAAATGGATAAGATGAGGTTTTTGTATCATTCCAAAAAGCAAAAGAACTACTTCTAAAAACATGGGATTATTAGTAAAGGTACAGATACCGCTTCTCAAAGTGTACTAATGTATTTTCAGTGGTACACCTCAACTGGGGATTTTTTCACCTGCAGTGTCAGACAGCAAAACTGAATAAGGAGATCTACCATTCTTCTTCTTCTTCTTTTAACGTGCTTCCCCCCCCTCTCTTTTTTTGTATGGGGTAAGCACGATGCCTTCTTCTGAAGGACTTCGATTTGGCTTTTGGGTAGACCGTAGTCTCGATCGGCTGACCATTCATAATGCAAAGTTCATTTGAAAAGTTCTGGAAATCTTGACCGATGTGGTATAACAACAAGATGTTCTTATATAGAGATAGCTAAACGCCCTTTAAAATTCCATGAGAATGACAAAATGTGCTGCTTAAATAACATAATCCACTAGTAAGAAACTTATATCAACTTTCAATACTATTCACCTTGTATTTTACTAGTTTATTTATATTTTCATTCATTTATTTATTTATAAACATGGGTTTATCTTCTGAATAATAATAATAATAATAATAATAATAATAATAATAATAATAATAATAATACATATTCATTATCAGTTTAGCATTACTCCATTGCTTTTGCTCAACAGCTTCCAACGACAGCTCCAAAGCAAACATTCTCCAGAGCGCAGAGGTCCCCTTGCTGTCAGACCAGCTGTGTAAAGAACTGTATGATAACTTCAGTCCTGGAATGATGTGTGCTGGTTATGTTGCTGGCAAGATTGATGCTTGCAATGGGGATTCTGGAGGACCTTTGGTCTGCGACATCCATGGTTAGTATGAATATGGAATCAACTTCGTTCAGCAACTGTTGCTCGATAATTCCCTTCACTAATCTCTATATAATGAATGAATCTATGTGATACAGCTCAGCATGATCTGCATATCACAAAATGGATTCAAAATCCGTTTTCAAGTATATCCAGTTTATACTTGCGGCATTTATTCTTGTACAAAGTTTTGTGAAAGTTTGAAAACCAGTTTTGCTTATTCAGATATATCAGACCTAACCATTAACGACCTAACATGTATAGGAGGAATCCATATTTGTTCCAGTTTCTCTTATTTACACATATTACATCTGTACAACTGATAATTTAATTTTAAGTACACATATGCATGTGAGTTTATATACTAAGTACATTTACGTTCTGAATCACACAATCTTGCTGTATTTGCAAAAGTCTTCTTATCACAGGTATTTGCCACTAACAACAATTTTTACCTACAGGGCAACATACCCTTTTCGGCGTTGTGTCTTGGGGAGTGGAGTGCGCCAAAGAAAGGCTTCCGGGGATATATTCCAGTACCCAGTACTACCTGGACTGGATTCTCTCAGCCATGGAAGAACTCTGAAGTACAGAGTCGAATTGAGGATAACACACAACTTCACCCTGCAATGCCTTTCTCCTGGCTTTCGTCTTTTGAGCAGGAAACCTTATTACAATGCATCAATTTATCATCTTTCAAATCGCAATATTAAAAACATCGCAAAAACAACCGGAAAGTCCCATGAATGAATATGAGTACGAGTGCTTGTCTTAAGGAATTGTTCCCAGATATTACCACAACCGGATTCCTCATGTAGATCTCAGGCTAGAACAGGACGTAAGATAGCAGGAGTTCTCTCTCTCTCTCTCTCTCTCTCTCTCTCTCTCTCTCTCTCTCTCTCTCTCTCTCTCTCTCTCATTCATTTTCCATGAAGATACTTCAATAAAAGTAAGAGCAGAAACCCAATCAGAAGATAAAACTCTATTATTTCTTAATCACATTCTCATTATAAGTTATTTCTTCTTACACGATCCTCTTCTGCCAAAATTAAGCTGTGTTAAATGCATACCAAAAACTTAAGATGTAAATATTTCCTTAATAAAATTATTACATAATCAATACTGAATTCATTATCTGCCTGCTAATGGCGGTGAACAGGAGCTGTACACATTTTTCTAAAACATACTTTTCTCCAACGCCATTTTCAACATCAGTGATTCTAAGTGCATTGCATTTCACTGTACACATCGTCAGTCTCCAAAAATATTATTTATTGTACCATCTCTAACATTGTCTTTATCACAGTATTTCCCATACCCTAAATAAACATCCATGTCAAGAGATTCATACAACTCCTCAGAAAGTTACTGAACCTGCAAAGAGATCAAATGAAAACGTAAGGTTATCTATCAGCAAGACTGATGAAGGAAAAAGTGGAATTCATAATACCAACCTTGAAATAAAACAGAAAAGTCTGAAGAATCAATGCACCGTAGCATATGGCTCAGACGACCATTACTGCACAATGTTAAGTACAACTTTGTCAGTCTGCAGGTGTAGGGAAACCACACACGAGGGCCTGGTATTAAAAAATCAGAAATGCCCGACTTCGTCTATAAATGCCATGCTTAAAAATTTATGATGCAGTTTAAGATGTATGGAAAATAATTTATCTCAACGGCTCCGGTATCGAGATGTCTGAGGCACAGGAGGTGTTAAATGATAAACTGGATTACCAATAAGCACCTACATACGTTTAACAACTCGAAAAATCTCAAGTCTCAGTTTCTTAAAATCCTTTCGTTTTCTCACTCAGCTTATAATTTTCATAGTGATCAATACGCCGGGGTATTGTCTTAAAAAGAGACGAACTCTTATTTCAATTATTTTATTTTATTTCCAGGCATGGAGAGAAAGGAGGTGCAGATTCTAGTTGCAAAAATGGTGGGTATTATTAAGAAAAAGTATTTGCAGTAAACAAGGGTGAAATTGAACACTATGGCATTCCTCGTCAGTAATGAAATGACATCAGTTCTGGAGATGTCAAAAGTCACTTGTCTGGCAATAAACTGACATCATGAGAGCTTACCCTTCCCTAAATGGCTATCTAAGTCTAAACAAGATGGCATAAGACAAATTGACTTTCTAAATTTGGGTAATCAATCCAAGGCTGAAAAATCTTGCATATTTTGGTGACAAATTCTTCACATAACCTGAAAATAAAATCGCAGCTGTGAGTTGAGAGGATGGGCTATAGAGCGAGCCTTTATAGGATAATGTAGCGTGCCGAAGGTAGTATCACTCACTGCAACATCACTAAGGTACGTTGCTATGACTTCATAGAGCCAGCTTAAAACCTCAGGACATTTTGTTACTATGAGGACTAGAAAGCAGAAGGAAGTTAGCAGGTAAGACTCACCACCTCCTGGTTATACTTAAAGAATGGCTTAATAGCTAAGAATGGACAACAGAAGACAACCTAGGCCACAAGGGAGTCAGTACCTGCACATTCTAAATAACGATGAGGGATGACCTGTCCTGATCTCTGACGCTGAGATGGGAGAAGAACTCAGTTAAAAATTTTTCTTTAATCTTTTGTCTTCGTTGGATCGTTGTTATCCTTTCTACTTGTACACCTGGATTCCAACCCTAGTTATATACGTGTTGGAATAAGTTTTAGGCTTTCAATCTATCTATGAGGGCTACCTCATTAAGTACCTCATAGCCATAAGTTGACTTAACACTCAGAACTGCATCTTAGGCAGTATGAGAGACCCTACAATTAATACAGTGGCTTAAAACACCTGGCTTCAAGTTCATTAACCCAAAGAGCCCCTGAAAAAAACTCGGTTTTTTACGACACGAATTTTCTTCATATATGCCATAGATATGAAGTAATATTTTTTATTGATGGAATCCTTAAACTTCACATTTCTACCCATTATTGAGAATATGCTGGTGGGATCCTACTGACAATGCCATCTTTAAAGCAAAAACTGATAGAGGCCAATGATAAAAAAATAAGGTATACAATAAATCTTGAGGAATTATCTCAAAAGCTCTGCTCAGTATGTGACTCTGATGTGTCTTTCCTGACAGCTAACAATTGACTGAATTCCTCCTTCTTATACTTGAAATGTTCTGCCCCCTAAACAGGTCTCTAAGATTATTTACATAAAATAATAGTGTTAAATGCTATGCCTGCAAGGAGTGTCACATATTTTTTTCATGTCAGAAGCTTCACATCTTGAGAATTCTTTAAGAACTAGCCTGTCTGGGGTAAATTGGTTACTTGTAAAGCAACATTGGGGCAGAACAATTTAGCAGCTGTGTTATTTAAAAATGATTTATTCATAATTTGCAATGACAATGTCAATGCAATGGCCAGCTGCTAATTTTCACTGAGCTGTTCTTTTCTCTGTAACTCTAAGAAAAAAGGAAACATCCTAATAAGTCTAACTCATATTACTCTAGGCCTCATCCTGGCATTGGGCCTAGCTTACTACACATATTCTGGGCCAGGTGCAGTTACTTTAGCAGGCTAATGCTGATCAAAAATTCCTAGGAAAAATTTGTACCGCCTTGTAGATTGTAAAATTCATTAATTTTTTTTTATTCCTTGATGAAATCACATTTGAGGTTTTGTATGATTTGCTAGATTATGTCATTATCTGTGAAACAACATCCCTTTTAATTTTTTGTCTTCAGGACTGAACTTTTACTGTACTTTATCTTTAGCTCAAGGGTAATGAGGTATTTGCACTTTCAGACATTATCCTATATGTGATTTCTGATCTTGTCTTGAAGTATTCGACTTGATGACTACTTCCGTTCCTGCAACATATTGTTATTACTCTAATTCCTAATTCTAGAGGATTTACGTTCATAATTCCACCATTGGGCAGGATGAATCACAAATTATCCCTTTACTAAGGCAAAGGATGGAAGACCTATTACTAGAAAAAGGATGGTGATCAATAATTCTGTGGTATCTTTTGCTAAAGAGAATTCTTACAATGCAATCTGTGGGACTCACGTTCATGTATGAGTGCAAATATTTTTAATGCCCCTTTTTTTTTTTCTCAACCAAAGGAAGGGACTTGGGGAAACATGAATGATGACTGGGAAACTGTGGCTACCTCACACAGATATCTCACTTGTCACTTCATCCACTTGAACATCCTTAAAGTCTCTCTAGGTATAACATCGATAGCATAAATGCAACCTTTGGCAGAGCCCGTTGAAAATACTCAGCTTGAAATTAGAAGACATCTGATATAAAGATTTTCTCAGGAGGGTTCGCATCCGCTAACAAGATTACATTTTCTAAGGACATTTCTTGTGGGTTTGCAACAGCACTAATCAATTTTCATAGTTGCCTTGAGAACATGATCACCCATCAAAGGCTTCATCCTCGTTTCTGTAACATCTTATTTTTCTTATTTTGAATAGCCCCAGAGTAATAATGCACAAACTAAAATCACTAGGAGATAGTCCATTGAAGTTTTACCGTTGGTTATTCACGAAAAAATTATACGTACAGGGTATCAATATGGTCCTTTATACTGATACGTTATGTCAATACATCTTAAGAACTTTAATGCTCCGACCACAGCTCCACAATCAGCGTTAGACATGGGTCTCCAACCATATTGAGAAATTTCCATTGTGTTTAGGTTAAATACATTTCTCATTGTGCACAAATCCTCTATTGTTCAAACTGAATAATCTCATGGTACATATGAAGGCGATTTAAACTTATAAGAGGAAATATATTGAAGTAGCACAAGAACTCCCTTATAAAAGCAAGGATCTTTCTTTTTGTGAGATTTGAAGAGAAAAGTAAAGTATCTCAGAATATAAAACAAACATTTGACTTTGAATACATAAATTTTTCAATGCTTTACATTCATACCAAATCCAATCATACAGTTATCATTCAATAGTAATACTAGCAGTTTAGGGATTAATATTCCTTACACTTAAGGAATTATTCACAATTTATATATAATATTTGAAATTTATGCTCTTTGAAATGATAAACCTCACAACAATTTTTTCGAGCTCTGACAAAGTCAAATTACCTGATATGAAAAATGACCAAATTATGAATAAATACAAATCATAAAAGCAGTGCATTTAAACAGAGGTTAGTTACCCATGCAAACCCTAACATAGATAATGGAATCCTTAAAGCACGGAACTCCGAATTCATACAGTTAACCCAAAAAGTAAGGCGTTTCCATATGAATCAAACCAGAGACTTCACAGTGACTGAAAACACTACTCCACAAAAGAATAATGCAATACTTACTGCATGTTCCATAAGAAATAAATATGTCAACAAAATCTTGAGCCAAATAACACAGAGACAAAGCCCTAGTGTTCTATTCACTGAAGTCAATAGAAGAAAGAAACAAACTGTTGTAGACAAGGGAGGAATTGGGAGGAACACCCTAGTATGAATTTAGCTGCAAACCATTTAAGAGAGCATTGTGAATATCAAGGTGAAATCTCATATATCCCAGGCAAGGAAAACTGGTCAAATTTAAATAAATTTATTCTAGTAAAATGTTCTCAGTGATCCCCACAAGTAAATAACGCCTAAGGAAAAAATAGTTAGAATTAACTTAATCTGTGGAACAGTAGAATTTGAATGGCAGCAAGGCACAATAATTAAACTATTAGTAAAGTTTAGGCAGATCAGTTCCATCATTCACTTAGGGAGACCCAGAACAAGGGCTAATTTCTGAAACCCTTGTACTGATGAATGGAGACTATGGTGTTACCTAGATGAATGGTATGAGCTGGATCCATATACAGCTTAATATGAAGTAAAAACATTGAACTTCACTGACAAGATAAATGTGGATAGCCGAAGAACAGGGTCACTGCCATGACAGATTTGTAAACCTCTCCTGGCCACTCAGTATGTCCAAAATGTTGCCGTTTCTTTCGAGGAAAGGTGCCCTGACCTTTCAACAGAGCGTCTTCCACAAGGTAATGGAGGTGCACCCTAGTAAGGGAGGCTTACAGGTTGTATACCTTGCCAGTGATAACCTGGAGAGAGTTGCAACAAAAGGTAACCTCATTCGGCTCTTTGGCCAAAACTTTGCAACCTAATAAAGCTCATCCTCATGGTCAGAAGTACAAACGAAGTTTAGGGATACTTTAGAATCATCTATAGTAAGTGTAAATGATACAGACCAACTACTA
Source organism: Macrobrachium rosenbergii (assembly GCF_040412425.1). Lineage (NCBI taxonomy): Eukaryota > Metazoa > Arthropoda > Malacostraca > Decapoda > Palaemonidae > Macrobrachium > Macrobrachium rosenbergii. The sequence goes on from NC_089790.1 coordinate 25,142,462, forward strand.
TAAGGTAATGTACCCTTATGATTGCTCCTTTACCTTCAGTGGAAGACATAACCTTTGTGTGAAAGTACTGCGAACCTTCAATAGCATCGTGAACCTAGACTGGAAAACTAAACCCTCATGCATCAAGTACAATGAAAAAACTGTAGTGTAACAACTTTCCTAAGACTAAACATATACATCTGTGGCAGAATAGCACTCTCTTCATTAAATACTGAAGCATATTTTACATTATCATATGTGGCTCTTTCCAATTATGCAACTGCTTTGAATTGTGTTGTAATGTAATGCCAATTTTGCATTTTTTAAAAAGACCAACATATTTTTAGTTTTCATAACCTTTCTTTAAGGAAATTATGGGAGCTACGATTGTGGGGCATAAAAGAGATCGGATACTGCTGACACTCGACAAAGATAGTAGTAATATACATAACACTGTTCTTAGCTACACAGTAATAACTACAGACCACTAAACACCTATTCTTTCCCAAGAGCAAAGCACAATTATTTTACTAAACTATCAGCTTTAAACTGATTTATCTTCATACAAGAGCATCTTCGCCTTTAGAATAGAAATCGAAGGCTGCAAGTTAACAACTGATCTATGAAGAATTGTTCCGAAACCATTCTTACTGTACAACCCTACCATCCTGGGAGCCAACATTTTCACAAAAATCTTGTGATGGTGTTGTCTCCAAAGAAGAACTACAAGATTCAACTCAAAATTGGAGACCTCAAGGACATTAGACACCAAAAAACTGCTCTCCAGTTAGCTGAAGAAAAATAGTAAACTGAAAACATATACTGTTGAAATTTTCAAAAGCCGAAAGCAAAGGTAACTAAAATAAAAGAGACAGAGAATATATAGACCAATGAAGACTTTTGGATGCACTACTTATTACCTAAACCCATTACAGTTCATAGTAGTAGTTAATAATTTGCCCTCCAAAAGTAAGATTAAATTAACACTATTTATATCTTTATGCCAAGACCTATTTCCAGGGGTGAGTCAGATTTGAAACAAATTCTCATTATACGTCATTGAACAGACATGTTGGATGGGTTCCAGTTTGCAAATAACCGCCAGATGGTTAGGTGAAGTACCGAACAATTTTCATCTATATAGCAAAATAAAGTATAAAATATAAATGAAAAGAGAGAGAGAGGCAGCTAATGAAAAGAAAGAACAAATATTAAGGAAAAACTCTACAGAAAGGAATCAAGTTAAAGGTCAAAGGCAAGGAAACGATAAATAAATAAAAGAGTCATAACCATAGTCCATTATAAATGTCAGCTGTCAAAGGGACTGTCAAACATAACTTGGAAATTCGGACCAACTCGGAAAACCAATAGACAGATAACGTAGCCTATGCGATAGAAACTCGCTATTTTTGGCTGTGGTGCGAAAAAATGTTTTTATTCTTCTCGTCTTCGTCACCAGCGGACCAAGATCACAGGGAAATATAATTTTTTGCTGAATTTCGAGCAGCAAAAGAAATCGATAGCCAAAACAGGGAAAACTGAAACTAACATCTGCAACGGTTTGGTATAATTAAAGAAAAAACGACGCAATCAAGATACATCAAAGGAACACGATTAATGATCTCGAATTACTGGAAGACCGTGAAGTAATTTTATGATCCAAAATGACACATCATTTATAGTTCAGCATAAATTCACAGGAAGAAAGAGAGGGAAAGCAATGACATCAGCCTCTCGTCGTCATACATGAATAGAAGCCTTTGTATTGAAGCAGTTCACGGTAATTGACGCAATTTCTTTACCAAATTAGAATATCTGCATTGAAAGAGCCTTCCATACACAATGACAATTAACACATCCATTTCTCGCCTTCATGCTTACTTAATGAAGGTGCTCGTAGCACCTCATACTCTAACACCTGAAGCATCTAACTGAAGGGGTTCAATGAAAGTCTATCGAATAGATCTCCATTACTACAGTCTGCGGCTGTTGGGCTTTGCTGATTAATATTTTGCTTAGACGTAGAGGGAGAGCCCTTCGTAGGACTGCCTTCTCGCCGTTTAAACAGGGCAGAATAAATTTCATTGTAATTTTCTTGAGTTCCTTAATATGTGTCAACACGAGTCATGAAACCATAATGAGAAATGTATTATAATAAAGTTTATGATCTTAAAGTAAAACTATAAATGTTTTTGCAAAACCCTTAGTTTTTCAGATTAAGAACTATTTTGAAATTATTTTCTTTATCAATCAAATGCACAATTCAGACACCTTAACACACTGCAGACAATTACTCTTCTTATAGAGTGAATTAATTTTGAAAATTTGTGGACTAAGTTTCATGCACGATTTAAGCATAATTTTATTTGTATCAGCTGCTGCTCTGATAATGTCACTGACTATAGTAGAACGGCGAAAGTTGTTGCCTAGTCCTAAATAATTTAGGATATACCCAAGTGTGAAGTATGTTCACCTACATCACTTCCTCGAACAGTTGCCACAGGAATAAAGAAGCTACGGATAGTGAAGAACAGATGAAAATAAGCTTAAATTTCACACTAAAAAGGCTTTCACCCATCTCTGATTTCAGCCGAGACAAGAATTTTTCATGGGTAGTAATGCCAAAAAAATACAGTTTTTCAGTTCTACAATCTCATGAAAGCTATGTGAGAAATATACTCAGCACCTTGTTGTCATAATCAAGGATTTAATGGACATAGTTTGAAGAGACAAAGGAACCACTGTCTGGAAAAGGCTTGCATATCGGGCCTACAGGGAATTTTCAGTGGTAATGCAGCATCTCGCTGTTTCTAAAATAAGTCTGATTGTTATTTGAACCTTTATCTTATTATTCTATCTTAGACTTAAAGTTTGTCTTTATAGCTTGCTGTAGCCTTTCCCGTATTTCCAGTGACAGTAACAGAGCAACGAAAACATCTTAATCCTTACGTAGGCTGACAGGGTCTTTGCCGCATACTAAACAGCATCACCACTGCACAAAGTAATTGATATCTAGATTCTAGGTCGTTGGCATTAAGCTTCTTCTGCACTTAAACTCCCTTGCGTAGACAGAATTCATCGAATGTTTATCATGGCTGCTAAGAAGGGTAGAAGAAAAATTCTAGCAAAATTGCAACTGCTTTTGGTTAGTTTTCCTGTTGTCAACACCTAATTGGTGACTGACACATGAATGTATTATTTGCTTTTACTACCTATCGAATATGTCGCTTTCCACTATGATTAAACGACAGTTATGGGAATATCTTGGTCAGGTAAGATGACTGAATATATTTAGATTGAACTACAAGTCAATAATGAGTCTATCACATATATATTAAATTTTAAATTTATTTAATGCGACAGTATATACATATATGTGTGTGTGTGTGTGGGTGTGTGTGTGTGAGTGTGTGTGTGTGAGTGTGTGTGTGTTTGTGTGTGTATGTGTGTTGGGGGGGGGATTGTTTGCAGAGGCATCAGATCTTTAAGATACAATATACTCTTTTGCCTTAATATGAGGCAAATTCATTTGGCAAAAACCCTTTTGAATCTTTAGCATCTGACATCACCGACGCTGCACATGCACGTACGATTCCACCTTTTGTCCCACTCGCAAAGGAACTGAGATTAAAGACGATATATCACACTAGAAGCGAATTATGACCACCTGTTTAGCTTAACACCAATCCCACCGCACGTAACCGGAAGTGTAAAGCCTATCTCCATTCAAAGAACATTTTGCAAAATATCAAAAGTTAAAATTTTTCGTTTGGTTTATCAAATGGTTTTGAAAAGACCAAGCGGTTGAAAAAACTTCCCAAATGATCGTCTATGCTCATGAGTGGAATTTTGTATACTCGCACACAAATTCGACAGGAAATGAAGGCTCATCATAAAAGGCAGCTATATTAAGCTGAATGCCTAATGAAACATCAATCACGAAAGTTTCAGGACAGGTACTGCAAGATTATGACTCGAGCCGAACGCCTCTCGGCGAGGGAGGTTTCATGCAACCGCTTCGCCTTGTCCCTCGAGCACTGGCTCCTCCTGCTCTCCTGAGCCATCCTCTTGAATGCTGAAGCCGCGCGTGGGTAGAATTCGAGTGCCTAAAATATTTTCATATATTGAGTATTCCAGCGCTTCTATTCATACACTGAAGACTTTGTGTGGGCCCACTGCACTCTGTTTATTAAAAAAAAAATGTTTTGTATGCAGCGGTGAATCCTTTATGAACCTAAAAAATTTTAAGAATATTTTCATTTGTAATTATGTGTGGGACACTGCGTGTCATCGTGACGTTGTATTATTCAAGCATTGGTGTGACCCTTGGAATAACTGCACGCACACATATGTCCATTCATAAAAGCAAATGGGAATGGCAATGCCGTTGTCTCTCTGAACTTTTGTCTGCCGGGCTCTCGTCTCTCTGTCCTCGTTCTTGCAAGGGGACCATAGACAGATCTAAAATCTTTGGAAAGTCCAGAGGGGTCAGTTCTGAAATCGGAGCAAGCTGTCATCTTTTGTGCTGCTGGTGAGGAGGCCATTATAAATGAAAGTGCAGTGAAATGGCACCATTAAATATTAGAATCTAGAATACTGAAACGCTTCTGAGAAGAAGCAAAATCCACATGAGTAAGTTGCCTTTAATAAAAGGATTCAACTTTTGAAATTAATCAGAAATAATAGTATTATTTGCTGGTCTTACTGGCTCACCGTAGATGTGAGCTAAGTTTTTCATTTGCAATGTAGTTTAAGCTTTCTATCTTGCGAAAATTTCTTTAAAAGTTTCTTCAGACCTAATATAAACTGAAGGATTAGGAACTCGTCAACAGGATATGGCCAGACATGTGTTTGCTTTGTAATTACAAGGGAAGCAAATCCAGAGTTCAGTTTCGAATATCGAAGCATCCCAAGTTGGCGAAACGTAAAAGCAGCATTTAGCGTAAATCCTCTATCAGTCATACCGCCACGAGTGCACCACTTCGAAAGGGATTAAGTTCAAATTCTTTGAGGCGGGTGCATACAGCTAGTAAGAGTTTGTATTACATCGCTGAGCATTACTGACTCACAGCAGTTATTTCTACTCTTTTAAAACTGAAAGGCGACGCCAAAACAATAGCTTCGTTTCTTTTATAACAACGTGCCACGTTTTCAAGCTGATCCTTCTCTAACGTTCGGATATGCAAAATCAGAATATCGGGTCTAGGGCTGTCACCCTCATCGGAATAAGATGGGAGTGTAACATTCCATTTCACTAATTTCACTCCTTCAGCATCCTGTAAGGTCACCCATGAGGGAATGTGCCCCAAGGCTCAGTACCCGGTGCCCAAAATTTGATTTTCATGCCCCAAGCTACATCCATCCCCCCAGTTATACATCTCAAAGCCTTGTTAAACTGCGAGCCAGAAGCCATATTTCTCATCCTTGAAGTGGCAAAAAAAAGTAGGCGTATTATCCAGACACGTCTTACAAGCCCTCATGAAAATAAATTACTTTTATTTATACCCCACTGAGTAAGATCTGCTTTTCTAGTGGAATTTTTCTAAAAAAAAAAAAAAAATCGGCAATTCGTAACAATTATGAACTTGCGTGTCAATAAAGAATCAATATCAATGACAACCACAAACTCTGAAAACTTCCGCACTCGAAATAACGTCTAGGAACTTTGAAAATGTTCCAAGACATAATTTAGAATCGTTTATTACCTCAGTAGTAATAAATTATACCCGGCGATTGTCAACGAAAATACCAACTGGAGGTTGACGCTGCTAATGCCGATGGCGCCCTTTTTGGTGACGCAGGAAAAAATTGTAAAAAGAGTTCTCCTTCAATATGAGCCTCTATTTCTCCTTACAAGAAGCATCTTTTTTTTCTATTTTTTATATTTCTCCTTACAAGAAGCATCTTTTTTTCTATTTTTTATATTTCTCCTTACAAGAAGCATCTTTTTTTTCTATTTTTTATATTTCTCCTTACAAGAAGCATATTTTTTTTCTATTTTTTATATTTCTCCTTACAAGAAGCATCTTTTTTTCAATTTTTTATATAAGAAGTATCTTGATACGACATGTCACCTAGGTATCGGCTCCTCTGTCCATTAGCTGTTGTCGTTATATCCTTTTTTTTCAAACTTTAGAATTTTGTCATTTACAATTCAAGAAGGAAGCAAGGGCAACCGATGCTCTTATTTGTTTGTTTTAGTCTCAAATCCCTGTAGACCCATTGCATTGCGGTAACATTTTGTTTGTGAGTAAAGCGATATACACAACCGACTTAAGAAAATAACTCCTTACCCGTGGAGGATATGAAGATATTGTTATGCATGGATTATGCAAAGGACGAGGAAAAAATGAGCAAATGAAAGTAATGACACCAAAGCATAACAAATAACAACGGTACAGTACAAGGGCATTTCAAACCATAAACCCTCTTGGGTTTATATTATGTTGACTCTGTCCATAAGGCCTTTCAGCTGAAGATTTAAAGAAAAAAGAAAACAAGTATAGTAAACATACTCACATATGCCTGAGGAAGTCAACGTTGTATGATGTCAATAACACTTCTACCAGTCTTGAAGTAACTAAAACCATTCCCGTCTGAACTAAACTAGAGCTGTACTACTGTGGTTTGTTTTACTTTGGTTTCATTACCTTCATTTGCTTATTTTTCTTCGTCCTGTCCAATATCTATGTATAACGAGATCTTCTTCTTATTCTTCACTGGCGAGAAGACTCCACAAATGCACTAGGCAAACTTTTCCACATTTCAGTTGTAGCCAAAATAAAACTCCCAGCAAACTAAGTAGCAGTAAACTTGATACTAGAACAAGACACACTTTGCAGCAGCAGCCTGCCGATGTGTTGTGAGCAAAAACAGCTAGCTAAATGGTTAGAAAAAGAGTTAGAAAAGTATGTGACTTGAATTATTCAAGTACAGAACACGACATCGGTAATCCTCTAATCCTGGAATTTAAAGGGACGCTCTTTGCTATTAATGAGTTATATGTATTATACACCGAAAGTTATCCTTCTAAAAATAAATGGTTTCCAGTCCCACACAGGAGATTTTAGGATGAGTGATCAGTGACTGGACCTCTTGGAAACTGATTACTCATAAAATTCCCAATATGTTAAGGGACCAGTGAAGCAAATATTAGAATTTATCTATAAAAAAGATTTCAAATTAACCACGGGGAGTATCGTGCTGCATATCAGCTCATCGTAAGCCAAACAAAAATCCGGGAGGGTAATTTTTATATGACTGAACGTAGTCTTAATTGAGTACTTCGCATGAAGCCAAGCTCTTGAAATCGCGAGGAATTCATCTGAAGACAGAAAAAAACAGAACACAAATTCTACGGAAGGCATGCGTGTCACAACTGCAACTATACATATCGAAACTTCATTCTTTATTGCGAACAAATCGATCCACATATAAATCAGTTAGGTTTATCGTTGACAAGTTTGAAGTCTTAGGTACAGCTTTAGGGCAAGTTCCTATTCAACCATAATAGAAATCATTTTAACACGGATATGAAGAATAGACCACATTTCGTAGTAATGCAGTGAAGAAGGAGAAAATGAAACTTAAGCCGCTTCGCCAACAAGGATCCAGACACTGATCTACAAACTTACAAACTGTTAGTTTAGATTTGCTGTCAACGCCTTTGCCCTGATACACTGAGTAAACTGGTGGTCAGAGGGTGAAATGTGGTTCAAGGAATTATTGTTGTAGGTTTCGGGTGTTCGTCCATTCCTTCTCTTCTTTTGTTTTGGACTGACTTTATGACGTGATGTCCGGATGTTACTGATGGGGGTTCTCTGTATTACACTCGTATATTTTATTACAAAATTCATTTCTTTGACGACGAAGACTATAATTTTTGTGACGACAGCATACGAGTATATCAACCAGTCACTTCTCTCTCAAACCCACACACAAGCTATATGTCAAATTACTCTATTTTCCATCAGAGACCAAAAACATTTTAGACACCGGTAAGACCATTGCACTTGGCTTTGGGGAATAAAACATAAAGAGAATGTGTTATTAGGAAATGGCCAATTTATCTAGCAGGTATTCGACAAATTTTCCCTGCTTTCCCACTTCATTTTCTTTCCATTAAATTCGTAGTTCTAATATTAAAGTTCTTCTACACCTCTGCTCATCGCTCTGGTCGGTGGAATTTTTGTATGTACGAAAGCCCATACGTACATCCATACATACATAACATATATATTGTGTGTGTATATATACAAATATATGTAAAAATATATATATATATATATATATATATATATATATATATATAATACACACACACACACATATATATATATGTGTGTGTGTGTGTGTGTGTGTGTGTGTGTGTGTGTGTGTGTGTGTGTGTGAGAGAGAGAGAGAGAGGAATGAGTGAGACGAATAATTGTTTCTCTGTGTAAGGGCAAAGGAGATAAAGCAGCCTAGTACGAGGTCAGACAGATGACAGAAGTTTTGACAGGAAGACAAGTGTGGGTTTAAACGGAGAAGAGGCTGTATGGATCAGGTATGTTTTTTGAAATAATAATATGAGAAGTTTGAAAGAACGCCCGACAGATTCTTGTGTTATGCCCATGTGTCTTTTTAATATCTTTATGGATGGAGTAACGCGAAAAATCAAAGAAAGGATAGCAGATATTTGTGCGAAATTGTGAGATAAGACGATGAGTCAGGAATGTAGCATAAAACTTTTGATGTTTGCAGACTGATTATTGATTTATGGTTACCAATACTGGCGTCGCAACATCTAGGTTGCTGACGCCGTAATGAAATTAAACAGGAAACTGGAAAAAATTAAAAAGTTTCATATAAGAAATATCTAAAAATATATATATATATATACACATATATAATCTTATCTGTAAATACATATATACTATACATAAAAACAAATAATGCCTATGTATACGATCTAAATTTTGTTGAGGAGGCCAGCCTCCCAACAAAGATACTTAACTGTTCAATATTACAATGCTCCCCGAGAACCATTGCGAGGATAAAACGTCCATCTCTGTAACGTCCCGAGAGAGGAACCTCTGCCTTAAATCCCCAAGACTGGGACATTCGACGGATAAAAAAAACAAAAAAACAAAAACTGACGGGTGTGGTGAAGAGAGACTAAAAATATTAGTGAAAGAGAAAGTATACGCAAGAGGAGAAGTAATAAAATGCACTGAAGTTTCTTCGGCGCAATCGAGTTTTCTGTACAGCGTATAATGCTGTACGAAACTCTTAAGATCACCCGGCGAATCAGACAGAATGGAGGAAAGGCGTACGTGTCGAGGTTGTCCCACGGGTGTTGGAATGCGTCCTCCGCAGCGGCCCGGTGGTGGCCTGTGTTTATGGGCACCTACAGCGGTGCCAGACGAACGATCATGGCTAACTGTAACCCTAAATAGAATAAAAATTACTGAGGCTAGAGGGCTGCAATTTAGATGTTTGATGATTGAAGGGTGGATGATCAACATATCAATTTGCAGCCCTATAGCCTCAGTAGTTGAGATCCAAGGGCGAACAGGAAAAGTGCGGACGGACAGACAAATGGCCATCTCAATAGATTTCTTTTACAGAAAACTAAAACTGAGAATAAACGCGAGAAAGAGTAAAGTTATAAGGTTAAATGGGAAACAAGAAGACAGAACTGTGAATATTAGTATAGATTTGAGGAAATGGAAGCAGGAGACTTTGTAAGGATTGTGAAGTAATGATTGTATTTAATAGCAGGATGTGAGAAGAGGTGAGTTACAGCGTAAAAGAAGCAACAAAGGAGTGCATATCGAAGTCAAGGTTGGAATGTACAAAGGGACTGTTGAACCAACTCTCCTCACTGGATCTGAAGTGTGGTGGATACTGAATGTGAACGAAACAAAGAAGGAAGAAACTGCACAGACGAATTGTTTGCGTAGTTTTTACGAGTGATTAAAAGGTTTTTATGAAGGAAGTGAAGCGTGCGTTAGAATACTTATACGGGAAAGTCAATGATCTGATGTAAAAGTGGGGCTGAGACAAGGGGGTATCATGTCTCCATGGTTGTTCGATATCTTTATGGAGAAAGTGATGCGGGAAGCCGAATAAAAGATAGTAGCTGTATGAGCACAGGTGTTGGATAAAAAAAATTGGTGAATCGTTGAAAGTATTTTGCAAAAGAGTAGAGTTGAGAGTAAATGTGAGCAAGAGTGAGATTGAGTTTAAATGGAAACAAGGCAGATAAGAAAATGAATGCCAATACGAATGGTGGAAAATGGAATGTTAACAAACTAGGAAATATAGAGATTGATTTAAAAAAATACCCAGGGAAACCTGATGTCACCTAGGGATTGCGGATGATTCGGGCATATTTTAAGAGTAATAAATATAAATGGCGGTGAGAAAAGAGAAGAGGCGAGTCACAGAAGCAAAGTAAGAAAGGGAGCAGGCTGTGTGCAAAGATTAAAAAGAGACCTGAATTGCTTCCATGGAAGTCAAGGTGGGAATGGACGAGGTGACTGTTGAGAGTGAAAGGAAGAAAACCCACTAAAGCTGCGAAGATTAACTTGTTGGGTGAAAAGTTAAGTATACCTTAGTTTAACCAGACCACTGAGCTGATTAACAGCTCTCCCAGGGCTGGCCCGAAGGATTAGACTTATTTTACATGGCTAAGGACCAATTGGTTACCTAGCAACGCAACCTACAGCTTATTGTGGAATCCGAACCACATTATGGCGAGAAATGAATTTCTATCACAAGAAATAAATTCCTCTAATTCTTCATTGGCCGGCCGGGGAATCGAACGCGGGCCTAGCAGAGTGCTAGCCGAGAACTCTACCGACTCGTCCAACGAAGAACTAACTTACTGGGTGGCATGCAGTGAGAAATGAGGAGATACACAGAATGGTAATAAGGTGTTTGGAGGAAGGAGGGGAGGTTGACTTCGAAACAGCTGGATAAATGGCATAAAAGTGGCCTTGGAAAGGCAGCGCCTTGATATCCAGGAAATGCGAGAGTGCATACAAGACAGGGGTGAATGGCACAGCAAGTGGAGGGCGGTTCAACACCTATACTGAACTTGCAGTATAGGTGTATGAAGCTGCTGATGTTGTGGAAGTTTATATATATATATATATATATATATATATATATATATATATATATATATATATATAGATACATGTATACATATAATTATATACATATAACAAATATGATTACATACATACATATATATATATTATTAAATATTTTTATATGAAATTCTTTTTAAACTTATTTATTTATTTTTAGTTTTCAATTTAAATTTATTACGGCGTCAATAACTTAGATGTTGTGACGCCAGTTTTAATAGACATAATCAATCATATATACTATATATATATATATATATATATATATATATATATATATATATATATATGTGTGTGTGTGTGTGTGTGTGTGTATATATATATATCACGTGCCTTTCTCTCTTTCTTGAATTCACATTCATTTCTTTGTTAATTTATGCTGCATTTAATATACATTTTCCAATTTGAACTTAATGAAAACAGTAATTTTGCAATTCTTGCCTTAAGCATACTCCTTTACAACTTTATTTTTATTCAGCATAGCCAGAGAGAAATTGAAATGATTAAAATAATACATTCACGTCAACAGCCAGGCAGCGACCCAGTCATAATCCTCAACCTAATTCGCCAAAAATACATCCCCAGTTATTTTTTTTTCTTTAAATAATCGTGTTACAAGAAATAACTTCCTTGAGTCAATAGGATAAAACTTTTTTCTATTAAATCCTACGGATCCTCACAATAATTTCCGCTTAGTAGGTGTTCCACCAAAGAGAATAAGCATGGGAGAAGGAAAAACAGCAGAGGTTAATAGATCACCTTACCAAGGAGTGTCGGTGAAAGTCAAACCGTATCACTCTCCAATTGGCAGGAAGTTGCCCTTAGGCACCACCTTCAAGACAGACAAGTCACTCCTACAACCTGAAGTGGCCATTAAACCACATATACAGTAGAATTCTGAGTAGACCCAACGGAGAAGAGGCTGACACTAAGGTCCACTTCAACCGAACGCTTAAAAGTCCATACATAACTAAGGACAATCAGTGCACAATGAGGAAAGCCCTCAAGCAATTCAGAAAATTCTAAAGTGATTCAGACCCTAGCCCCTCCTGCAGACCAAGGTTTAGAAAATACTCCAGACCTTGTTGCAGACTGTCAAGTCATCGTAACCGAGGTCCTGTGTCGATCTAAGAAGCATTCATTCTAGGATGTTCATGAAATATATCTGCTCCAACAAAACTAATCACTCCTAGAAGGTGGAGCCAAAAATCGAAATAACAGCAGAGATGCCCTGAAAGATGCCCTGCCCCCTCGACGGGAGAGAGCACACATCATGATTAGTGAACTTACTGCCGCTTTCACCTTATCGTTCACCAAAGTTCACTTCTTAAACTTGGTTAGAAATGCGGTGAGTAGTCTGTGGACATTTAGGGCATTTTTCTTATCAATACTTTAAAAGTAAATTTGTATCATAATCTAATTATTACTAGTCTGTCATTACTTGCTTCACTAACTTGCTTGACAATGGCTCATTATTTTTTTGACTAAAATTGCTCATATGCGTCAGTCACTTTCGTATTTGCATTTATTTAAGAAAATCATAAATGATCAATATCCGTTGTTGGGCTTTATGACAGAATTACGTAACCCCCTGAATGAGCAGCCTATTATATATTGTAATATACACCTTACTGTAACATAACAGTTATTTTGTATGTATGTGTTCCTTCTTATAAAACTGGTGTGTAATACTAACTATTGTTTAGTATCGGTCACGACTCAGGAGAAACGCACAGACAACTAGTAAGAATGATTTCACGAGTGCATGTACAAATACCTTAGTCTCCCGCGTATAACAACAGAAAATGGACCGGAACAGTAATAGCATATGACTTTCCGAGTGATATTCATTGAATTAAAAACAAAATTAAATGAGAAAACGTGCGAGTGATTTCGGATGCACAGGAGAAAATTACAAACTAAGGACGAGCTTATTTTAACTTCTAAATATTGTTCAAGGACTTTTACTTCAGTAATTCCTTATGCATATTGTTTTAATTTTGTATTATTCGGCAACCATTCATTTTACATATTTTAATTACTCTTTCTCAGTATTGTTAGAAGTCTTTATGCACGTCATTTTAATTACAGATTATTTAAGGATTCCCAATCGACGACCATTCATTTTATATATTTTAATTATTCTTTTAGTATTGTTAGAAGTCAGTTGCTTATTATCTCCGAGATCGGTGTATTCTTGTGGAACGAACTTCATATAAAGGATGCAGACGTATCAAAATTTTACTCCCTGTGAGCCATTTCCTGTGCATTTTTTTTTTTATATCACCACCTGACTGACTTATACAGCCTGTGTATGAATTAAACTGCATTGTAGGCAAAGATTACTAAGGTTCATTTCTGTACTTACAACACGATCTATTGAAGATTAGAAGAAATGAATGAATGTTATATAGGCTAAGGAAGCTGAATATAATTAGTTATTCATGATCACTGGGAAAGATCTATATGAATTATCTACATTTATAATTATCATATGAACGAGTGTTTCCTAAAAACGTAAATGGGAGCAAACAAAAGTAAATAGTCAGATATGTTAATGTTACTGAACATCCTGTATTTTCCTACTAAAAAAAATCTTTATCTTCAAGCTTTGTACTTTGTTTTGTTGCAAGGGATAAACATAACTGAACAGAAAGTTATGCAACTGAAGGTCTGAGCACTGTTGACACCTGGGAATCCTTGAAATCTATAGAATATAGATTTTAGGCCAAAGGCCAAGTGCTGGGACCTATGAGGTCATTCAGCGCTGAAAAGGAAGTTGACAATAAAAACGTATGAAAGGTGTAACAGGAGGAAAACCTCGCAGTTGCACTATGAACCAATTGTTAGGAGAGGGTTAATGAAAGTAAGATGGAAGAAGATGAACGGAGATACAGTAAAAGGAATATAAGGGGTTGTAGCTAAGGGCCAAAGGGACGCTGCTAAGAACCTTAAGTAATGCCTACAGTGCACCGCATGAGGTGCAATGACGGCACTTCCCCCCCGCCCCCCGCCCGGAAATTTACGTAATTTTCAAACAATTCGAACTCCAGGGCCACTCTAACCTCGTTTCCAGAGCTTAACATCCAGAGGTCTGAATAATTATCAATACGTGTGAGCGAGATACATATTTGTTTGGTGAAAAGAACGCCAAAAGAAAACTCAGTGACTTAGGAATACTATATACAAAACATTTGGTCTACTGTCGTAAATATTTATTTCATTATTTCACATTCGCTCGATACTTGGTTTAGGGAATCTGGACCCGTGGACGCAGCTAGCGATTGAAATAAAAATACTTTACTATTCTTTTTAAATCAAGCGCTCCTTATTAGGCATGTAATAGAAAGGCAATAACATAATCTACACTCCATTGGAAAATCAGACTGACTTTACGGCGGATTTTACATTCACTTCTGAAATAAACACCGATACGGTGTTGGTGTTCTTTACCTACTTTTATATGTTATATAACCGTAAATTGCTGTATTCATTCTACGGTATACGATCCATAACATAAGTGCGCAGATGTATTAACGTAAAAGACAGACAAGAACAAACGTTCCCAAAAGCGCATCAGTTATATGGCCATTCAAGTGAACTACCAATACCATCAATACTGGTCACCGACTGACCCATTCGAGTGTCCTTTCACAAGATGTGATCATCCTGGCACACGCGACTCGCCGAAACACCTGTGGATTCAACACGAAAATCGAGCGAATAAAAGACGAACCAGCAACACAGGTCGTCCCGGGGCTGAGGTGAGGCTCGAGATAGACCAGGCGAGGCCCCGCGTCGAGTTGAAGAGCAGCAGTCATTACGTAGAGAACGCAACACTTTGCAGTCGCACTCCCCTTTTTTAGTGCTTAACTTTTTTATCACTGTCTAGTGAATTATGACTGTAACTGCACGTGTTATA
>NC_089790.1:25160000-25180000 GCF_040412425.1 Macrobrachium rosenbergii
TTTGCCGCAGTATGGTTTAACTGATGCAAGTTGCTGTTGCAGAGACAAGTGGAGTTGTTGACGAGAGATCGCGTTGCAATGTTGTGACCTTTATCTAGATCGTGCCCATTTGTTTTTATTCCTTTTTTAATTGGGGTAATGAGTTGCTTTCATTTGTGGTGCTCTCTTTTATCTTAGTTTTCGTAGAAATGTTTATTTGCGGGTTTCTTAGGTTTATGTGTTCTGTATTTGTTTATGCCTGTACAGTTTCTCTACTAACGTTACTTTTCTCGTATAATCAGGACAAAAAATAAACTATTACACTGGGATGTTAATGGAGGCATACTCCTTCGTTAAAAATCCATTATGCGGATGGAAATCGAGTTTTTAAGGCACAGGAAAAATATACGTTTAACACTACTTTTCAGTTTGCACATGTTCTGTTTTAAAAATTAAAAGTTAACTGTTTTAGTATTTATCCCATGTACTTTACATGATCTATACGAATAACAAGAAATAATACAAACTAATATTTATTATACGTTTGTCACTAAAACTCCTTTCAGAGACGGAAAAGATTAAACTCTCCCTCCTCCCATTTAGGTTTTGTTACATATGGTTGGTTGCATATGTAGGAGTAAATGTTTATTTGCAGTTTTTCGCTCTTTACGAGGAAGACGGTTTATTCTAAAACCTGCCTCTCTATAATTATTAATATTATTAAAATACTGCGATGTGTTGACAGTATTTTAACATATACATAAACATACACATACGTTACTTAGATTTAATGAGCCACTTTTTTTACAAGGAGATTTTGCACGTGAAAGATATGCCTTTACAGACGATACGATTATTTTCATAAGACACTACTACACGCTGCAGTTTCTCAGTCCAGGAACCTGCCCAGTATACCTGGGACCACTGAGATCCTGGATACGTTCGTGCTCGATGAGTCAGTGCCTCATTTGCTGCTAACATTTCGTGTGAAGCGTTTTCCTGTCCTTGAAATAATGTGGCAGAGAAAGCCTTTGTAGGTTTGACGAGTGTTGAAACGGTGTCACACAAGCAAAGTTTCCTGGCATCTCTCAGCGTCTTGCCAATTAACTTTGCATCACTTAGTCGACATTTTTTGCTCTATATTTCTACACTGGAGCAAAATGGCAGCCACGCATCGTTTGAAGAGGTGATCCCACTCAAGTACGAACAAGAGCAGCCTCAGTTTTGCCACCAGTCTTGGTGAAAAACTTTGCAGAAAGACTGTCTTCTCAGTCAAAAAAACACGTCTCGCGGGGGTTGGAATGCAGGTGTGGGTGACCTTACCGTGACGTCACCGCCCGAAACATCTTCAGCCTGTAAAGGGTTGAATCACCACCTTAATCCGAAAGGTCATAAGCCGTGGGTGTTGCTATATGAGGCTAACTGTGCAGGACTGCTCGTGTGGGAAATGATCTTGAAGATGTTTGTGAGGTAACATCTTTTAATAGGGAACCTTGAATTGGTGCTACGTTTTCTTCCTTCATTGTTTGGGTCCGCATCTGCCTGTTTTGTCGAGACAATTTTTCTATTGTGTTTTCTTTTTGTTTCGTTCGGATTTTTGTCCAGTGTTAAGTCACTTGTATTCAACAATGTTTACTTTTTTAGCCAGAAAATCGCATCCACTTCCCAGTTTTTACTTCAGGAATCTGTATTTCTTATTCACTGTAACTTCAACGGAAATGAGCATTTCTTATTTGCCGTAATTATAATTCCCTTACCATGCTGGTAATTTTATAATGGGCGTGTGAACAGAAAGGGGACCTTCAGTGCTGATACGATGTTACTGGGAAATATTAAACACTAAGACTTTTACAAACAATTTCTTAACGAATAATTGTTTTATTCTACTTTATCTGAACAGAAAGGAAGTCCATTTTTTTCATGTATGTTTATTAAAGGACTTCTATTATTATTCCTGACAAGGATTATGACTTTATATTTACATGTTCTTATTATTCCCAGCTTTCATCAAAAGCATAAATCAACTTCCACATTCCTCGTTCATATTCTCTGAACACCTGTTGCAAGTCAAACAGAGGTTTGCAGAGCGCCGAAATGATTGGGTACCGTCCTCTGCACTGGCAAAGACTTTCACAGAAGAAATGACAACAGCAGTCTATATATATATATATATATATATATATATATATATATATATATATATATATATATATATATATATATATATATATATATATATATATATATATATATATATATATATATATATAGGCAAAACTTTCGTTAGCTGATCGAAGTTCACAGGACAGATGTGACTGCCCGCTCGATTAGTTGTGAGGAACTTCAGCATTGCTTAGAGCTGAATCAGTTCAACGGGCTGGTTGACGGAGTACGAACGAGAATAAAAAAAAAAAAAAAAACGCTCCTTCGAAATCATAAGGAATCAGTTTAATTGTAGACATGTTTTCGAGACGGGCATGAGAAGCCAGAAAACTC
Organism: Macrobrachium rosenbergii; assembly: GCF_040412425.1. Lineage (NCBI taxonomy): Eukaryota > Metazoa > Arthropoda > Malacostraca > Decapoda > Palaemonidae > Macrobrachium > Macrobrachium rosenbergii. The sequence goes on from NC_089790.1 coordinate 25,162,476, forward strand.
GGAGAAATTTTACTAACATTTTTTTTCTTTTAGAAAGAAACGTGTTTTCACATACGTACGATAACAGGTTGAAATATACATTAGGCAATCGTTATAGAATACTTGTACGATAACATCGACATTTGGCTCAAATAAATGAATAAATTACTTTAACAGATGAGACCTCTGTTAATATAATACTTAATATTTTATGCAGCTTCACAAAAAGGGGATAATTTAAAGATGGAACACATTCAACAAAATGACATAACAATGAAACAAATTAAATTCAAAATAAATGCAAATTTTGCAAATTCTTACACGAGAATAATAATATCACATCCCGTTTATCATATAGTACTTGTAAATATAAAAACACTTGCTAGAGCATGAAGTCTAACAACGAAGCTGAATCGTATAAAATAAAGGGTTCAGACGTGACAAATAAAACCACTGTTAAAGTCTAGAACATGATATCTTCTGATACTTTACGCATAAAATACGCTGCACGTCCCGATAAAAGTGGCAGTGTTTACTGGTTACAGAAATCACTTACCGGTATCAACACGTAAAGTAGATACTAAAGTGGACATAGGGATGGGAAGGATCATTTTTCTTCTTGATCTGATTTGATTTTATGGCCTCCTCGACGGCTGCAGACGCGAGAGTTACTAAGACATTTCAAAGAAGGAAATATGGACAAAACTGGTAACAGAAGCAAACAAGAAAAAAGGTGTTATATTAACTAGAAGACCGATGCCATCAAAACTGACAGTAATATAGAAGAGGGTCGAGCCGTAAGTCTTGGGCTTAAGGACGTTATGTACCGTCCACAGGCTCTGCGCATCAGGCTATATATTGGTGAGAGAGGCTGGACAATGGCAAGTCTAAACTTAACTTGGAACTTACTACCCGTCGACTATCGGTACACAGATAAAAAGAAGTCTATGGATAAATTTATATACTTTTGCTGTACAGAGATCAACTTAACTGAATAAGTTCCCGAATAGCAGGAATTGTAAAACATATAAAAGAAGGGAAATGATGAATTACTAAGAATCACTTGGGAACCGAAACTTGCAAAATAATATGTCCTTTTCCTATGTACAAGAATAACACAAAAATAAAACGTCTCACCTTTACGATAAAACGTAAAATGAATACGAATTCATATGATTCTCATACGCGTCATCACCATTTGAACAAATAACGAATACTCTAAAAATTCTCAGAATAAAAATTTCATTTATCTATTCATATCTAATGAACTTTAATGGTATTATAAATAAGATTCTTTATGATTGGGGTAAATTCTACTTGATGACAAATCCAGAACTGTGTATATTAAAGAATTATCCCACACTGATACAAACTCGGCTCATAGTAGCATGCGAACGCTCGCATGTACTTCCCGAGAACGATGGACTATGATACATTACTATCATCATAGTTGTTGTTGTTGTCTAAATTGGACGCACATATTTAGGAAACAAATCAAGAGGTCACGAATTTGAATAACAAACGTCAAGAAAATAGAATTTCTATATAGAGATGCGAAAAACAAGCAGGAAAAATTATATAATATATATATATATATATATATATATATATATATATATATATATATATATATATATATATATATATATATATATATATATATATATATATATATATACATATGTATGCATATAACACACATGTATATAAATAAATATATATATATATATATATATATATATATATATATATATATATATATATATATATATATATATATATTATTGAAGAGTAAGTCAAACCCAAGCCATCGTACAAGGTTTATGGCACAGACTAGGATATAAGAACAACAAGTAAAGGCACAGGCTACGAAGTTAGGGATATTTTACAGGAAAAGAACTTATCGTATTAAGAGCAAGCCAACCACAATTAACTCTTGGTGTTTAAAACACTGATTCAGTCCAATACAGAGCAATAGTTGAACGCAAGGCAAAAACATTAGTATTGTAAATAATTTAGTGTCAGTCAGTTAGAATTATAGATTTATGCGCCATATTTTAATGTATTATGCGCATAATCAGTTATATATATATATATATATATATATATATATATATATATATATATATATATATATATATTTATATATATATTATATATATTTATACATATATATATATATATATATATATATATATATATTACGAATAAATCTATATATATATACACATATATATTAAATATTTTGTGCCAAAATGTCATCACACATTTTCTGCGGCCTTTAAATTGGATTTTCATTGTACTCCCCTCTTAACTTGGGTCCTTTCAGCCTGATATAACTCCTTTGCGTCTATCAAATCCATCCTATAGGTCTTTCCTAACACTTCTGAAATGTACAGTTATCACTACTGTAAGTATCCTTCATTCTTTCTGCATGACCGAATTATCTCCAACCACCCTGACCCATCCTTTCACTTGTGTGACCCTATTCAGGAGAACTAACTGTCTCCATATTTTTATCAAGCCAGTTTTTTTCTGCTTTTTATACTACTTTAACAATTCATCTTGGCATCATCCTACTTTTTAGTTTTCTGTAAAAGAAAACTATTGTGCCGGCTTTGTCTGTCCGTCCGCACTTTATTCTGTTCACACTTTTTTCTGTCCTCACTTTTTTCTGTCCTCCCTCAGATCTTAAAAACTACTGGGGCTAGAGGGCTGAAAATTTTGTATGTTGATCATCACACCCTCCAATCATCAGAAACCCAATTTCAGATTTTATTTTATTTAAGGTTAAAGTTGGCTATAATCGTGATTCTGGCAACGATATAAGATAGGCCACCACCGGGCCGTGGTTAAAGTTTCATGGGCCGCGGATCATACAGTATTATACCGAAACCACCGAAAGATAGATCTATTTTCGGTGGCCTTAATTATACGCTGTAGCGGCTGTACAGAACACTCGATTGCTCCGAAGAAACTTCTGGGCATTTTTTACTTGTTTCTTCCATTCACAGTCAAAATCCGCACTTCACTTACATAAAGGGGAGTTGACTCAACCTTAGATTCCATACATTCTACAAATTTCTGTCAATATACGTATATACACACATACATACATACAAACACACACACATATATATTATATATAATATGCAATATACATATTTTTATACAAATGTATGTATGCATGTATATATATATATATATATATATATATATGTATATATATATATATATATATATATATATATATATATATATAAATAAATTTCTGACTCACGTCGGGATCGAACCCAGGTCTCTCAGGTGGAAAGCAAGGGCGTTACCCACTGGGCCATACAAGTCTAAAAGAAGTCGGAACCTGAGAGCAACTGCACCCAAGGAATTACCTGGGCAAGCTAACTGCTTGCATACCAGCGAGTTTTCCCCAACTTCCCGACTCAGCAATGACCCAATGGACAACATTTCATTCGAATTATCCCTTCTGAGTGAATAAGATAGAAATCATCAGCACACAATCACGTGTGGAACAGAAATAAATTTCTGACTCACGTCGGGATCGAACCCAGGTCTCTCAGGTGGAAAGCAAGGGCGTTACCCACTGGGCCATACAAGTCTAAAAGAAGTTGGAACCTGAGAGAAACTGCACCCAAGGAATTACCTGGGCAAGCTAACTGCTTGCATACCAGCGAGTTTTCCCCAACTTCCCGACTCAGCAATGACCCAATGGACAACATTTCATTCGAATTATCCCTTCTGAGTGAATAAGATAGAAATCATCAGCACACAATCACGTGTGGAACAGAAATAAATTTCTGACTCACGTCGGGATCGAACCCAGGTCTCTCAGGTGGAAAGCAAGGGCGTTACCCACTGGGCCATACAAGTCTAAAAGAAGTCGGAACCTGAGAGCAACTGCACCCAAGGAATTACCTGGGCAAGCTAACTGCTTGCATACCAGCGAGTTTTCCCCAACTTCCCGACTCAGCAATGACCCAGTGGACAACATTTCATTCGAATTATCCCTTCTGAGTGAATAAGATAGAAATCATCAGCACACAATCACGTGTGGAACAGAAATAAATTTCTGACTCACGTCGGGATCGAACCCAGGTCTCTCAGGTGGAAAGCAAGGGCGTTACCCACTGGGCCATACAAGTCTAAAAGAAGTCGGAACCTGAGAGCAACTGCACCCAAGGAATTACCTGGGCAAGCTAACTGCTTGCATACCAGCGAGTTTTCCCCAATGAAATGTTGTCCATTGGGTCATTGCTGAGTCGGGAAGTTGGGGAAAACTCGCTGGTATGCAAGCAGTTAGCTTGCCCAGGTAATTCCTTGGGTGCAGTTGCTCTCAGGTTCCGACTTCTTTTAGACTTGTATGGCCCAGTGGGTAACGCCCTTGCTTTCCACCTGAGAGACCTGGGTTCGATCCCGACGTGAGTCAGAAATTTATTTCTGTTCCACACGTGATTGTGTGCTGATGATTTTTCTATATATATATATATATATATATATATATATATATATATATATATATATATATATATATATATATATGTATGTATGTATCGTGGAGAGCGTGCGTACAGTAAGTGTGATACGTGCGAACTTATATAAATGCGTAAATAAACAAGTTTATTCACACAACATTTGCTAACGAAAAAAAATTAACTTAGCTTGGAATACTGAAATAGTTGTGTAAACCTTGTTTAACCGTACCCTGGATTAGTGTTTCAGACAGAGAATGCTGTTATTGCTTGTCAGTATCATATATATATTTTCAGGAACTATGATTCATATAGCAATAAACATCATTCACATCAAATGGCTGGTACGAGTTGCATACTCTCTCTCTTTCTCTCTCTCTCTCTCTCTCTCTCTCTCGCACACTGTTTTCGTGGTAGATTTGCTTTTAAACTGGAAGTGTTATTCCTGTACTACTCATTACTGAGGCTGGATCCAGCCCGCTTGAGATAAATAATTTAACGTGCGACGTCATTCCCTGTTTTTAGAAACCTTGTTATGCGACGTTCAGTCAGGTGGCGAAATGAAATTTTGGTTTGATGCTCGTCGACTGCAGGGGTACAATAATCTACCCGTCCTTGCCGGATTTCTTTCATGACTGATATGGTCACGAACGTTTGCTGAGCTCTTGGTTTAATATCCGTTCTGATAAACTGGATTAAGACATACAAGTTTTATTCTTGTATGGAATAACCTGGGAAGTCATAAAACAAGAACAGAATCCGATAACTAGAGATAAAGAAATTCATCTTCCAAAATCACTTCGGTTTGTGTCACTGTCTCTTAATTTTGTGCTTTTGGACAAATACATCTGCAAGTTGCCAGCTGATCACTGAAGTCGAAAACGCAATGAAATCCTACAAACGTTCAAGGCCTGCACGTGGGAGAAGGGTGGGGTTGCTGCTGACTGTTTAACCCCCTCATACGAGAAACAGTGAAACTTAAATGAAAAAAAAATTAAACGAATTTGCCAATTCAGATAGAAAATATTCTACTTTCGTAAAAGAACAATATTTGTCAATTCAGCTATCCTTAGTCTACCGTATTTTGTTAGTCTATTAACCTATTTCGTAAAAAATTGGTATACTACATTACGGAAAGTGTTTTTTAAACCCTCCCTTTTGGAAAAACTGACCGCTGACCTGGTTCAGAGAAACTCACTCTTGCATATCTTTATTAAGGTCTTAGTTCAAGTAAAAAAAAAAAAAAAAACGGCCATGCGTTAGCCAAACCATTTGATTTTTGGACAATGGCAAAGAGGATGCAAGGGCCTAGAAATTATTTGCTGAACAATGACCAATCAAATAGGATGTTGATAGTTTCTGCCAATCGTCCACTATCCAACAAATAATTGGTACAGGACTATTCAGTCCTTTGCCAATTATTTGTTTATTCTTTAGGCACTGTTCTCCATTCATTATCTTTGATAATGGCAGATACTGCATACTGAAGTGTTCATTTTTATTCATTTTATTGATCATGAATGGAATTTTAACAACGTCCGGCTCACAAGAACAACGCCAACAATTCCAAAATGATTTTACTGACGCTGTCTGCCTCATAGTACAAATAAACAAAGCAGCGAATGCTATCTTTAACCGCACGGACAACAGTTACAATACAGCCCTCACATGAAAGCCATGTGACTTTACCTCTGAATATTGAGCTGCACCCTTCGTTTTAACGAAGACAATACACAAGGTCGAAAGCATTACACTGGTACCAAAAATACCTTCTGGCTGAAATGTCTACGAAATGATTACGAATGAATGTCAGTGATTCTTAACAGGTTTTGGATTACGTGTCACCGCTATAGCCATCCTGTACGAGGAAACTAGTCAGAATAGACTGACTACAGGAACATTACAACATACTGCGAGGAAAATATACAGATTGCATGCCCTTCCTTCCACAGGTATCTAGTATGAGTATCCATCGTATTCCTGTTTTCTACAATAATCCCCGATGCGGTCAGTTGTTCTCCCTGCCGTGTTCAACACCCTATAATTTGACTGAGATTCGCCAGATTTCCATCAGTCGAATTTAAGGCTTTGGATTCAACAATTGTCACACAATGTACATATCAATTATCAAAGATCCTGCATTAAACTTTTTAAACCAAGGAGCCAAACTCGATCACCTTTTCCTGATGAACCACACTGCTTATGTTACTGGTCAATTCAACGACTCTTTTACGGAAACTGGATTCCAGATACCTGTCACATCAAATCCACCCCCTCAAGGAATGTGTTTTACAAGGTCATCCTTCTTCCCGGCTGCATGTAGTCTATTTCCAAGAAGTGTCCAAAGTTTTGGAAGTATCTGAACATAGCAACGATACTACGTTCTTGTGAAATGTGCTAAATGACGACATTAAAGTGTTTTTCACGATGCCTGAGAACTTATGTTACTACAGTCTCTCCGCCACCTTCCACCATCCGTGCACATGACTTATAAAAATACGGTTTAAATAGAAAATATATTAAGAAAGGGTATTTATTTAACCTGGAGCGTTTTCAGTATCCCGCACGAACCAGGACAGAGAGAGACGGTCCCTCTCTTCCCTTAAAACAGCAACTCTTTCTCAAAGATATTTTGATGAAAAAGCAAGGAACTAACCATATCAAAATATTATTTAACACTGAATTGAAATGTGTATGTGATTTCGTTTCTATATATGATTTTGTCCGCATACGTCAGCGTGTACATAATAAGGTTTTTGGTTGCGACTTACACTTGAATAATAAAATATTAGCTAGGTTTGAATGGTAATGATTAATATTAAAAAAAAAATCTTTGCAGTATTGTAGGGTGTAAAAAATTTTATTAAGAATTTCACTTCACAAAGGATAAAAGACATTTTGTAGCCTACGGTAATCTAAAGCAAACTCAAACACTGTCTTAGGATACCGCAAGATTTAAATGCTGCAGAGTTTTGCATATAACTCAATTTCAGACACCTCATCAAGTGCACTTGCTTCTCACTGGCAATGAACCATGTAACGTGCCTTTTAAGACTACTGTTGTGACGTCACCTTGATACTTGGCGTTAAGTTGTGACGTCACCTGATACTTGGCGATAGTAAGTTGTGACGTCACCTTGATACGTGGCGTTAGTAAGTTGTGACGTCACCTCGACAGATGGCGTTTGTATGTTGTGACGTCACCTTGATACTTGGCGTTAGTAAGTTGTGACGTCACCTCGAGAGATGGCGTTAGTATGTTGTGACGTCACCTCGATACTTGGCGCTAGTAAGTTGTGACGTCACCTTGATACTTGGCGTTTGTAAGTTGTGACGTCACCTTGATACTTGGCGTTAGTAAGTTGTGACGTCACCTTGATAGATGGCCTTAGTATATTGTGACGTCACCTTGATAGACGGCGTTATTATGCTGTGACATCACCTTGGTAGATGACAGTATGTAGTGACGTCACCTTGATAGATGGCGTTAGTATATGCCTTGGGGCAGACGACAGACAATTGAGTGCATAAACGGTTTCTCTCTTTTGGAAAGTTGGAAACCGTGCGTTTGAAACAAAATATTTTTCAGGAGGACCAGAACTCTACTACAGAATTATGAAGAACTATAGAACAAGGATCAGGTATCTCGGGGAAAAACGTGAACAAATGAAAATACGAGTGGGCAAGGTATTACATAAAAACGAATCATTGCGTTACAATTTCACTTAGAACGCCTTTCGCGAAATCATTTGCTACTTGTGACCTTTCATTTTACAGGAACTGATACAGTACAAGATTTTACTTCCCCGAGTCATCCCGATATTCTGCAACACCAATTTATGTAAAGGTTTAAGAAAAGTTTCGTGATTCACTCTCGTTTGATAAATGGAAACGTCCTTTCATGTCGCAAGGGCTTCTTTTTCATTCATATATTATAAAGTTAATTGAAATCAGAGGTTCACACTTTCTGTTGACCTTTGTTTCCGTGCTTGAATCGTTTTAATAAAAAGCGCATTTTTTCCCATTAGGATAATTACTCTACTGCAACCCACGTACGTATTTACCCAACAAATCTCTCTCTCTCTCTCTCTCTCTCTCTCTCTCTCTCTCTCTCTCTCTCTCATTTGTTTTTTCCCGCTGTTGTTTTAAGGAGACTTTCATCTCTCAAAACGTCTGTTGGATAAGTAAATATTTCTCGTTTTAGGACAAGTGTCATTACTTGATTTTTACCAGAACAATATAATTTTTGGTCTATTGAGGCAAGTGCCGTATTTTTACAGTTCTTGCGAATTCGCCGACATGATGTGGTTTGACTTAATGACTGAGCGGCAATTATTGAAGACTTGATGAAAGTAAAGGACATTTTTTTTTTTATTTCTGCAAATTCAGAAGAGTTTTGGATATTTCGGAAACAAGTTCCTGACATTTAGACCTTATGTAGCCTACGTACTGGTGCGACGTGTAGTAGCCTATCCCTTCTACCAAGAATAACCACTCATCGTTGTGTAAGGATTAATCGGTGCGCCAAGTCGCCTTTAACGCGTTCACACAAAGGCCTAGATTTCGACTCTGGGCGAAAAAAAAAAAAAAAAAAAAAAAGGGAGGTGTTTGAAGGTTGGGTAGAGGAGCAGAGGTTTGAGGGGGAAGTTGTTGATGGAAGTTGCCCGACTGTCGACTGGCAGGAGAGGAGTGTGTCACGGAGTTGAAGCTTACGTCAGTCAAGAGCGTTGGAGCCCAAAATTATCACTAAAGGGAATGTGTCTGGAGGTACCGTCGTTTCTTACAGAACGCAGGCTTACGTGATTTGGATCATGTACTGCCCCTTAGCTTTGGAGAGTTCACTGAATAAATATTACTTTGGTGATTATCAGCGTTGCACTGAGCATTTCTTGCGAGACATTAATCATTGTTTATAATAAATGTATGTTCATCGACAATGGAAATTACCTAGCCTTTGCTACCATTAACAACAAACAAGTGTAAGAACAGTCGATGATTTCTCCCATCGGTCTTCGAAGTTCTTAAGAGAAACATTCAAAATGGCCCTCCTGTTAATATTTCATTCTTACTGTCTTAAAACCTTTTTCAAAGCATGCTGGAGTGCGACACAACGGGAACACCGTATGTGTCATGAGGATGCACAACATTTCGTTTGAGCCTTTTCAAGGACGGCGCATTAATTTTGTAGCACAAAGCTTAGGAAAAAAAGTAAGGCTCGCTTTCATGAGATATTTCTCCAATATTAGAGAAAGTATCTCTACTTTCCATAAACAAGTAAAATCTTAACAATACTCAGAGTAATCAAAATGCAGTGTGTTTGGAAGCTATAAAGCGCTGGTTTTCGCAGGCACGAAGAATTGGCGTTTTTCGTTGTCACTATAGGATAGTTTGAAAAGTCATGGACATGGTTCTTTTAGCCTACTATCCTGCCTGCGATTTTACTCATCTGCAAATTTATTTCCACCATTTCATCTCACCGCTTTGCACTTGTTGACGCTAATGCAGTCTGCTCTCCTTCCCCTTTATAGCGATGTTCCTGGGGTTCAGCTTTTTCGTCTGTTCTGGCGATCTTCATTGATCACTTCTTCTCTTCTTCTTTCCCTCAAATGGTTTTTATAGGCTCAGTTCTCGGTGCCTCCTCTGACTTCGACTATCGAATATCTTCTTTTGGCATTCCTCACTCTGAACATATAAATACATACTGGCACTAATCTTTAACGGCAGGGAACCCCGTCTATTCTCTTTCAGCCTATCTGCATTTCGCTTATTCAAACAACATTAACTTTGATATGAAAAGATAACCTAATTTAAAATCTCTAACTTTTAAAGTCTTTTTTCATCCCAGTCCTTTCTTTCATGCCAATAACTTAAGTTTCACCTTGACCTTATTCGTCCCTGCCTGGAATATAGCTCTGTATGGAATACTTCTTTTGTCTCGTTCTTCGAGAGGAAGAATTAAAGAAAGGTTTTCCGAGTCTCGCTCATTTAGATAATGTTCCTCTCCAGCACAATGATTTCCTCCCTTCTCTGTCTACAAATATTGCTACGCTTAATTCCTATTGGGCTGAAGGAAAGAATTCATTCTTTTTTCTAGCTATCCTTACACAGCTGCCATATCACATGTTATAAAGGAACTGAAAGAAATCACCAAATCCTTGATTTCTCGGTTCGGTGCCCTTAACTAAAATGCTTTGGGATTTTTCTAACTGCTTTTGTTTTACGTGATTTCAATAACCTTTTATTTTAAGGAGGTGTTCCATAATTGTGTAAGGGGTTAGACCCTATGATTCTCCCACCTCTTAACCCGTCACCATTTGAGTCAAGGAAAAGTCGCGCCGATGTTCCAGAGATCTAACAGATGTCTCTCTTATGATCAAGATGAAGGCGAGGTTAAAAGCAAAGAAATCCTGCGGACACGCTGAGTCACTGACTTGACGAAAACAGTTACAAACAGACATCCAGCGATTGATGAAAAGAGAGCTCATGAGAGAGAGAGAGAGAGAGAGAGAGAGAGAGAGACTTGTAAATCTGGCTCCCCGCTCCTATTGAACCAGTGCTTTCAATAGCCTCTTGACGTAAGCTGTGGATAAGCGGATGGCTTTGTTCCCTGGAACATGTACTGTTGTCATAAAAGGGAATTTTCTTGAAAGTGGGTCATTAAAGGGTAGAGGGACATCTTTCCTGGAAAGGGAACGAAGTTTGTGGAAGGAGAGCTGGTAACAATGGAGTTGTAACATTTTACCTGTTGTCGTGATTATGTACTTTCCAGCTGGTTAGCCGATTAACATGCTTCATGTCGCTTAGCTTCAAAGGAACCATTAATTCCTGATGACCGATAAAATGATATGCCGTTCATACTAAAAAAAAAAACAGGTAAAAATGCGCCGAAATTTCTTCAGCGCATTCGAGTTTTCTGTACAACCGCTACAGCATATAATCAAGGCCAACGAAAATAGATCTATCGTTTGGTGGTCTCGGTATCATGCGCCGCGGCCCATGAAACTTTAACCACCGGCCGGTGGTGGCCTATCCTATATTCTTGCCATAAGCACGATCATGGCTAACATTATAACCTTAAATAAAATAAAAACTACTGAGGCTAGAGGGCTGCAATTTGGTATGTTTGATGATTGGAGGGCGGATGATCAACATACCAATCCGCAGCTCTCCACCCTCATTAGTTTTTAAGATCTCAGGGCGGGCAGAAAAAAAGTGCGGACAGAATGGATAGACTGCTAAAGTGCTCAGGTATATTGCCGACAACCTATTACCTATATTCAAAATTTGTTTTATCCAGTTTTGACCACAAATTGTAGTTTCAATGACTTTAGGTTCCTTTTAATTCTATGATTTATATAACAATGAACAGATCTGGTGACAGAATGTGTTTCCCCATAATTCAGCAAATGGCCCAAATATAATATGCTCTGATCTTTAATCAAATCTATTTTCAGTTTTGAACAGTGAATAAATTTTTCAGTGCTTTTTGTCCTAAATTAGGCAAACAGATCAACTAACAACCTTGATGTCCATGAATGTTATTTCATTTTGAGAGTGATAAAATTCACAAGAGAGAGAGAGAGAGAGAGAGAGAGAGAGAGAGAGAGAGAGAGAGAGACTTTGGAGAATTATGCCGTAAAATAAAATTGTATGCAAATAGTCGCCCCCACTCACATAAACAAGCTCCTACTCCAATAAAAAGCAAAAGTTAGAGGTGAGTGAACGCGGATACAGATCCACGAATATATACCAATAAAAAAAAGTCGGCTATACTAATTTAATTGGAAGCATCAGATGGAAACCTCCGCTGTAACAATAGGTCAAAGGGGTTCTCAATTCAGGTCTCTATTAAGGGTGGTCTTTGGTCCAGTAGCTTGCTTTTTTTTCTGGTACGTGCAAACACTCTCTCTCTCTCTCTCTCTCTCTCTCTCTCTCTCTCTCTCTCTCTCTCTCTCTCTCTACCCTGGCCCCATCCCTCCTGCCCACATTTTTAGTGCTGCATTAGAGAACCTGTTATTGCTGGAAATTAGTTCAGAGGACAAAGAACTGCCTTGGCGTTCAAATTAATTAATTATATATATACACATATATGTATATATGTATATATACATACATACTGATCAGCAGATGGATAAGTCAGTGCTACCTTTACTTAAAACCCTTTGAATGTGAGTTGTTCCCAAGGTAGTGAATTCGATATTGAGTAATCTTGGCTTAATATATCAGTATAACAAAGTGCCGTGTGAATTAATGGAAAAACTGTAATTATTATATATATATATATATATATATATATATATATATATATATATATATATATATATATATATATATATATATATATGATTATACATATAACATTTAGCCTATACATACTGTATACATATACACATACACACATATATATATTTATATATGTAGGCTATACATTAATATATGTTACGGCCATAATTAATTATATAGACATGGGATGAACATAAATATAAACAGGCATCTGTGCATTTGTCAGTGCATGAGTAGAGAAATGGTCAAAGGAAATCAAATATTTTACTATCTGCATGAATGTAAGTTGTTAAGCAATTAAAATTTCGAAACAGTAACATGATTATTGTGTTATATAAATTAGAGAGAATGCAAAAAGATACACCGACAGACTAAGCGCTGCATTTTGATGGGAGATCTAACTCTGCTTTAATTTCCTAGCTTTTACATTCCTAGAATCCTGCTCTGCCAGCATCCGTCGGATTATGTAATCTCAACCGAACGTCAATATCGTTTGAACTGTTGGCTTTACTTTTCGTCTCTTCGTCCTGATTCCCCTTTTCTTGAATTATCTCCTTTCCCGTCTTCCTCCAGCTCTCCTCGCCCTTGAGGTATAACCATTGAAACCCGAGTGTCAACAGAATCTTCCCGACCCAGAAGCATTTAATCTCTCTCTCTCTCTCTCTCTCAGGGTTCGAATTGACTCTTATGTTTTAACGTCGTGAATAGCTGATTATGATCCTGTTTTTTAGGACAGTTAATCAATGAGAAGTTAATTAGAAAGTGAAAGGAAACTCTGACATCGCGTGTGGGGTTAGATTAGGTCATTAAGAACAGTTATGTCACTGAGGTTTCCGCTGGTCACCTCCTTGTAGAAAAACTGATCCTGTCTGAGATGGGAGAGCGTAGCATTCGGCACTGCTGGCGGCCTTTATAACCCCACTACGAAAGAAGGGCACAGATGTAAAAGGCAAAGGTCATTCCTTCTGGCTTAAAGGTTTTGATCACGGACGTAGTACGAGGAACTTGAAACTTGTCCTTGTGTAATCTCCTGCTCCGTTATATTATTAATATATATACCCAACGAAAAGTCCGTTTATATTATTAAGGAAACAATGCATATGGTTATGCATTGAATTGGAAAGTATGTATGTATAAAATTAATACAATTTTGTTTACTCAGAGTTACAACTTTGCTAGAAACAAGCATGTGTAAGCAGACATAAATGTACAGTCTGGTCTGCGGATCAGAGTTCCCTGCTGCTCAGCAATCAAGCAAACCACTTCCTAACTATCGTGGGAGATGCGCTAGCGGCATCAACCTCGGCTCCTCCGACAGCATGTATTAATTGCGTGACTGTGTAGTGACAGAGAAAGACAGAGACACAAAAAATAAGGATGGAGATAGATGAAATGATTAACAACTCTTTGACGTTTAGCTGAACTTATACCCAAATAGCACTCGGCCCTTCATAATCATTATCCACATAAATCAGCATTTTTGGAATACTGAATTTTCTTTTTATAATGCAGCCTGCTAAGAGAGAGGAAGAAGACATTACACGAACCCTTTTCTAAAGGTTAAAGTTCACCAAAACGCCAAACGGTTGTTAACCGGTTCGTTCATCTCCATCTTCGTTTTTATGCCTGTCTCTGTCACTATTCGCATACAGCCATGTACACACTCACTCAATATATATATATATATATATATATATATATATATATATATATATATATATATATATATATATATATATATATATATATATATATATATTATATATAGATATATATACACACATTTATATATACAGTATATATCATAATTTTTTTTCATCATTAAACTGTTTTCCCTAATAGTGGATGCGTCTGAAAAAAAAAAAACATAACTCACTGCCACATTCTCTTCCTTCCCTGTACTTTCTTCACTCTAACGATCGATCTTTCTCTACATTTCCATTGTTTCACTACTGAATTGTACACTCTTTTCATCAAACTATCATCCCCCATCCTCCATTCTTTACATGTAACCAACCCTTCTCAAAAGCACTGACCCATCCCTTCACTTACACTTCTGTTGATCTCTATATATCTCCAAATTTCTCACCTTTTCTATTCTTCTTAAGCCATATTTAACACGTAAACAGTTCACCTCATCGGCTACCCCTCTTTCATTTGCCTTCATCATCCGTACTTCTAAAAATGAACGTTGGCTCAACAATCCCTTCATATATTCCCACCTTGGCTTCTTTGCAAATACACGACTGTTTCCTTCCTTCCCCTATTCTCTGACTGGCCTCTTCCCTCATCTGACCATCATCCACCCTGTCCGAATCAGCCACTTCATTCTTTTTCCCATCTATGTAAACATTCACTGCCCCATCTTGCTTGTTTCATTTATCCTCATAACATTATTCTTTTATCACATTTAATCTTAACCCTCTCCTCTTACAAAATCTTTTACTTGTTTCTGGCGTTGCACTTTTTCATTGTTCCTAACCAGTACTGTATCTGCTGAAATGGTAAATCATTTCCCAACCTATTTTGTTATCTCTCACTAACTTCTTGACTACCTACCCATCCTCCTGCATTCCTGTGCATAGTCCTCTATCCTATTATGCAATTGCTCATCAAATTATCTTTTTTCATCAACTGAATCTCTCAATTGCTCATACCACCTATACCAACAAAAACTTGTTGACCCTATGTCCTCATCTACCGTGTCCCTGACCCTAGACCGTTGTTCATTCATTTTCTCGCAATATGCTTTAATCGTTTCCTTTTCATGAAAGTGATTTGTCTTACAATTACAGACAAATTCTCGCCCCGTTTCTGACCTATCGACGCTGTGTTGAATTTAACTTTGGCTTCAGTCAAATAATGTTCAGGCATTCCTTCAGCCTTTCCTCTTCTCACCATTACATCCGTCAACTTGCAAACTCTTTCTCTCACCATTTTGTCCCTCCAACTATACTTATGTGCAGGTATTCCCAGTATTTAATCTCATTCACTCAAGGACATACCCACCGACAAGGATCTCTGTCATGTACGAATATATGCAATGTGTTTGTTTATAGAAGAATGTCTTCTTGGTACAGAATAGCTTCAAACGCGTATCAGAGCCTATCAATGAAAAACAAGTTTTTGCTGTTATTTCAATCATGTTCGTTGTTAAATTCGCCAGTAAATGGGTAAGCATGGTATCTATATCGTAAACACAGGTTGGAAATAACGTTGTTGGGGATTACAGACAGTAATTAGCTTACTGATACAAGCTGAGATCTTGGCTTCCTTTAATCACGGCACCAGCAAGTTAATTGCCGTCTAAAATTGTCATATCTATCATATATATAGGCTAAATATAAACATCTGGTTTGCTCCCTTTTTTCATACTGACCAGTGCACATGCCTGAAGTGAAAAGGAAAAATGCATAGATTTCTCATGTTGATTTCGTTATGTGGGATCTTTCACACACACACACACATACCCTCAGACACATATACCTACATTCATACACACATATAGGCTATACACAGTATATATGTGTATATATATATATGTATATATATACAGTATATATCTTGCAGTGCTTATCGGTGCATAACTAACGTGTTCGTGTATTGGCTGTTTATGATCCTACTGTCAATTACCTATTGAATTCAAGGTTTCATTCAACACTTCTCGAGTATATCCTTCGTTTCGTTCATTTAATGAAGTAAAGAAGCTTATACCATTTCAAGGGCAGCTGGTGTCTATTTACTAGATAGCTTCACTCTCTAAAGTTGAAAATCCTTCCTGATTTATTAGGCCTAATTCTTTCAAGTTCTCTGGTGTCTAGTAGTTAAGATACAGCCACCCACTCTTTAATTCACCAGCTGTTTAGTAGTTAGACTGAAGAGATATCAAAATAAAAAATGACATAACGAAAACCTGAAACAAGGAGTCCTCTGCACGAAGTATCCCAACTATATGAATATTAGAATCGGAACTTCAAAATAAAACATGAAATTTTGAAAACATGAAACAAGAATGATTTAAATCTCAGGCTTTATCCAGAATCAGCCACACTGCAAAACCTCCATAAAAATGTGTTTTTGTGAGATCTTATTTATTTTAGGATTAACAAGAAACTTTTTCGTTGTTTGCTGCTGTCAGTTTTGAGGTCCAGACGGAAGCTAAGGACATGGCACGCTGGTGTGAGTGGTGTCACCATGGTTATTTGTGAGATAGTGCTCAAACGTTTAGTTTGCATACGAACGACTTGGGAGTTTGAGTAGTAGATTACATTAGTAATCTTCCCAAATTAACTTATGTTCTACGAAGTAATTGCTTTATATTTTAAATACGGAAGCCTCTGTTTCCAGATGATGAGTTTACGGGTAATCTATATATTTTTGCAATCTAATACATATTTTTGCAATCTAATACAAGGTTATCATGAAGCCAATGGACTGTTTTCAGATTTTCGTAGCTTTAGCTTACGCATGATAGAATCTATCTGTAAAATGGCAAAAGATAGAATATAAATAAATTATACTTAACTTTTATATTACCATAAGTGATAATGTAAATACTATATAAGACCCAGCCTCAAATGCAAGAGCTTCATACAGGAAATGAATCAACGTTTTATGCCATTCTACGAGTCAAGTCGTTATCATATGCTTCTTAAGACGCTCGCCATCAAAGACCCTTTGACTACAGCTGTTTTGTCATAAAGTCATTTTCAATATTAACATACTTGCGTAAAGGCCCAGTACCACACATAGCCTATTTGGTGGAGGACACGTTTT
>NC_089790.1:25185000-25195000 GCF_040412425.1 Macrobrachium rosenbergii
CACACCTAACCTCACCTAGGATACTTGGTCCTTATCCCTGTGCATGACAGGTATTAGTGCGAAAACATTCCATAAACTTAAGTTAATTAGAATGGGAACATCAATGGGATTAAGGTCATTGTATTTCACTGGTTTTGTTTTCCCAACCCAAAAAACCCGCTTTCCCACTGTGTCATTAATGCTCAAAACACACATTCAGTCAGGAAAGTTATATTTTCAAGTCCAAAATGCAATAATGGGTTAAAGTAAAATAATACCGCCCCCCCCGGCCAAAATACTAAAATTAAAACATTGTGGCCTTGGTACTTACCGTGTTCCGATGCTAAACTTCTGGGCAACGCTGATTTCGGATGAAGGTCTACATGTCCCCTAGGCCAATTCTTTCAAAACACTGGATTTTCTCTAGCCTAGGGTCTATTTTATTTCATTAACTGATCAAATAATGTTTCGATAAAAACAATACGCCTACATCAATGATAACTGTCATAGTTTTGCTGCAATATTGCCACCACTATCACTCTCAGTATCACCGGCTATTTTCACAAGCTGGAACTTTCCCCCTCTGGAGCTTAGGCCTAAGGATGGCTCCATATTTTGCCTCGACAAAAATAAAAATAAAACATGAAACACCGTAAAATAACAGTTTCAGTAACATGTACGCACGCGGTTTACCCACTATTCAACGTATAATCAACATTCTGTTATTTTCCTTTCAATGAAATAAGTAATAACGGAATTACACAGAAGAAAAACTGGTTTATGTGCCACACATCTCACCAGAAAGTAAACAAGCACTAACACTGATGACTTCTTCTTCCTCGTAGCCAGCACATAATTTAGAGCAGTAATTAGTGACGTCTTGTAATGAGTTGATAACATACATTTTTCATCCAATTGACAGCAAGCATGACTTCAGCCAATGGGACAAAATTATAGATTCAGCCACTATTGACGCCGTATTTGAATTAAGCGAAGTTTAGCGCCACTTCGCTAGAAAGATAAAGCCATTCAATTCCGTGGCGCCATTTTTTTTTTTTTTTTGAGCGTGGGAGTGGATAAGTGATACTCTAGTATTATTCCTTTGCGGTAGTAGAAGGTAAGTCAAAAAGTCAGTCTCAATAAAATTCACGCGTAAGAATACGTAATAAGAGACAGTTAGCTCTATTTGGCTAGCAACAATATGATTCAGAACAGAGCGGATGGATACAAAAACATACAGTATGGTGAGTATGCTGGTGACTCTCGGCTGTGCTAACAGACGGGAGTCAAGGGGGGTCAAAAGTTGTCTATAAATAGTGATTACATCAGTCTAGCTCCTCGACAGCTGTCACACCGATGATTTTTCACGGGCCGCCCCCGCGATAGGGGCTGGCATAAGGACAACTTAATCCAGAAGAGGGCGATTTTTCCAGCGTCTTGTGATGGCAATGGGTACGGATGTTGAATGATGCGGACGCTATTAAACGGTCATCATATGCTATCATAAACCAGTTCTTTTCCTTCAGAATTTTGTCGTGCTTGAATTAACCAGGTAAGATACTACGTCTAGTTTAATGCTAGTCATTTCACAAATCATCTGGGTAATACTGCAGAAGAGTAACGTACACGTCGTTACGTTATGTGTGATGTAACGTTGAGGGCCAGGTGGGAAGAGTATCCTCGGACAGGTTAGGGCACATCTTAGGATAGCTTAGGTTAGGTAGGATAGGCTTGCATCTCTGTTGATCTTTGATCTGCTGTCAAACAGGCCGCTGTCTGCGAAAGTAATGTGCGTAACTATTCTGCACCCTTACTATATTTTTGTCAATTCAAATTTCATGTTTGTGGGACACTTGTCAGCTTTCCCTGTTTGCAACTCTTGGTAGCCTGCTTGCCATAGACCTAGTCTAGTTGAAAACCGTTAGGTTTCGTTTACTCTTGATAGCCTGCTTACTATAGACTTGTCTAGTTTAAACCTGGTTTGTTTAGTTTACAACGCTTGGTAGCCTACTAGCTTTAGACCTAGTCTAGTTTAAAACTAGTAGGTTTCATTTGACGTAAATCATTAACGAAACATTGCGTTCATGGAACATGTTGCACTGTATAAGTCTTCTTACAAACGGTAATCCTGCTTCACTTTTATTTATTAACTTAACATTTACGTCCGTTGGAAACGTATCGGACAGCTGTATTCACATTGATTTTCTTGGCGCACCGCAAAGGTGGCGATCTTTAGCTGCAATGAATACTCTCGACTCCATATTTCCCATCAACATTGCTACCTTGTGTAGACTGGCAGAAAGGTGCAAAGCCAATCCAGTATGTAATATATATATATATATATATATATATATATATATATATATATATATAGAGAGAGAGAGAGAGAGAGAGAGAGAGAGAGAGAGAGAGAGAGAGAGAGAGAGAGAGAGAGAGAGAGTCAACTTTAAGCTTTTTTCCTTACAACGGGAGTCTAGAAAAAATGCAGTCCAAAGGTCACTGGCACATTAATACTTTAACTGCTGAATGATGAATGGACCCATTTTATAGAAGATAAAAATCCAGAGATAAAAATGACCTGCACTAACCTTAGATATGATAATCACCTACCGATCTTGTATGACAAGAATTAGAAATAAAATATGAGCTGTTGGAAATGACTCCATCTGTAATTATACAAAAGCGAGAGCCTGGAATTCCCCCTCGTGGGAGTATTTCTGTGTATACGAAATGATGAATATCAAAAAAGGATTCATGATTTATGAATAGGATTTTGTGATGAGACTCCTTATGTAGGGATCAGCTTAAATGACTTAGTCACTGATTTAAAGTTGGTGTTTCACTCTTCTGACTACTCGAAAATCACTGTTACTTACCTGTTGCCTGCGGTGTATTGGAAGTTCCTGTGCGATGATTTCTGGGGTGTGGTTGCTAGTCCCATGGGGCGTCTCCACGAATAGTCACATACATGACGAGGTCTTGTCACTTGCTCAGGCTTATTATCACATGCACCCAGAATATGTTTAAAACTGTAACTAGGGAGCCAGAAGTACAAATATTTTCCGATTAGTTTTAATTGTGCCATATTGGATGTTCATTCCGTGACACCACTTTTTCAGTTTTCTAAAAAGAAAACTATTGTGCCGGCTTTGTCTGTCCGTCCGCACTCTTCTCTGTCCGCACTTCTGTCCGCCCTCAGATCTTAAAAACTACTGAGGCTAGAGGGCTGCAAATTGGTATGTTAATCATTCACCCTCCAATCTTCAAATATACCAAATTGCAGCCCTCTAGCCTCAGTAGTTTTTATTTTACTCAAGGTTAAAGTTAGCCATAATCGTGCATCTGGCAAGCATATAGGCCAGGCCACCACCGGGCCGGGGTTAAAGCTTCATGGGCCGCGGCTCATACAGCATTATACCAAGACTACCGAAAGATAGATCTATTTTCGGTGGCTTTGATTATAAGATGTACAGAAAACCCGATTGCGCCGAAGAAACTTCGGATTTTTTTTTATTTTTTTTACGGTTCAGGTGACTGTTTTCCACTTAGAACAATTGTTTTTAAGGCCTCCTTTGCAGACATTAAACAAAACACCTTTTGATTCCATTTCTTTCTGTTACCTTCGAGCCTTTGACGAGCTTTGTCGCACGACGGTACGTTTAACATGACTTCTGCCCTTTCAACTCGTGTACTGGTAACATATTCCATTTCTTCTGCGCTTTTAACAAAGCTTTACTTTTCTTAATGGCTTTTTACACCCTCCTGGTACGATGAAAAAATCTGGGTCGCTCTTTGATTACAGATTCAGCACCGATCCTTAAAACCAGTGCTTGGAAACTCTGCTATCTTAGCGCCAGATACTCGAACTCTGGGTTGATAAATTTAACCCAACACCTCATTAATCCCTTGAAACCATTTTCCATTGTAATCAGTCCACTTTTTATTTGTTTGCTAACGGAATTTTATCATTATGGTGTCTTGTCTTAACCATAAAAAACGATGTTTGCATAAATTGTGTGTCATATCTCCAGTGCCCTGTGTTAAAGTCTGCTGAATTCATTAACCCCTGATGTGAATTTTAGTGTTGGAACTTGGTGAAATCTGTCTTCATTATTCTTCGAATCACTGCGTCTTTCCAATTTTGACTGATACATTATTAGTTAGGGTATCATTTCATTCATTGTGCTTTGTTGAATTTCCTTTGATCGCCTCTCCCTTCGCGTTCAGCTTTGCTAGGATTTCATTTCGTCTCGCCAGTTTGTTCATGACTGCATTTGGCTTAACAGCTCCCTCTCCCTTCACTCACGGTCTCTGTTTCGTTTCCACTATCGTTTTACAATATTCATTTACCCCATTGCGCTCAGTGTTCAGGATCATTCATCCGCTATCTTCGCTATTTCAGCGGAGGGAATAATTCAAGGGCTTTAGAGGTCGCCTGCGTCATCAACGCTGATTTTCTAGCATTCCCTGACACGTCGATAAGCTTAAGTTTCCGCCTATAGTATTTGGAAAATGGTCAGAAAAGTTGCGTTCATTTTGCTAGCGTTTTTCGATGTCAGAATGTTGATGAACTAAGTTAGGAAATGATCTGATGGATGGCCATTGTCCTTGGTAAATAGAATCCGAGTGAAAAGCTTGAGATTGATTGATTTAAGATCTTGATGAACTTTGAAACTTTTTTTTCTGTTGTATGCTTCCAAGAAATGGATCATGGCATTTTACAATGAGTGCATTTGTAAAATATGGCGAAAGTGCCTTTTCATGTGTGCGGCATTATTTATATGACATTTGAGGGTATACGCATTTCTCTGTCACATTCTCTCATTACTGTGGTGTTATATCTACTGACGTAATCTCCATTTAAGTTGTGGCCCTTTAACCTTTTCCTCAAGACGTTTGGTTATATGTGGGCTATTTATATTCAGTTCTCCTGTTGTCCTCCCCTTGTTTAGTTTCATAATAATTGCACTGGTCATAGTTTATTCTTTCTTTATTTCTACGTGTGATTTTCTTTGTTTATAGAAGCAAGTAAACATTGCTTTGATACGATTAGTGACCTCATTTGCGTTGTTCAGTCAGCCTCCACATCTCAGTTTCGTCATCCATACGAAGACTAGATCAGCGTCATGATGAGCTCATATATCCCATTAGTTCTAATAATGCCTATCACCAGTCCCGTTGTTGTGCTTTGCTGACGTTTTACTCATTATCTAAAATATCACGTGAGTATTAATGGAACAAAATGAAGCATATCTCCGCTGTATTCAGAACCATGTAAGGAAGTCAGGAAGTTGCCCTTTTTGGGATAGCGGTTACTTTGGTGATTTTGATAATAGGAAATCTACAATCATAAGAGACACAGCTGACGAGAAATTGAAAGTGGTTAATGGGGTTTTCTTGCTTAAGGTTCAGTGCTAAAGCAGCAGAGGAGACAGAAAAGTTATTTATGGCTGGCAGCCTGATCAGTATCTGAGAATGAGTGTTAGAAATAACGAAGTGTCGTACTGTTTTCACTCTCTCTCTCTCTCTCTCTCTCTCTCTCTCTCTCTCTCTCTCTCTCATATATATATATATATATATATATATATATATATATATATATATATATATATATATAGTATATATATATTTATTTATTTATAATTATATATATATATATATATATATATATATATATGTAAACTGTTATTAAAAGAGGAAGAATACTTGACCTTGCTACCTTTCGTTTCCCTTTTACTGTGAAGTACTTGCATAAATATAGTATGTGACTTTCTAGAGCACGATTTATTGTCCACCGGGTCTTTTTAATTTAAAAAAACAATATTTGACTAGAACAGGTATACAGCTCTCACATGTCCGTGAGAACCACTCATTACAGATTATTGTATTATGCAAATATGAATTTACTTAGTTTTATTTTCTCGCACCTCGGGAGCCCTTCTGTGAATAACTTGCCAGATCGTAATTGCTTTCACACTCACCTTAAGACATTGCGCTACACATGTCTGTTTTTTTTTTTTTTTTTTTTTGTCGCTTTGATTATAAGATAAAGTCTGCCTCATGCAGATGGAATTCTCGCTGTTTTAAGCAGTCCGGATTAAAACGTATCGTTTTAACATCACCTTACGAGACGCAACGTGTCCTGGAGATTCTTAGTGTGGGAGAAAAGCTTATCTATCGCCTTCTATGTTTACGAAGTATCCGAGCAGCACGTTCTCTTACCCACGGCTATTGAAATAACTAGAGAATCGTTGTACCCAAGTAATTAACCAAAGCTAACTCTCTTTAGCATGGTACTTAACATTTTATGGAAAGACTTACCGACTCCCTGGGACTGAAGCTGTGGATTTTGATGAAATGCAGCTTGCGTCTGGACAAAAAGTTGTCATTTCCTCATATCGTTCCATTTTAGTCACTGAAAATGTACACAGAACGTGAATATCAAATTTTTTTATGACAATAACTATCCGTTACGTAGAGTTGTTCATTCTGAAGATCATGTCCGTTACTGATCAAGATTCACACATAGTTGTCTTCGTATAGTACTTTAAGAAAGAACATGGCTAAGAACTATTGCTCTTGCGCGGTAACGTCACTTTCGCTGTCATTTCAACAAACCAGTCTGATTCAGCTGAATTAGTAATTCAAATATTTGGGTTAAATATTTGAGTTAAATATTTGGGTTAAATATTTTAGTATTTGAGTTAAATATTTTAATATTTGGGTTACATATAATATTTGCGTTAAATATTTTAATATTTGGGTTAAATATTTTAATATTTGGGTTAAATATTTAAAAATCTGAGTTAAATATTTAAAAATTTGGGTTAAATATTTAAATATTCGTGTTAAATATTAAATATTTGGGTTAAATATATTTGGGTTAAATTCTTAAAAATTTGGGTTAAATATTGTAACATTTGGGTTGACTGTTTAAATATTCGGGTTAAATTTTTAAATGTTCGGGTAAAATATTTAAAAGTTTGGGTTAAATACTTTAATATTTGGGTTGACTATTTAAATATTTGGGTTAAATCTTTTAACGTTTGGGTTAAAATTTAAAAAAAATTTGGGTTAAATATTTAAATATTTGTGTTAAATATTTAAAAATTTGGTTTAAATATTTAAATATTTAGGTTAAATATTTTAGGACATCATAAAACATATGATGTCCTGTCAGACAACGCACCCTATAAAAAGAAGGGATCTGAGAATCGCATGATACTTGAATACAGTAGGTCTCAGATTAACGGAGATGCGACGGATTTCAAGTATGCCCCTGGAAAAATTATTCCAGGATCCCCCTGCCCCATCGCCCCACTCCCTTCCTAACTATGTTGCTTAGAGTCGAAATAATTAGGTAAATGAGCATGTATGCATACATATTATTACATGTTAATTGCTTCAAACGGTTGTATGTATATGGTAATATGACCCCATATACTGTATATATATATATATATATATATATATATATATATATATATATATATATATATATAACGGGTGGTTAAAGAGCCAGCAAAATTAACATCACTTCGTTTCGTAGAGTTTATTTTTCCCTCGAATACTTGTCAGTGCTAGAGATAATTTCGTAGACACACTGGGTAATATTGCAATAATTTGAATGTACCCTCAACAGACAAATTAGATTCGAGAACCACGTTCAACCGTATATGGGTCATCTTTTCTATTTTACAAAACAACCCTCCAAAATCGTTGGCCCCTCCACTTTGTGAAACGGATATGAAAGCTATGAACTCTTGTGGCCGCTAATGTGAACGTGTTAGGCTTTTGAATGGACTCTGCGGTGAGATAAGCCTACTTCATTCCATTATCCCTTGGCTGAACCAATATCCATTGTAAAAGGTCAACAGAATTGCATTTTGGACCAGTTGCTATTTTTAGAAGGAAAGGGAATTGTTGGTTTTCGGAATGTTGCTCTTTTAAGGATTTTTTGTCCATGAGAACGAAATAGCGTTGCTTTCTTGTTATCACTTAGATTTTATTGTACATATTACTGGAACATTGTGTTTGAAACTGATTCTATTGCAGTTATTTTTTCTTTCTATGCAATTCATTTGTAAACAATAGGCTACTCTCTTCTTGTGATGAGGCCTCATACATTTCGACAATTTTCTGTTATCCAGTACTTAATATACTTCCGTCCATAATGTCACATAGACTGAATTGTTGGTAGTATCGTATCCACCAATGACCAGTATGGATATTTTTGTGAGATACTTTTGATCAAGGTACCCAAGTTTCTGTAAAATATAATAATAATATTAATAATAATAATAATAATAATAATATTATTATTATTATTATTATTATTATTATTATTATTATTATTATTATTATTATTATTATTATTATTATTATTGGAGAAACAAATCCACAGTTATGTATGGGTGCATATATTTAGAAATTGTTGGTAGCGTCGTCTCCACCAATGGATATTTATGTGAGAGACTTCTGTTGAAGGTACCCAAGTTTCTGTAAAATATCAGTTTCTGTAAAATAATAATAATAATAATAATAATAATAATAATAATAATAATAATAATATTATTATTATTATTATTATTATTATTATTATTATTATTATTATTATTGGAGAAACAAATTCACAGTTATGTATGGGTACATATATGTACAGATAGATCTGTATAGAGAGCTTCCGGGAATCTGTTCGATTCCCCTTTTCAATCTGATTGAAAAGGGGAATCGAGCAGATCCCTGAAAGCTCTCGGTAGAGATTTGCACCCATACATAACTGTGGATTTGTTTTTCCATTTAAGACTCGTGCTACTATGAGTATTTTATTATTATTATTATTATTATTATTATTATTATTATTATTATTATTATTAAACAAACGGAACCGAGATAGTTTAGAAACAGCCCAATGCCGGTTCATTTCTTTTGAGATGAAAAATCATTTCGGTCGACTTCTGATAGAAACAGGAAGACTTCTGGCGTAAATTGACAGAGATCCCGTCATCATGGAGTTGGAGAATATTGGAGAGGTTAAGACATTTTGGAACGTTGAAGCCTCGGAACAATATATTTCTGTTGCATGCTTAAAGGTGCAATTGAGATGCATTGCTTGCAAATTTACATTAAAAACCAAAAGGGCAGGTGTTTCCGTGTGCGGCCAGGTGATTTTGCAAATTTAATTCATGCTAGACGACATTTTGTTTAGTTTTTTCTTGATTTTGGAAGCATTATGGGCAGAGAAAAGTTGAAGGGTTAAAGTAAAGTTAAGTTTTCAGTCGCTGTGACAACTGAGGTCGCAGTGTCTTGCTAAAGGCATTGCTAACAATTTCAGAAGTGCAAGAAGACTTACGGTTGCGATACAAAATTTAGAGAGCTATCTGTACCTGTATTATATATTCGGAAGAAATTACTTCAGAAAACACACATTCGTTTTGTGAAAAGTTATTACTTCCACAGAGGATTTCAGTGATACACAAGGTTAAAAAAAAATTATTCTCTATTTCCAAGCTTTCGGAACCAAATAATAAAGAAACACGTGCATGGTCGGATCGTGTCGGGCATATACCATGCACGAGTTTCTTCATTATTTGGTCCCATGAAGATGGAGGCAGACTGGCCTTCGAAAGTTTGAAATAAAAGTCTTTTTATTTTTAACTTTCTGTATCACTGAGGTCCTCTATGATCACTGAGGTCCTCTTAAGAATTTAATATACAGAATATGATAATCTTTATTTTTTCATCTTTGTAAAAAAAAATCTACTTTTGTCAATAACAAGGAGGTTTGATTGTTCAATACCTGTCCCCTCCATCCCTCCCTTGCCCCTCCTTCCAGTCCTTTCCCATTTTCCTCCCTCCGTCCCCCTCCCACCCCTCTTCACCCTTTCCCATGCGTTTCTCATTCCTTCTTTCCCTTCCCCCAACGCTGATCGTGTATCGTACATCACTGCTATTTATGTCCGGCGGTAATTTCAAATCAACCAATTAAATTACTCCTATCAGTCAACCAATAACGATATGA
>NC_089790.1:25200000-25275000 GCF_040412425.1 Macrobrachium rosenbergii
AAACAAAATTGACTTTTAGTTTTCTGTAATTATTATTATTAGTAGTAAAGTAGTTTAACCAGACCACTGAGAAGTTTTCTGTAAAAGAAAACTGTAGAGATGGCTTTGTCTGTCCGTCCGCACTTTTCTTCTCCGCCCCCAGATCTTAAAAACTACTGAGGCTAGAGGGCTGCAAATTGGTATGTTGATCATCCACCCTCCAATCATCAAATATACCAAAATGCTGCCCTGTAGCCTCAGTAGTTTTTATTTTATTTCAGGTTAAGGTTAGCCACAACCGTGCGTCTGGCAACGATATAAGACAGGCCACCACCGGACCGTGGTTAAAGTTTCATGGGCCGCGGCTTGTACACCATTATATCGAGACAACTGAAAGATAGATTTATTTTCGGTGGCCTTGATTAGGCTATCCACTGTACAGAAAACTCGATTGCGCCGAAGAAACTTCGGGGCATTTTTTACTTGTTTATTTTATACCTCACCCTGAACACTACCCGAAGTTTGTGTCGGCTCCATTTCGAGACACTATCAAATCGCCTCTGTCTCACCAGGTTGCGGTCACGCAGCAATCGAGACAGGTGTCGGGGGGACCTCAGCGCGTGTATTTTGCGGCCTTGACCCAGTGCTGTCTGAGAGCCTCGCATTGAGAGGTAGTCCTTATTCAGTGACCACCTTCTCTGATAGACAAAGAAATATTATTCCCCTGTAAATCTTGCAGCCTTCTCTACCATCTTTACCCTTATAAAGATGAATTGTTTATTATTCCTCCTACCTATTCCTTCAAAACCTTTCCAGGCTACGGAAACATACATGTTTGTCTTTTCTTCTTTTCGTGAAGTCACCTTTAGGAATAAGATTATTTCTGTTGCTTTTTCTGATTTACAGTAAACAGAATGTTAATTACACATACAATCCCAAGCACTCAATATTTCATTATTTCAAAATGTGGGTTGTTTAACGCATTATTAGCTATGAAAACACCTTACAAATCGAGAGAAGTAATCAATGAAATAACCCAGGTGTAGCATACATGTGACTGCGTAGTTTAAAAAAAAATTCTTCGTATTGAGATAAGGTTACTGAAAGCCTCATTATACAGTCGCCATTTAAAACAGAGAGCCCTTTAAAAAGGGAAACTGCCCAAAGGTGATGTGTCTTTAACGGAAATCGTTAAATGTAAAGGTTTAAGTTTATATAACTGATTGCAGAATAGAAAGAATATTTGGCGTACGGTACTGTTTGCATATCTTGATAATATTTTATTGGTTATTTTGGTGATATTAGTAAACTATCAAAAAGGTATTAAGTTAGAAGAAAATTATCAGCGGATACCTGTCATTTCAGCATAAAAATGATACGTTGAAGATTCCAGAACAGTAGAGTGAAACCCTATGAAAGGAAAATGAAATGAAAGTGAAGAGTAGAATTTGCATTGTGAAATTTCCTAGCGTTCCTTGCTTTGAAATTCACTTTAGCTATTTTCCATGATGAGTTTAATTCGAGCAAAGGTCGGAACAGGAGAGGGAAATTTGTCACGAATTCTGTAGAGATTAGCGCAATGTGAAGAGGGTCGAAGAAACATTCATAAGTGTTTACCGTAGACCTTGTAAAACATTCAGGATCTCCGAGGTAAGACAGAGCTTGAACAGAAAATAGATCGCGTTTCCAATTCCTAATTAGCAACGGTCACTTTGGAGCAGGGGCTGCAGGGGAATGCTACAGGATTAGAAAGGGACTGATTAGGAGGACAGGAGCATTGGAATCTCTTGGGAAAAATACGAATATTATCCGGCAAATGAAAGCCGAAGACTGTAGGCTTTTCATTAGGAGAACAACCTTCAGATCCATCGAGACGGAAGAAAGGGAAAAGTTGGAGTTTCTTAGGAAAGCGAAGACTTTTACAGCAAATGGTCAGATTTTTTTTATATATTTTTTACTCTTCTTTTTCTTTTAGTGATACACTAGAGATCAGATGATTACATGTCCTCTACAGGAGAAATTTTCCCTTCGAATTACTGCGATTCCGGCAGATTACAAGGAGGAATGAGCAGCAAAAGAAAGAGAAGGCAGTGATGACATAAGCGTTCGCTCCAACCCTCCACCAGCTGGCCGAAAAGCAAGGATGGTCAAGCCAAGGGTTAAGTGGAGTGAAATCTTTAACAATGGGAGGGACGTTTTCTCCATTAACTGAGGTTCCGACGTTACAAAATTCACATCGCATGATGTGTGCGTCTGATTTCCCATATAAGGCATAACTTAAGTCTTGCTATATTTATATGCGTAGGACTTATTCCGAGATGATTATGTAATAAATTACTTCTCTTTACAAATACAGATAACCTGTCTGACCTAAATTATGATTTTTGTGTATATTTTGCACATGCGCGTACTCCTTTCGCACCGCTACAAAGAGAGACATAGAGAGAGAGAGAGAGAGAGAAGAGAGAGAGCAGTTCCAGTTAAGCAGTAGGAGCATATATCATGTCTTAAAGGGAATAGTGTATTCGATTCGCTTGCTCTGACATCGATAGAGGCTATTGTTAATGATGTCCCTCAGAGCTGTGGTGTGTTCGCCGTACTTTTATTTGCTCTGTTCAATGCAGCCGCTCTCTGTCTGTCTGTCTGTCTGTATGTATACACCTGTCCGCCTCGCGCACACACACTATGCATATATATATATATATATATATATATATATATATATATATATATATATATATATATATATATATATATATATTCTTTCTTGTGTATAAAAGTTCCAGTGGTACAGTGGTTATAGCAGGTCTTACCAGCTCCAGTTCCAAGAGTTCCCCAGGGGTAACTTAGCCCAGTTTCCTGAAAAATCCATTGAGCTGATATTGAGATACGCAGTGAATTATGCATTTCCTAGTAAGTCAGCTGTGGTGCGTTCTAGTCAGGGTGGAAAAGTGTATGGGACAGCAACCTGACCCCAAAAAGACACGCTGAGAATTGAAAGGCTATTTCTTTCTGGAGTCACCTCCTCAGAGTCCCTCAGTTAGGAAAAGGCTTAGAATACTGGAAAACCAAGTATTCTGATTGATACTTCAGTCTTGACGGGTTAGAAAATAACTAGTATAAATTTACAGTATATGGTGTTTACACATGGAAAGTAACGATACTGGGTTATAAATAAGGCAGTTCGCTTGCTAATCATGTAAAGAACGGAAGTCAAAACGTTAATTGGGTGACAGTATCATGCACCGGAGATGTATGAAAAGAATTTACATGGAGTTTGATCTAGCTAGGTCACATATTTGAGAACAGAAATCAAAATATTCATCAGCATTGTCAGCCGTTCAATATTGTTTGATAGATGTTGGTGGACTCTTAAATGTAGTGTGTGTGTGTGTGTGTGTGTATGTGTATGTATGTATGTATGTATGTATGTATGAAAAGCTACTCTGTATCTTGATGCAAAACTGAAGAGAATTGGCGGAGTTACTTGCGACTTCTTCACTTCTCGGTAGACCAATTAAATACTTCATTTTGAACTGTACTAACACTGACAACTGAACTATCTCACACGATTAAATCTTGTATTCAACATTAGGTGTCTGTTTGTCATCGATGGGATAGGAGTGAAAGACTATATAGGGAAGAAACTCCGCCTGAAGAATCTTCAGGGAAATCTTAGCCCGCTCGAATCTGGTTGGTGGCGACTAGAAAACGCGGAGGGTGGGCAGGTAAGCTTCCCATGGTGGGAAAGCCAACTTGATTGTCTTATATCTGGTCCTAAGGAATGACGCATGGTCTCTTGGTAGCTGGTCAGTCATAGATTTTATATTATGGCTACATTGCGTTATTTCGTCTTCGAGACACTGAAGATATTGGATTTGTTGAAAACTTGGCTTCCGCCGAAAGGTCTAGTTTTTTCCTTTTTTTGTGGCCTTATGAATAAATGTATTGATATACATTAATAGAATTTATGTGCGTAGTTCTATGCAATGCGAGCATTTTACTTGCGAGTAGTATTTTTTATTTAATTTGTTTGTTATCGTATGCTATTGATTCTCTAACGCCATTTTAGTGTTCAGGCAGTAAGTCCTCATAAAATGTACTTAGGCATCAACATGCCTAAGGGCATTTGCTATTTACGTCACCCCCACCCTTTTTTTACCGCATTGAAATTAAATGCAAAATAAGCTAAATATCGAGGATTTATTTTTGGCATACATTTTACTAAACTTCTTTGTGGCGTAATTCGATTTAGGATAATATTTGGTTCCGAAGGCTCTTTACGTTAGCAACTCTGATGATACCTGAAATTGACCACTATATTTAGATAGTTTAATATTTTTTGTAAAGCTTGCAACAAAAATATGCCCGCTAGAAAAATCGCCATTCGTTCCAATGTTTGATTTTCAGTTATAGGACTGCCCTGAAAAACAACAAAGACAACACGGAATACTGATTGGCATATTAAAAAAAAAATTAAACTTTCATGTGAGTTTGATTGATTTGTAGTCGTTTAATCACGTCATAAAATCATGTCATAAAATTTACACAAAGCGTGTAAATTTATTTGATTTAAAGTTCATACCTATCTTCATAATCAGTGCACGTAGATCCCAGATCTTTTAATTCTGCCTCTGTTTTTATACATACTTGCGTGCTAAGTACATATATATATACATATACGTTAGTACAGGTCGTCTAACCTTTTTTTTTGTATCCATAAATGGTCATCATCTATCAAGAACGTTTTGGAATGTCATGCCATCGTCTTGAAATCTAGGCGACAAAAGCCTTTATTAAACCAAATTCCGTTCCCAAGATTTCTCTTCTCTCCTTTCATATCTGACGGGTCGAGTTCTGTTACAACTGACGGCGCCACCTCTGGCCCCTACCCTGTTCTCTTCAAAGCCTTTTCCTTTCTATTCATCAACGACCTCCTTCAGATTCCCTCCTGTCCTGCTCATTCATTTGCGGATATATGATGGTTTTACTCGCAACACATTCTCTCTTTTCGCCTTAGATATCTGTGGAAACTCGCTGGAAGTTTCGCTGACGCTTATGAGGTGAGTGTGTTACTTAACTTATTTGTCTCTGAATGGGGCAGACAAAGCTTGTTTCTTACTAATAATCGTTCTACTTCCCCATCAGTAAGAATTCGAACATTATGTCTTTCTTATTTGCCATTTTTTGTGCTTAGAATCAAACAAAAGCGAGTTTTGGAAAGCGCATCGTGGGCCTGGCGAAATTAGTCGATAGTATGTCAGTGTTTTTCGGATTCACATGCACTTTTCTGAGCACCTCCTTTAGACTTAACCCTTCTTACATGGAGCGCATTTATGGATAATCTCCTTTTATACTGCATTGAATCGAGGGTTTTCTGCATAAGTAGGTATCCAGTCTTTTCTTCCAGCTTGGGTTTGCTTCCAGTTCTCTCTAATGTTATCCCTCTGCTTGCTCTATAGATAATACTTTGAGTATCACTCACTCGAGCTTCTTCACTGTAAGTCACCATTGCTACCACAGCTTAGTTGTACAATCAGACCTCACAGTCCACAGATTGTGTTTGGAAACTGGGAACTCTGTAGTCAGTTGGTTTCACAAATAATATATGACACTCACTTCTAGATCATGGAACTCTTCTGTTTGCTGAATAGTATTTCGCGGTTCGTTAACATAGTTACCAAGATGGAGATGGGGAATCGTGCTCGTCTCGTTCCTTTAACAATAAAAGATATAGACATGTACAATATAATACACACACATATACATAATCACCATCATTATCATCATCCCCGCCAGCGTTTTATTTTCCACAATGTTTGTTATATAAATGCCTTCAGAGCGCTGCGTTTCTGCTTCTTAGTGAGCACCAAGCTCAGCTGGCCCAGCTAGTAGTAGTACCTGGATTTGACCACCCGAGCTCAGGGTACCAGGACCTGCTGCCTTGCAGCCTGACACCTCTTTAGGCAAAGGCTACAGTCGAAGATTGTGTCCTTGCTCAGAGGGAACACCAGAGATCACTGGCAACTGGATGATGGCTGGGTCGAGGCGGTGAATGCTTTGTCTCCTTGCCTTCAACTTTGGACTCTAGATGGATGGCCTTTGTTAGAGACCAGTAAGCAACAGGAGGGCTCACTGGTAATAGTTAGGAACTGTATGATAGAAAAAACAGGTAACTACATACATGTATATATATATATATATATATATATATGTATGTATGTATACACTCACACTTATATATACCTATATATATATATATATATATATATATATATATATATATATATATATATATAAGTATGAATGTGTGTGTTTTAGAATGTTGTATTTGTTTGTGTACGTGTTTTACATATCTTTACGCAGAGAGTGAATAAAAAGGTGTGCTCCAAAGAAAATCAGGAATGGACGCTACTTAATTGGAAGCTGGTGGAAATAAAGGACGTTAAAATCGATGCAAGTTTCGTGGATGTTCAAAAAGCCCGAGTAACCGCCTCGCACTCCAACATCTCTGTATGTGTCCACACATCAGGTATTAGGGTTTGCTTGTAACTGACAGGGTGTAGACTCTCTCTCTCTCTCTCTCTCTCTCTCTCTCTCTCTCTCTCTTATACAAAGTTAAAGAAGATGTAGCTTTCGAAGGCATCGCCCCTCGGGTATGGAGGAACATTTCCCGCTCACTTCTTTTTCACCAACAAAGAGTTGGGAAAGTAATGTGAGCTTATACAAAAATCACATTTTCGCCAGAATTCCATTATTCTTCAAGATCGGTTAAGTCAATTATTCCTTTTCGAAATCAGCTGCTGAGCTGTATTCAGAGTCTAAAAGCTAAAACCAGATTCTGAGTAAAGGCTTGCTGACGATTTTTCTTCATATTAGCTCTCTCTAGGAAGCTTTAGTAATCACTTACTCGACGTCATTAGATAACGCCATTCATCAGTCCTTTGTTCGTGATTCTGTAATTTGAATTCTGTTTGCTCACTAGCTTTTATCGCGTCATTGGAAAGCATATTAATATGCCGGCTGGCAAGAACATCATGCTTTTAGTTTTCTGTGAAGGAATACTGTTGAGATGGCTATTTGTCTGTCCGTCCGCACTTTTTCTGTCCGCCCTCAGATCTTAAAAACTATTGGGGCTAGAGGGCTGAAAATTGGTATGTTGATCATCCACCCTCCAATCATCAAACATACCAAATTGCAGCTCTCTAGCCTCAGTAGTTTTAATTTTATTTAAGGTTAAATTTAGCCATGATCGTGCGTCTGGCACCGCTATAGGTGCCAACGACACATGCCACCACCGGGCCGCGGCTGAAAGTTTCATAATCCGCGGCTGAGAGTTTCATGGGCCGTGGCCGAGAGCTTCATACAGCATTATACGCTGTACAGAAAACTCGATTTCTTCGGCGCAATTTTTACTTGTTTCCTTCATGATCATTCTCAGTGGAGGAGACTGATTCAAACCACTGAAACTTTTAAGTCTGTCAGTGAAGGAGTATTTTGTACGATGGCTTCAGAACCTGACATTTAATTTCTTCCCTTCGTGAAATAAGAATTTGATGGTTATGAAT
This sequence comes from Macrobrachium rosenbergii, assembly GCF_040412425.1. Classification (NCBI taxonomy): domain Eukaryota; kingdom Metazoa; phylum Arthropoda; class Malacostraca; order Decapoda; family Palaemonidae; genus Macrobrachium; species Macrobrachium rosenbergii. The sequence continues at coordinate 25,207,548 of NC_089790.1, forward strand.
GTCGTTATCTATAACGATGGTTAATGCTAGGCTATTTCCTTTAAAACATTTGTAATACAAGTTTAAATGTTAGAATGTCAACGCGTAAGATCACTTTCATTGACAATGGTTAGGCTTAACGTGCTTTTGACTGTTCAGCTTTTGCTGAATATTACGTCAATTAAGTTCCTACATCAAAGGCTTTCATTTATTTTATGAAATACCCCCGTTTACCCCACCTCTCTCTCTCTCTCTCTCTCTCTCTCTCTCTCTCTCTCTCTCTCTCTCTCTCTCTCTCTCTCTCTCTCAACTTAATTGTCTAATGTTGTTGAAATCACTGAGCGGTACAAGATGACTTATTATAAACATGTAAATAAATAATCTCTCTACTCTTCCTGAAATGATCCTTCAAATTTCCCTTCAAAATGTTTTCCCGGAACATTATTTTCTTATTCATTTCTGTGTAGTAGTTCCTTTCTCATTTTTGTTGCTGAGAACATTATAGTCTTAAGGAATAGGCTTACTGGCTTGATGGCAGTTTTTGCTGGAATGAAGGTATACTATTGTCAGTAAAAGTTCTAATAGTAGGTGGTGAGTCATTCTTAAAACTAAGAATCTGATTCTTAGTACATGACATTTCCTTTGTCATAAATATAAAATAAAATTGATGTCTTTTCCAGAACATCCAAACCCTTGCTTAATGCGCGCCAATCATGCATTTTTTCTCTCACATTTCCTGTATTTATTTGTTGCATTCGAAGTGGTTACATAACTCCAGGTTTATCAGATGCTCTTTATCGGTAAGTTAACATTTACTTCATCATTCTCGGGGCCCCTTTGGGGCTGGTGCTGTCAGTGCACCTCACGTGGTACACTGTAATAATTACTAAAGGTAGTTTGCTGCACCCACTTTTTTCTAGCCTTTTGCCTTACCTCCATTCCCTCAGCCTTTCTTCCATCATGCTGTCCAACCACTCCATCGCCCTCTTTTCACAGTCTTAATGGCTGAATGGGTGAAATTCCCCAGCTCTTGGCTTCATACACGAATTTCAATATTTCAATTCACTTTCGGGTAGAAACTACAACTTGACAGTGCCAATGGCGTTTCAATCCTTCCTTTCAACTTGGATCTCCTTTTCTGTACTGACGCGACAGACCTTTTCTGTACTGACGCGACAGACCTTTTCTGTACTGACGCGATAGACCTTGTCTGTACTGACGCGACAGACCTTTTCTGTACTGACGAGACAGACCTTTTCTGTACTGACGCGACAGACCTTTTCTGTACTGACGCGACAGTTTCGCTCAAAGCCTTTTGAAGGGTGATTTCCTATTATTTAATCGGAATTTTTTCAAGAAATGAAGTCCATTAACACACTCTTCTTATTGGCCTGAGCTTGTCTTTTTACGTCTTCTTAGTTACAGGAATGGAGCTGAGTTTTAAATATTCTATGCACTTTTCAAAAGATGGTGATGATTACTATTATTCCGCTATTATTACCACTATACTATTGCTGTTGCCGCTGCTGCTTTCTCAGACGCTGTTAGTGCAAATAATAAGAAGAAGAGAGTTGTCTTATCAATAAAAATACTAATGATACCGCAAAGACAAAATTACCCCCAATGAAAATAATGGAGATAGATGAGGGAACCCCAAACAACGTCAACAGGTCTAGAAAATATATATATATATATATATATATATATATATATATATATATATATATATATATATATATACATATACATATATATATATATATATATATATATATATATATATATAATTAATATATATGTGTGTATATATTTATATACATATATGACTAAAATATTTTGTTAAAACATAATTCCATCCAATAACGGTAACCCGTAAAAACACCAAGAGGGTCGATTTTGCAGCATTATATTTCGAAGACAACTGTCTCCCTCAACGGACAGGCATTACCAGTCCGATGAGAGACAGTTATCTTCGAAATATAACGTTGTCAAATCACCAAGAGGGTCGATTTTGCAGCGTTATATTTCGAAGACAACTGTCTCCCTCAACGGACAGGCATTACCAGTCCGTTGAGAGACGGTTATCTTCGAAATATAACGCTGTAAAATCTACCCTTATGGTGTTTTTATGGGCTACCTTTATTAGCTATATATATATATATATATATATATATATATATATATATATATATATATATATATATATATATATGTGTGTGTGTGTGTGTATACATGTGTATATATATATGTATATATATATATATATATACATAGAGAGAGAGAGAGGAACTGTAATGGGTGAGAGAAAAAGCATAATACAACAGGTGAAGCAATGAACGTATTAAGAGTATGCAAAAGATCTGTGAGCGCCAAAGAAGGCCAGATCGCAGAGTGGATCGTATGAATGGATTGAACCAATACTCACATGTGTAGAAATGAATTGCGGGATGTTGAGTACAAATAAAAGGAAATCGTAAGAAGCTGTTGAGATTAACTGTTCGTGTAGTGAATATGGAGTACGGGGAACGAAAGGATGATAAATGTAGAGATTAGAAGTGGTGATATGGTTAGTGAAGGTGAAATGAGATATCAGCGTTTTGAGACAGTCTGTTTATTTATGATCAAGAGGTGTGGAGAGGAAAGCCCAGAAGGGCCTGAAATAGTTACTTAAGAGGAAAGGGTGTTCGTCACGCTACTGAAGAGCATTTGTGCAGCAGGTAGCGAAGTAACCAGCGCTATAGAAGTTTTTGGTATAAGGGAATCAGCCTGGATTCACCAACTGAAGCATGAATGAGTCAATTATTATTGTCTTTTTTTTTTTGCCCTGGAACTACCGTCTGTTGGGGAGGTATGTTATATATATATATATATATATATATATATATATATATATATATATATATATATATATATATATATATGTGTGTGTGTGTGTGTGTGTGTGTGTGTGTTTGACCTGTAGGGGTGGGAACTATGGAGGCGGGAAAGCTGGCCTAATGTTCTGATGCAGTGACGTACTACGTAACTTTCGACCTTTACAAAACATGAACGGTCCCAAACACGTATTGTTCGTGTGGGAGTAGTTTTTTACGGGCGAGTTATTGACTAGTTAACATCAGCAGCGCTTCAAGAGATGCGCACCAGCTGTCAGACGAGGATGGGGACCGTCTTATTACGGGGCTATTTTATTTCTGTCAGCAGTCCACGCTTCATTTCCCAGTATCCCCTCCCTTTTTAAAGCTCACCTGGAGTTTGCTAAGTGCGATTCTTACGTGTTTGTTTGTCCGGCGATTTTGTTGTTCTGGGTTCTGTGAAGTGTGGAGAACGATTAAAAATTTACACTGCACTGAACTGGGTCAACGGTTTTCTGGCTTTGTTGAAGTAATATTTTGTTGCTGAAAGCTTTTGAAGATTTCCTTTTTTCTTCCTTCTCCCTGTCATTTTAAATCGATCCCAGTCTCTCTCTCTCTCTCTCTCTCTCTCTCTCTCTCTCTCTCTCTCTCTCTCCCAGCCCTCATTTTAAGGCGAAATGAGTTTTTTCTTGTCAACTTAGGTCGATATCAATCTCCGCAATCCACCGCAGTAATTTCTGAGGAAGTGTGTCTAGTTTATATCACGCTCGGAAATATGTCATTTTTATTTACTGGTCCATTTGGAACGCGTTTCTTTTAAAAAGTCAGAACGAAGAACGTCTAATTTTCATAGTAGTGTGTGTGTGTGTGTTTCAGGTACAAGGAAATGACTTGAAAATTTTTGTCAGGAAGAAGAGGAAAATATAAATTTTAATGATAACAAACTTAAATTCCCTTGTCTCATTTGTCTGTTACCTCCCAAACACTTTCTGCTCTCTTTTCTTTACTGCTAATTACTGATGACCGGTGTAATTCAAGGGTATGAGTGGGTATAAAAGAGATGTAAAACAAATGGAACATTCATACACACATATATGTATGTGTGTGTGTGTGTATGTTCATGAATCGTAGTATGCTTATAGTATTTTTTCCGGGAGACCTGAATGCGCATTACGAGGAACTGAATCATGTTAGGAGTCGTAAAATACATTACACTATACAGTAAATTTGAGCATCTACACATTTCAGAGATTCTCTTCGTTTGGTGCCATTACACTTGGTTGTGATGGGCCATGAAAAGGGGAGTTTTTGATATCAAAAGGTGTTGTAGAGAAATCCTTTTTGCCTTTTAGAACCTTTCCACGTGCAAGAACAGAACACTGGGGAGTTCTCTGCACTTCAGAAAGTTGTTCTTATCAGAACCAGTTCTCTGAAAGTGCGTTGCATGTTAAAAAAATTAAAAAGAGACGAATTCTCTCCAAGATTCTGTTATTTTTTATATTAAATGTAGATCCAGCTTTTATATACATGATAAACATTTAAATCTCAATGGCAACTCGTGTTTATATTTGTTTACAGTTAACGAAAACCAATAGAGTTTGCTTGGAAAGTTCGAGTGCAGTTACATGCTTCTGTTAAGAGACGTCTTTGTATATAGGAATCATGTTTTCATTTATTTGACATTGGTTATAGGAATGAAAATTAGTTTCGACTTACTGCAGTTTTAAATAAACAAATAAATAAACCTCCATCTAATGTATTTTTCAACTAGTATTTCTGACCCGATACTGTTGCTGTATCTTTCCTTATCCATGTTATCAATTTCATCTTGAGGTAATATGGTTACCATTTCTCTTAACCTTCATCGTACATAAACACACATGCACAGTATATCTAAATATGTATGTAGGTATATGCATGTATATATGTGTGTGTGTGTGCGCGCGCGCGCGATTTTGTAATCCTGTTTCAGAAAAAGTATAGTAGAGTAAAGGAAGAGGCCAAGAACCAAATAATGAAAATGGCAGCGATTCTAGGGACTGGTTCAGTTATGGTTTGGGTTTGTGATTAAGGATAAATCAGAGGACAAACAACGACAAAGGTGGTGTAGGTGAGAGAGAGAGAGAGAGAGAGCGATGTGTGGGCCGCTTAATCCATAGGATCTCCGTAATGGCTTCTCAATCTGTCTGTTGCTGGTGGAATCTAACCTTATTTCTGATGGGTACAGAAAGTCATTACTGAGGCTGATGAAAATATTATAATATATTTTTTATTGTTTATCTTTTTGTTTGAAACAGTCTGATTCAGATAAAAGACTACAGATATTCGTTTGAACGCCCAGAAATAATAATAATAACGATCTGTTGATAATTCGGGCTCCTGAAATGTGTTTTCATACTTAAAAATTCCTTTTAAAATGAAAGGTTAATTATCTTGGCACTTACTTTGCTATTTATATTTGAAGAAACAGATTTATCAAAGGGATTTTTTTTAGAGAGATGGAGAAGGGCAGAAAACGATGCTGGTTGTGGGAGGGAAGACTTGGTATTATTTATAATGCTCATGTGGTTTGGTCTCACTTCTGTTCTTTGCACTATCAGGCAATGCGCTCTTGAACATACATGCACACACCTACATACACATATACATATATATATATATATATATATATATATATATATATATATATATATATATATATATATATATATATATATTTCTTGCACTCTTTGCTAACTTACGAAATCACAGACCATTATGGATGGTAGGCAGCAGAGAAAATAAATTTAGCTTAATATGATAATGTAAAATCCCAGTTAATTTAACTTTCAAAACTACCATTTTCAAAAGGCAGGATATACGCATGGTTTAATAGATGCAACAAGAATTTATCCATTATCTTTACATGGTATTCATTGCATTCCGTTCACGCGTATGATATAAAAAGAAATTTATATTTTTAGAAGCCGGGTGTGTGTGATATTGAAATGAAGTGAATGCCTCTCCTACCAAATGCAATCCTTCCCACCCTTTCTGGATTAACACGAGGGGAATCACATAAGAGGCTTCGCATCAAGGGATATGCCAAGTTACACAGTATTATTCTCGCTGGCTCATTCTTGCTCTTACCAGGAGAACTTCCAAAAGGGAGAGAAACGCTTTTAAAATTAAGTGAAAGGAAGGAAATAAATAACAAAGAATAAATGAAATGACGTCTAGAGTTTATGCGTAGAGTTATACTGGCAAATTAAATGGCATGGATCTATGGAAATCTGATGTCTGGGTTGCTGGGGCTGGCTAAACCAGGTCCGAATAAGTGCGCAAATCTATCCGGGTCACAACAAGAAAGGTTTATTTATACTCCTCCTTTCCAAAGTGTGGAAATTACTTGCCAGACGGAAATGAATAAGGTATAAACAAAGCCACTCCAACATCTCCTAAAAACATAACAGACACCTCACACGTCTCGAACTGTCGACCTAACCGCTCAACTTTCCTCGCTGCTGGGAGAAAGGGAGCTGGTGATTTGTACGAAACATGTACATGCGCTACCGGTGTCTAAGCGATGTCAGGCAGGGCAGCCGATGGAGACTACGGTCTACCCCAAAGCCAAATCAAAGTCCTTCAAAAGAAGGCATCGTTCTTACCCCATACAAAAACGGGAAAAGGCACGTTAAAAGAAGAAGATTAATAAAGAGTGACGATCACAATCCGAGTTGTGAGTAGTCAACGCAGTGTGTTTTGGCATGAAGTGAATTTCAAGTCTTGTAAAGCTGTGTTCCCGTCTTTCGTCCTTGACCCAGGAGCGAGAAGATGAATGTAGAATTGATTACTGGATTTCCTCTTTTTTTATTGGAGCCACCTCATCCCAGGGGGAATTCATTTTTATCTTTGGAAAGTGTTGTATAAGAATCATGAGGAATACTGCACACACGTGTGGCGTGGCCTGATATCTTTAAGATTCTTTCATCTCCGCTTAGACTTCGGAATCTATAGGATTCTTAGGGTTTTATGTAGTAATAAAATTTAGATATAATATTCAGGATTTGCTGCTTCGAAGATTTCGTAAAGAAATCTGGAGAATTTTTTCATTTTTTGGAGTAGGGTGGAACCCTGGGAAGAGTCTAGTAATTTCGATTTTAAGGGTGAATTCAGAGACTTATTTGATCAGCTCCATTTTTTATTTATTGACTTAATTTTCGTTCTTTAGTAGAACTTTAAATGGCAGATATATTCTGAAATGAGTAATGCTTGAAATCTGAATGAGGCAAGGCATAACATTTCTTTATATTCCACTGTATGAAGAATAAGTCACCTTGTGGTGCAAGCAGCATCTTTATCATAAACGAGAGGGAGGGAGAGAGAGAGAAAGAGTACTTGATGCGATCTAAAGCCGATTTTTTTCAAAGTTCAAGGGCATTAAGTAGCGTTCCTAAAGGCTGCAAGAGCCGATTGGCACACAACCAGGGAACTCCCAAAACTGGAAAGTATCCTCCTTTGCATGTTGATTTGCTTGTGGTACATTCCCCTCCGTAGTTTCAAGATAAGAAGAAAAAAAGGGTATTTTTAAGAGAACTGTTCTATGTATTAAATTAGGCTGTTCAGTATATATATATATATATATATATATATATATATATATATATATATATATGTATGTATGTATGTATGTTATATTTACTATATAATATGTGTGTTCGTATACATGTATGTATATATATATATTATATATATATATATATATATATAGGCTATATATATATATATAATATATATATATATATATATATATATATATATATATATATATATATATATATATCGTGTGTGTACAATTGTGTATTTCTTAATTTCAGAAAAAGTATAATAGAGTAAAGGAAGAGGCCAAGAAACAAATAAAGAAAATGGGAACAATTCTAGGAATTTCTTCATTTAGGGTTTGGGTTTGTGATTAAGGATAAGTCAAAGGACAAACAACGGCAAAGGTATTGTAAGTGAGAGAGAGAGAGAGAGAGAGAGAGAGAGTGAAAGAGAGAGAGAGAGAGAGAGAGAGAGAGATGTGTGGGCCGCCTAGTCCATAGGATCTCCTTAATGCTTAGCATTATAAGAAAAGTTTCCAGAGTGAATTGTAGGAAATCACTTTATAATTACATTGCAGAATGTTTTCTCCGGCCGGCCAATGAAGAATTAGAGGAATTTATTTCTGGTGATAGAAATTCATTTCTCGGTATAATGTGGTTCGGATTCCACAATAAGCTGTAGGTCCCGTTGCTTGGTAACCAATTGGTTCTTAGCCACGTAAAATAAGTCTAATACGTCGGGCCAGCCCTAGAAGAACTGTTAATCAGCTCAGTGGTCTGTTTAAGCTAAGGTATGCTTAACTTTTTTTGCCACAACGAAACATTACAGGTAAGTTCACCCGTTAAGCTTCTTATAGTTAGCAGTTGTAGGAAAAGTGTGAAATATCCAGAAAGAAAATGGCGGACGATGAGGTCATTCCTTCTGTCGCGATATGTTTATGTATCCTTTTAACCTCGGCTCCGTAGGAGGTGGGGGTGGGGGGGTAGTGCCGTCAGTGCACCTCATGCGGTGCACTGTAGGCATTACTCAAGGCTCTTTACAGCGTCCCTTCGGCCCATAGCTTCAGCCCTTTTCATTCCTTGTACTGTACCTTCGTTCATATTCTCTTTCTTCCATCTTCCTTTTTACTGTGAATTTCCGTCTCAACGCTGAATGACCTCATAGGTCCCAGCGCTTGGCCTTGGCCCAAATCCTATATTCTATCTATATCTATTACCTTTTAACCTCAGGTTTTCCCAAAACGGCCGCAGTTTGCCCAGCTTGTCCCTTGTGTGAAATCTTGATGCTATTCCCTAATTGCAAACAGTTGACCAACCTTCGAATGCTCTACAGAATGATCGTCGTTCATCAGTTTCGTCTTGCAATTAGTATTAATATTCACTTTCTTCGAAATCAGTTTTATCTATAATTACTAAAATATGAAGTCTGGCATGCCAAAATCCCACAAGCCTGCTAAATTATTATTCATTCTTTTATTTTTTGATGTGTCAAGAAAACTTTGTCGGATTGCGCTGACAGCTTCATTTTCCTGTTCTTGACCACATTTAAAATTATTCAGTCAAGGCAAATAGGTGTTCACTGCTTTCGGTTTGATCTCTCCCGAAGCAATTAGTCTGCCCTCGTTAATTTCTAGGTCTCATCGACAATTGTTATTGCTTTTGCTCTCAGATGTCATCCGAAAGCATTTCGTGCTTTTATTTAGTTTGAGATTTCGCAGTCATGGATATGCGAAAATAGTCATTACTTTTGCTGACATTTCGTTTGAGTAGGGCGTGCAAGTAGAAAAGGCAAAGAGCAGTTCTCACTATTTTATTTACATTCGAATTCAGTATATTTTTTTTTAATTAGGCAGTTATTTATATAAATAATTTATTTACTTGTGTATTTGTTTATATCAAAGGCGGACAACGTCTTATGCCAACCTTGCATTAGTATACCATTGAGAACTTTCAGTTTTAGAATATCCTTCCCCCCGCCCTCTCTCTCTCTCTCTCTCTCTCTCTCTCTCTCTCTCTCTCTCTCTCTCTCTCTCTCTCTCTCTCTCTCTCTCTCCAGTTACAGTCTTGAATTTGGTAAAACATACTAATTAAAACTATGATTTATATATGTGTTATCAACAAAGTAAAAAAAATGACAAAATACCTCTATTCAAGAGACAGTATCATGAGTTCTTTGACGCCACGTAATCATCTCCAATCCCTTTGTTGTTAGCTGATGAATGAATGTAAACTGCATGTAAATCGAGTCTCATCAAGAACACCCATCCTACAAGGACTTCCCTGCAATCGTCACCTCAACTCCGGGTACAAAATAGGTGTAATTGCATGTGAATTATTTTGAAATCTATAGCATATCGCTTTCTGGAACAACCTTTCAGTGAAGAAACATTCTTTACTTGTGTCTGGTCAAAGGCTCGATCGCTGGAATTTTTCGGAGTGACAGGTTACATATTCACTTGGCCAGTACCTGGATCGTCTTTTGGACATGAGTTCATGTGGGATAAATCCTCTAGGAATAGGCATGGGGCATAGCAACAGCATGCCGGAAAACAATGCTGAGAGAATTATCAGTGGGTCACAATGAGATGCGAAAATCCAAGCGAGTGACTGACATCATTTTTTTTGCTAAAATTTTCTAAAAGGGGCCATGTCGTGGTAAAGACTATGATACCCCCAAAATTAACTAAAATAGATAATCATACTGTCTTGCAAAGTTTTCGTCGACTGCGGACCCTTGCGAAGTTGGTTGAGGGAACTTGCGACTTCTGTTCCGAGAAACAACCTGTATTAGGACGAGTTCCTCAGGACGTCCTACTTGTTCTTAGCTGCTGTTATGTGTATAAACGCAACTACTCAACTGATTTTGCAGTCTACGGTTGATGGCGTTTTTAGGGATCATACACTGAAATTGTTACTAATTTCTTCATATGAATAAGTAGGACTTTTAGTACATATAAAATAGATTTGCTTCAATGTTGTCTAAAAATTTCTTTAATCCATTACCGCTCTCTCTCTCTCTCTCTCTCTCTCTCTCTCTCTCTCTCTCTCTCTCTCTCTCTCTCTCTCTCTCTCTCTCTCTCTGACGCAAAACAAATTAATTAATATTCTTTTTCTTTCCAGGTCACTGTACTGAAGGAGCTTCCATAGCACGACCTGAGAAATCCCCCCCTACTGAAGGCAGGGATACTAACCACTGAAAAGGAGTTCCAATGAGTGATGGCGAGACAGTAAGAAAAAGAAATTGAGTTCACTGTTCTAAGAAAAAAAAAATTCAAGTAGAAATAGCAGGAAAGATCTTCAACTAACACTCTATCCCTATCAGTTGCGAAGTCAAGCACAGCTACCAAGATGCTTAAGTTCCGGGTAACTAACAGCATGCGGGCCAGAAGGGCGGCCGAAGCTCAGCGGAAGGCCCTCGAGGAAAAGGTAATGGAGGGAGCTGACGTTTTCTTGCAACTTGCTGTTGTTTTCGTCTTAGGTTCTGTGTCGTGGTCTGATTCATTTTTCGTTGCGAGTAGAAAAAGCCTGACGACGAGTGCGACCGAATTCCTACCTTTTCTGTTGTAGCTTTTTCAAAATGTCTGACGCTATGTTACGATGTGTACGAAACTGTCCAGTTAGATTACTTAGTGTGTCATTAAAATTTCACAGGCCCTACCTTGATAATCATGTATCACACATAAATTCACTGGAAATTTTTCTATTTTTAGGGAAGCACTGTTAAGGAAATTACAGCACATTTGGAAACTGAAGTCTTGAACGCAATCGGTAGACATTATAGCATTTTGTCAAGCAATTACGTTAATCTGAACAGAATCCCAAATACTGAGGTCCGCATTCCAGATAAATTTACTTGCCATAGGTTTTTTTTAACTTTGCTGTGTAACACTTATCCTTTCTTTTATAAAGCAGATCACTTACACTTAAGACTATTCTCAAGCTTTTGCATTTGGGAAACACCAGTTCAAAATGTCATTTTGACCGTTTCTAATAAGGTCAGTGCGCTACCACCTCTTAACTGACCTCACTGACTAGGCCAGGCTTCGTACCGTGATGCCGACAAAATTAATCATAAGTCTTGATAGCGATTTTTCATCTCCCGTAAAATGTGTAGCTGTTCGTTTTTTCTGTCAAAAGACTTGTCATCATCTTCAAAGATATGAAGATGAGATATGCATGAAAGGTTTTTTCTGTGATGTGTACATAGCAATGCACAACAGATAGATCTTGAATAATTAAGTTTCAGTTAAATTTTCTTCTTGAAAAGAAATATTGTTGCTCATATTGCTTCGTACTGATAAGAATGAAATCACTCATTAATTCCACGTGTTTTTTGCCGCGAAAATGATGAATTTGCTTCAAACTTGGATTAATAAGCTCTCGTAGCAATGCAACAGTAGCGTAGTTTAGCCTCATTACGTGACCTTTGAATTTTTAGATAGGAGTTTATCATTTACCACGTTTCTCGTATAGAGACAGTTTCCAAATGCTGTACAGTTTAACTTTGCTGAAAACATGCTGAACATATACCCACATACTCGTACAACTTCGGCAGTTATGCCATTACTGTGATTATAGTTGCATGCTTTTCTACTAAAGGCATTGAAATTAAATGTTAATTATATAAAAAGCATTACATAAAGATTAATGGAAGTAATATTTCCACTGTTTTTTATCTTCGTTTGTGAAATTCTAAGAGGTAACCCAATATATTATCCAAACCATTTTCTAAACATTCCCATTTTCCAGAGCCTACTGAATGTGTTCGTTATCAATAGAAAACTTTGTATTTATTACTTTTTTTTTATTTATTGTTATTAATTTTTTTTTTTGCTTATTATTGCTTGTATACATTTCTCCTTTTCCTTGCTGAAAAGGATCCGCTTCATTACCAGTAATATGCTTTTGTTGCTGCAGTCCTTCAAGATCTGAATTCCTCTAAAGCTTGTGACAGGTACTATGTACTTGTGTTTTAATTGCTATAATCTACAAAAGTTTTCCAATCCGCTTGTGAACAGACTTTCGCTTAGAGTTTCTCATCATCGCAGATCTGTCGCTGTTGCATCTGTTTACTTCTTTGCTCTGTACAAGATGGAATTCTTATGATGCTTTGAATCATATTGCAAGTTTATACTTATTTAGGAAATATTAATCTTTGGTAATTCTTGATGCAAATTTTTCCTATATACTTAGAGAAACTTATTAAACTGCATTAGCTACATAACTGTAGAACAGACTATCCAGATAAATGTTTTTAAAGGTGTATGTACTTACTCATTGGGTATAAAGTAATCAGACCAACGAATTTCATAAACAGGATAGTTATCAGCCACCTAGAGTATCTTTTCGTAAATACTTTATATAAATATTTTGCATAAAAGTATCACAAGTAAATCTACTCTAAACTTAAAAAAAAGAAACTGTATTTGTTATGCTTGCCAAGCTGCATAAACACCCGCTTTGTGATGGTGAGGTCGCAACCACGTACAAACTGAATTTGCAGCAAGGTTGTACTGTGGTAGTCAGAGATGATTGTCATGCTTCTTATTGCTTTCATTTGTTATGTTATTACCTGTCTGTCCTATTGCTTGTGTGTTATGTCACAGATTAGATGCAGAATGATAATTAGTTTTCATGTTTGAGTTACTCAAGAAATACTTAAATTGCAACTCTTAATATGGCGACAGTTGGTAATTTATTTGTCTTTATTAATCCAGTTTTATTTTGTGGTATAATGTACCCATTTATTTACAAAGGTTAATTATGCTGACCTGTAAATTGTAATTTTACTCAAACTATTTCTCCTAATATGTGAGTTCTGTCTGTTTCTGTAAAATCTAAGGTTATATCATTACGTCAAGATTTTATGAATACTGTGTCTAAAATTAGTATTTTCCTTTTAGTTGCAGTTAGAATGGGCCTGGAAGCCCATGGCAGCTGTTATGAATGAAAAACAGACAGACCTAGTGTACTGGATACCACCACTTTACCGCAATAACATCAAGACAGCTGGTTCTCGGGTGCGCAGAAAGACAGTTGTCCACAGAACTTCTATAAACAGAGCTTCTTTGAATCGTTTACCTTATACGCACCTTCAAGCAGCCCACATGTATTCACAGCTTCAGGCATCCCAAAGAAAGAAGAAACTTGCCCGAAGGAGGGCAAAGTTGGCTACTGAGGTGAGTTTTGAGGACCCTACAGATACGGAGAGCATTGTCCGGCCTCGAAGAAGGTCCAGAGTAGCTAGAGAAATCAGTCTCGAAGACCCAACAGATACTACCAGCATTGTCAGTATTCGAAGGCGATCAAAACTAGGACAAAGAGTCAGTTTTGAAAATGCAACTGATACTGACAGTGCTGTTCTCGACAGCAGAAGTGACAGCAAAAGTGAATGGCAGGATGCAAAAGATGAGGACATTGAAAGCGGAATCCACGATGAAATGACAGACTACAATGCAGATGATTTGTCCCTTCATAATGTTCAGAGCCTTCATGAGGAGGAGGTTCGACCTACTGGCACTACCATGAAGCGTCGTTTAGGTGAACACAGGAGGGCAAACAGAACCCCTTCCAACAAGCCCAAAGTTCCTCCCAAGCCTGATTTTATAACCAAAAGCTTCGAAGCCATTGACAAGCCCAAACCCGCCCCAACCCTAATACGATTGCTAGAAAAAGTGTCTCATATTCACTGCCCTCCAGTCAACCCAGTTAAACCAATCAAACCTGAGCTAAGAAAAATCAGCCGTCGAGGGTCAGAGTCAAAGGCCTCGTTGAAAGGAAAAGTAAGAAGGCCATCAGTAAAAGTCTATGGAAATTCATCTACGCGTCTTTCGAGCAGAAGATCCAAACCTTTTGATGACCAAAATGACTTAGAAAGTCAGTGCGTTATTGTGTCAGTTGACAACGAGGCTCTCAAGTCTCCTCCAAAAGCATCTCCTAAACCACCACCCAAATCTTCCACAAAGAGCAGCTCAAAACCTTCCTCCAAGAGTAGTTCCAAGTCTAGCTCTAAATCCAGCCCTAAACCCACTACCAAATCAATGCCTAAAAGCCATGGAGGACATGGTTCCTTGAAAGACCTCAAAAAAGGCATGCACAAAGACATGCCAAAGACACCAACAAAACCTCCACAGGAACCGGCATTTGGTATACTGAAAGACCAGCAACCTTTCGGTATATTGAAAGACAGCCCTGTCAAACCAGATGAAGCAGAGTTCCGCAATGCTCAGCTCCAGATGATTCTAAGGCTTTTAGCACAACTGTATGAGGAAAAAGTCAGTCGACAGGACGCCGAAATTCAGAATATGAAAGCGAGAATACAAACACAAGACAAACTGATGAAACAGATGGCCCACGTTGTCTTAGAACTGAAAGAAGAAATCTCTCGAATTAAACTCCAGAGCTCTGTACCCCGCCCTGATATCCCTGCTAATGTTCTCAACATCAAAGTTGGAGATAACTAGGCTCAATTCTCAAAATGTTTATTATAATCAGGTGCACCTGAAGTGCAGAAAATGTACTGTTATATCAGTTCTGCTCAAAGATTAACAAGAGAGCTCATTCAGTAACTGAATAACGTTGGTGGAATGATGGCTTTATTGGCAACAACTTTAACATGTTAACCAGGACGAGATTGTTAACATCAGGAAACATGGGACTAGCAACAGCCATGATTAAGTTGCATCTCTTTACTGCAATAGTATCAAACACGTCACTACAAATGAAATGAGTTTTGGACTTCTGAGAAGAAATCTTACTCTCGAGTAAGACAAGGGAACAGAAGATGCCATTACATCCATCCTACCATCTATAACTATGACATTAGTTGTACGTTGCCCTGTTCTTGTCCTGGAAAGAGACTTATTAATTTACAGGTTAAACATTTTTTTCATTTTCTTTTTTATTTAGCGTTCACTTCAAACGATAAAAACCAGGCTTACTGAGTAACATTTTAGCTTGAAGAAAAGCATTATTTACCAACCACTAACTCGACTTATCACCAGTTCCTTTTAATGTTTTATGCTATTTTTAAAGGAAGGAAAAAAAAAAAAAGAATTTTTGTTCTTCCATAAAATGGTTCTGACCCACATTTTTCCCCCTTGAAGGCTTACAAACACACAGGAAGTGGCTTTGTATAAGGTTGGAAGGCTGAAAGTATAACGCATATGAAAATGAAGCTTGTTATATGTAAAATATTTTAACATTTTTTCCAACATTCATGTAGCTGAAGCCTTGTAATTGCTATCTTTTCATTTGCTTATAATACATACAATATAAGAAACAAGGTGGGAGATGATGAGGTGGGCAGTAAATTTTTGCACGTGCCTCCGTTTTCATTTGAATAAAGCTCAGCATTACATGATATTTTTACGCCAATGCAAATGTTTTGATGGTTGATGTTATGTGATGATGCTGGTCATCACAGGAGTGATATTGATCTGTGAAGGTGGTAATGAACACCAATACTTCTCGAAAAATTACCGTATAATTGGCTGTGGTTGACTCATCGAATAACAGTAATGGTATCAATCAATAATGAGGCATTGTTAGCTCACAACGGCCTCTTGTTCTACAATGACCAACAGTGCTGTGTCAGTAGAACTCATTTTAATCAACACTACCGAACAGCCACTTACTGTCAGAAAATTTACCAGATTAATTTCGTTTGTGTCTCTACGTCTCTAAGCAGTATGAGCGTGCTAAAAGCACCGTACATACATTGGACTGATGGTTCGTAATGATGAAACAACCTGTAGATCTGGTGTGCCTTTAGAAGACCAAATGGAAGGACTTCCTCTCGATCAGGTGTTTGACGCCGTGCCAACTGGTACACAGAAGATGACTTTTCAGAGAACTGATCCGGAGAGTCTGTTGTTATTTATTGTTTGGAAACAAACACGGTAGTACAGCGAAGGTGGGTATGGCTAACTCCTGTGTGTCTTAAGTTCCAGGTGCCAATAAGAACTAGATTTACATAAAACTTACCTGGAAAAATATCTAGTAGGCTGAAGGATAAGTTTTTGTTCAATTTCCAGTGCCAAAAAAAGTTGTTGTTTTCACAGACCTGCCCGTAAAGATATAGAGAGAGAAAGTATTACCAGAATGAATTTAGTTCTGCAGTTATTGAATGAAGCCTCCGTTTCTTTTGTTTCAATTCTAGCTTGTGTGTAATGCATGTGCTATTAGAGCTCAGATGTATATGGAAACCTATGAATGCCTCAGTTCCAATGTTATATATCATTAATGTCGATTAATAATTTTGTGATTACCTATAATTACTGATGGTCTAACAATTGTTACAGACTGTAAATTTAGAAATATCAAACAACAATGTAGTCCATGTTCTAGTCGTGGAAGACATTCAAAATATTACGGTAATAATGTATTTTTAGAATTGTGTAAAAACTAAAATGTCTTAAGTAGCTTTAAATGATTCCAGAATTTTAATACTAAGGAGATGGAACTCTCGAAGTCACTTACTTTACTCAGCTTTCTTAAACTTCATAATTCTGACGTAGTTTGCAGATAAATTAATTTTTTTCACCGCTAACTGTTCGGTCAGAGATCTTGGGCAATAAGAGATTAAATTTATCTTAAGCAACTGAAGTTACTTAATGGTACAGTTAATAATTTTTTAGGCAATATCTTTAGCAAGGAGACCACTTCCAAAACTTATAAATCTTATAATGTAGAGAAAAAAAAAGTATTTTTATACCATATATGAAAAATTAGTTATGAATCGGTAGAATACATTTACGCATCTAGTGACTAATATATTCTAAGTTGCAGTTTTGCAGTTTGTTCTTTTATTCTCACAGTTCACTGACTTGGAAAAATTCACAGTTTTACGAACTCTAAAATTAAGGAAATCAACGCTGTGAATAGCAATATTTATAACTTTCTACCTCGCTCTAGATTTTTTAGGTACTTATCGGCTAGCATATTTTGGTTTTATGGAGACTGTAGTAAAAAATATAAATTAGAATGTCGTCTTTCGCTCGAAAGTAAAAAGAAAAAAAGTTGGCAATCCCTTTAATGTAGAAATGAGATTCATGACAAATATTATACGCGAGAAATTTTCCTATAATGGGAGCCTTTCGATCTGCTGGAACTCCCAAATATCATTGTACGTGTTCCGGGTTCATTAGTAGGGAACATGCTACGCGTAGAAGTTTAATTTCTCTAGATAGGAAAACCACGTAATCTCTTCAGCAAACACCTTAATGGTTATCTGGGAACCTAATTTAGTGAATTGGTATTGGTATTTTCAAAGGTAAAGGAGAGTAGCAGTTGAACTTTAATAGCCCAAAGCAACCAGGGAGACTCTCCTCTCTAGTCACACAACGGTATACATTTTGAAGATGATATCATTTGAATAAATAATCCCTCGATCCAGTACTTTCCGTCAGTAAAGTAATCTGAATTTAAGCTATCAAATTTCTCATCACTGGACTTTTTTCTTCGTCTTCTAAAGTTGGCAGTGATGCCTCTCTGTACAAATGAAGATGGTCTGAAATATGGTGTCATGAAATATGTAGATATACTTAAGTAATAAGTTAAAGTACGATGTCATAAAATATGTAGATATCCTTAAGTAATAAGAGTTTCACTTAAATGTAATAACAAAAAAGTTCTGTAGGACCTATATTCTGAATACATTTACAGCCACTTCTGAGCTCATAGAAATATCCGGTTCCCTGTTAATATTACAGATATTTATAAAACCCCCATTTTCGCGTCTATAATCTAATAATCCCGATCATTATACGATGTGAGTATAATGAAAATGCAGTAAATTATAATGAAAATGCAGTAAATTACTGAAGCATTATAACGACATGCCAACTAAGGGCTGTACTGCAGTTTTCCTGAACCTCATTTAACAGACGATCGACTTCAGAAACTGTCTTTAATCACCTCATAGAATAAACGCTTTAAGAAAATACTCATCAACTAGGTCTAGGCAAAATCATTGTTATAAGTGTTTGATATTTTACTAATAACGATTTTCTTACCAGTTTGAATCACATCCAGTGTAGCGAATAACAGGGCAGTTGAATTCTTTTCCTTGCGCGTCAAATGTTTCATCCTTCGTTTCTTCATCGGAATTCCAGGTAAATTGAGACTGTCCAAAATGGAAAACATATTATCAGCTATGCAGACCCTATTTTTAAGGACAGGATTATTATTATTATTATTATTGTTATTATTATTATTATTATTATTATTATTATTATTATTATTATTATTATTATTATTTTACAGCACTTATTTTGCAAGCTGATACCGCATCAAAACTATACTTATTTCTGTCTTAAAATAGGAAGAAATGCAAAATTTTTCAGAAATACGGAAAACAGATTACCTGAATTTTTCTTTTGTTTACAGAAGCCAAAGAATATAATGGGATATATGATACAATTTACACTACGTGCATTTCATTAAGAGCAGTTTATAATGAGAAAACTTTGAAATGTTTTTAGAATAAAGTAACAAAAAAATTAGGCTACTCATTACCAAAGTATAAAATAAGATACAGATATATATAACGATATATATATATATACATATATATATTATTCATGCATAAAACCTCTGTACAAGCTTTCAGTAATATTTTCTAAAGATTAAGAATATAGTATTACCCATGACAATATGACAGCATTGTGTAGGGAAAGAGGGAGGGGAATACTTGCTTCACGTATTCCTTGAACTGACGAAATGTTTCTGATGCACTTTTTTGAATGAACTGCTGTTATTTTTCATAACTGCAGATAAATATATATATACACTGGAATGTCTTCATTCTTACCTTGCAAGCTTGTAAGGTGTCCCTTTTCTAGTCATTCCGTTTAATGTCACTTTTTACATTGAAATAAAATTACTTGTACTGGTATTATTTCGTTTCTACTTGTACATAAGAATATGTAGTTTATGTACTTGAACATTATCATCAATTCAAAATTCATGTTTTTTAAATGTAACATAAGTGTATTAAATGGAGGCACCTTGATCTAAAGGGTGCAAACCAAGGGTAGACAAGTTGCTGTCACTGACAGCTTTTGGTTCAAGTTCTGTAGAGATTTAGGCAATTGTTAACAGCCTAGTTTTATGGATTCTGAATATTCCAAGTGCCCCAGTGTTAACATGTGTACATGAATGTGTATATAATACATATGCTGTCAAATGTATTTTTCGTATAAATGTTTTAACCCTTCTTTTAAACCTGGAGTACTCAATA
Source organism: Macrobrachium rosenbergii (assembly GCF_040412425.1). Taxonomy (NCBI): domain Eukaryota; kingdom Metazoa; phylum Arthropoda; class Malacostraca; order Decapoda; family Palaemonidae; genus Macrobrachium; species Macrobrachium rosenbergii. The sequence continues at coordinate 25,227,200 of NC_089790.1, forward strand.
TACCCAATGTTCTGTGGTTTGTTCTCTCATCCTTGGTCTTGGTGCAGACCAAGACAGACTTCAGAAAAAAAAATGTGATAGTTGTTAAGACGTTGGTATTATTATCCTTAAATCTCTTAGTAACTTCTTCTTAAAATAAGTGCAGTATTTCAAAGGTGAGTAAGTCATCTTAGAGCTTTCAAGGGATTTTTAATTGTGCTAGGTCACTCATTTCTCCCTTGAAAGGTGAAGTTAATTTAAGAAAACGTGAAAGCCTCTGGTCCCCTGGCCAGACACCCCATAATTCCACTGTTTTAATTTTCCATGCAACAAATTGTGCTATTCTGCCATAATCGTCGTCGAAAGTATATTTTGTCTGAAACCAATCCGGTTATAAATAATAAAGACAACTTGCGTAGGATGGTTGATTTCCGCATTACAGAGTGGATTTCTTTCTCTCAGATGACAAGAAATACATAAGATATGACGAAACACCTTATAATCCGTGTCAAGTGCAAAGTTTTCTTATTGTAATAGGATTATGGCAGGGAAAGTAAAGGCTAACGCGAAGGAAAAAGTTAATAAAAAAAGCGCATAACTTAATAATGTTTTCTTTTTTGATTGGTGTTTGCTTCTCACCTACATTATGATAATTTTGTAAAGTGGGTTATGTGCACATATAAAGTTTATACTGTATGTGTTTTCTTTCTCTAGCTTTGTACTGGCCTGAGCAAATCATGAATTGTAGCCTATATTTTCTACATATTATGCTAACTCCCTGCTATGCAATGGATTTAGAACCAGGTAACTTTCGTAAAACGTCTGTATAGATTTTTTTTTTCAAAATCCAGTTTAACCTAAAATTGATAAACTTAAATTGAGCAACAATTTGTGTTTTTATAGAACAGGTTCATTTGAACCTATTCATCACCAAACAATGGTTTTATTCTTTCTCATACATAATAATTTCTGTTTATTATTAATTAGCATATGTTATTTAGTTAAGCTAGTTTTAACTAGTATCTTTCTCATGTTTAAACAGTTAATTTTCTGCTCGATCTTCGCACTCCTTATTCCTTACTGGGCTGCTTTCCTTGATGAAGCTACCTCACTATGAATAGGCATAGTATTAGGTTCTTCAAACTCACCCATTCTTATTTGCTAATGATCAACAAGCTTTCTCTGTCTTTTCTTATGGCAGCCCATTTCTTCAACGAGAAAAATCTTGTCAGCAATTTGTTTAAACAATAGCACTTTCTTACAATTTATACAGTGGTACCTCTCATTTTTTTTTTTTTTTCCTGCGATGGAAACCGAAAGAAACTGTAGTTTAAGGTTTCGAATTGGTAACGGCAATTAGGAACAAAACACTGAACCCTACTGTAAGGAAACGTATGGGCTTGAAAACAATGTGCGGAATGGGCAGAATGTCGTTCTTTGATAATGTGGACCTTGAGTGTGATAGTGCCCGAGAGCGTCAAGGTGGGCTTAGAACCAGTCAGATGTTACCATGACAACGTGACGTCAGACTTCGGCTCCCAATCTACGTGAGAGCTTAGCGTCCATAGAGCGTCAGTGACATGGAGTGGCGATCTCCCTGACACGCGTGTGACCTCGGTCGGCCATATTGAGAGTCCCTGTCCAGCATGATATTTCCATATATACTGAAGAGGGAAAATGCTGTCAAAATTTTCCTTTTTATTTCTCTCATTTAATTGTCATACGACTATGTTATGTTTGACAAGTAAGGTGTGCAATATATATCGAAATATTGTTCTGGGATCTGTTGTATCAACATTGTTTGGCCGGGAGATCGCCCCTCCATGCTATTGAGTTTATCAGAGCATTTATATAAAGCTGTGATTTATTTTTGTGTTCTTCTTCACCTTCAGACAAAGGATGAGATCTTCATCCTTCGTTTCCTCCTCAGACACAAATTGTGCCTCTATCCCATGTCAATAACAGGAGGGGAGATCTCCCTAACGAACGTGTGACCCACAGAACGCCAACAACAATATGTTGTATATCATTTACCCTTTGGAAAGGAGAAAGATTTCCAGTGTTACATGTTTCCTATAAGCAGCAGTTTTCTTCTTAATTTTTGGTTTTAATATTATACAAATAAGAGGAAATTGCTCATTTGGACAATGGATGACCTCAAATATGGATAGAAACCTGTTATTCTCACTGTGAATAATAGGTTTCTACAAATTACCAGACTGTAACAAAGGTAACTCCTGTATTTTTTTTTTTTTTGTAGATGTTCTGTTTAATAATTCAGGTGAAATCTATCTCACATCACCGTATGCAATAAAAAGTCGAAAATCAAAAAATGTGACATGTGGAATGCATAGACATGTTAAGCCAAGGCGTCAAGAGATATGACAAAAATGTTAAGTGTCGGAACGTTTAAACGTCAGCCTTCTAACATTCTCAAGAGTTCCATATTAAATGAATGTCTAGGAGAACGCATGAAGAAGTCGTATGCAAAACGTTACCGGTATGTATTTACCTATCTCATTACAGGAGGTTAAATTTGAAGTGCTAGTTCTTGTACGCACAGTGTTGTAACGTTGGTGCCAGTTAAGTTACATGAAAAGGTTGAATGTGAACGTTCTTGTTTTTCCAGTTAGAATAGTTTTGTATCATATTTTTGCTTGTTGTGAGAGAATTCCAAGGTAGGGTGATGCCTAGCCTGTGAAGAATTAGACATCATAAATGATTAAGGTAATCAGTCATGAATTGGCTAATTTGCTGTTTTCTTTCATGATACAATTAGCTTCCCACTTGATTAGCCTACTCGCCAAAGCTTGTGTTGAGAATTGTAGGTGGCAGACCACCCAGTTGGCCATTGGTTGATGGTAAATCGGTCAATTTTTAAATATGAAAAATTTTCATTAAATATATAATGTATTAATTTCTTCACAAACTCATTACCCATATGTTTAACCTACTCTTTATTCCGTATTTTATGCATCATTGACCACCACCGCCGCGGTTGGTGAGAGACTTAAATCATGCTATAAGCAGTTGGAAAAGTTTGTACTTCATATGTGTAATCCATTACGGTATGTAAGCCAACCTGATGTAGTGTGCCTGGCCTTATCTGACATGGGAGGCTTCCTCCCCTTCTGTGCCCATGCAGCCTAACCTAACTTCGAGGATCTTACCATATAGAGTAAAAATTCATGGGTGCATACTGACCCATTTGTTAATTCTGCAGAACAAGTCTGCATGAAGTTTTGTATATAAATTTTAAAGAACCATAAAATAAACATTGATTTGTTTATGTGCATACCAAAAACCATCCAAAAAGCTTAATTAAACATCACATAATCTCCCCTAGGCCTATATCTAGTAATTTTGAGAGGCCCAGTGGGAAACGAGTTTTTGCCTGGGGAAGAACCAAAATATAGTGCAATGCACAGTTCAGAGAGGTAGGAAATACCTACACTAAAACATAATACAACATTGTAATACATAGCTCGTGCCTGTCTAAGAGTAAAAGTCACTGAAAATATTATGAAGCTTGAACATGTATCAAGGATAGTTACACTGATGTATCATAACGTAACTTTCCCAAACTTAACCTATCCTAACCAAGGGTACTAGGGCCTTCCCCAGCCAGGGGTAGCAAAACCTCCTTAACCTGATGTAGAATACTAGGACACTAACCAAATCTGGCCATGGGGGCTTTATCCCTATCCTGACCTAGCTTAAGAGGTTGTAATAGGTAAACCAACAATTTTCCAGTGAAAGGTAAGTCAGATTTGTCCAAAACACAGCACATTATCAGGCAAAACTCATGTACACTTATAAAATCACTGACTTCTTTAGAAATAGCTCAAAAACATAAAGACATCCACGTGTGACATTTTCCTGTGAGAGTGGTTAATAACGTCAAAACCTATCAGCAATACCCTAGCCTATTTCACATTTAAAATTTAAAATCACTCACCTCCTGAGTCAGCTGGTCATATGCAGAGACTACGCACACCTAAACTGATCATAAGTTGGGACTTTTTCCATCTAAATTATAGTTTTAAACAAAACCACATAGAGGGTTTAATTTTCCATTTTCAACAAATTCACTATAGCTCTCAAAAGTCTTCACAAATGAGTGAGGTCGAAGCAGTATTATGTGGATAATCAAATGTTTGTGAAGATCCAACACTCAAATACTGTAGCTAACACCCAACTAAAGAGTGCTCAGCATTTTACCCATGGCAGTGGTGTCTGATGGGGCACTATTGGTTGATCATCAAGTTTAAACTTTTTTCATTTTTTTTACTGTATGTATGGTTTTCTTGTTGTTTGTTCAGTGGGATTATAACAAGAAAAATTAAAAATCTAGGGCGTGAAAAACATGAGCAAGTGTTTGGTTGCTTTATGTTCTTGCTGTTAAGGTAACCAGTTAGTTGTTCTCCAGTGGTTAGTCCTTCGAGGAATATACTGGTTGGTTTCAACTTTTATATGCTGCTGAGTCTCTCTCTCTCTCTCTCTCTCTCTCTCTCTCTCTCTCTCTCTCTCTCTCTCTCTCTCTCTCTCTCTCTCTCTCTCTCTCTCTCTCTCTCTTCTCCAGCTTGCTAAGGTGCGGGGGGCTATGAATGTGAGTGTTGGCAATGAGCTTGCATTTTCTAAAATTCCTGTTTCAGTTGTGCACGCCAAACTCTCACCAGATGAGACAGCAGCACTTGTTCATAGTTTGCCACTGCCTACTTATGCTTCATTGGTGGCTTTTCTCAAACAGTGGCAGACTTTCTGCCCCTTGGTATTTCAAGCTTTTTTTGGCTGAGGAACTTAAGACTGCTTGAGCCTCCTGTTGCAGTCGTCTTGCTTGTGGTGATACCCCCATACTGTCGAGCCGAGGCACACTCCTCCAACACCATTACCTGCCTCAACACGTCTACTGTAGTCAAGTAGAGTAAGACTTGTGAGTTTGGTAGGGTGAATAAAAGCAGGTGCATATCTTCTTCCTATTCTTCCTCATCTTTTACTGCCCCTTTTTCTTTCCATAGGAAGAAGATTGAGCTCATGGAAGCCCTCTCAGTAGAAGTCCCATCAACTTTTGAGCAGCACTTTACGTCTTCAAGGGTTGGCAAAAGCATCCTTGCACCTATAGGTGGGACATCTGCCATAAGTAGGGATGACACTTAGTTCCATGAGTGTTCATATGAACCAGTGTCTCCCCATTTCCTTCTGAGTCATGAGGACTGCCCTGCACCTTCTCCCATTTTGTACTTTTGCGGAGGTACACAGAAGAGTCAGCACTGCCTTCTCACACGTGTACATGAGCTCTGGATCATGCATATGTGCACACAGAAGGTTCACATGCAACAGGCTGCTGTGCATTGTGACAGGCTGTATACCTGTGATGACATGGACCCTTGGGCAGGTGGTGCTGGTTTGTCCACAACTCCCTGAGTGCATGTTCATACACATGCAGATTCTGTAGTAGCTATTAGTTTGGTTTTGGATGACCATACAGTCAGCCTTGCTTGTGATTCAGTAGTTGGTACTGCAAGGTCTGTTCATTCATGTCCACAGTCCCGAGAGAGCTCACCAGGGCAGACTGGGTTGTCAGCCTTTCTTATGGTAGAGGATATAAGTCATTCTTAGAGATTCTGGTAGGATCTTAGGGTCCCTCTCCTTCAGAACCTCTTTAGGCAGAGAGTGAATGGTTTGTATATGAGATCACTAGGCTCATTTGTGTACTTAATGATTTCAAGGGAGCAACCACTGCTCATTCATCATACCCATCACATTGATAGGGCATACCCATGGGTGCAGTCCAGAGGTGAGGCAGCTGCTCCAATGCTGTTTTTGCAGCTTTCTCATGGTGTCTTGTATCAGGTTAACAGTATGATCTGCAGATCTGTAGGCAATACTGTCCAGCAGATTTAGCAAACTTCTTCCATGCAATTGATGCCTCAAAGAAAGTTTTATATGCCAGAGAATGCATAGACTACTCCTAGCAACCTCTCGGATGTTCACACCTTGGTGTCAGCTTGGACCCACTCGCACAGGAGTCTTCTTTGTTATCTTGACAACCAGTTAGTTCTGGCATCCTTAGAGACTATTACCTCAGATCACAGATCAAGTCCTTGTTGTTTTTCATCACCTGGGGATCATTATAAACTTGGGAAAGTAGTACGGTATTGTGTGCCCAAGCAGCAGGCAAATATATGTTGATAGATGTAGCAGCAACAGGTTTTTTGGTAAGGTTCTTTCTTTGGCAAGGTCTGGGAGGCAACAGTGCAGTTCCTGTCATGACAGGAACAAACAGCTTAGCTTGATAGGCTGCCTTCGGTCACCAGTCATCTTTGGAGAAGCTTGTGTCTCTCAGGCATTTCTGCCAGTGCTTACTTGACTGGCAGCTGAAGCAGTACTGGATGACTGTCAGCAAGCCTCCCTCTCACTTTTGGGCCATGGTGGCTGGATGATTGGAACATCCCAGTGGGAGTTCAGTGGAACTTCCCACCTCCAACGATGCTTCTGCTTTGCATCAAGAAAGGTTGAGGCTCACAAGTGGGAGATCTGTCTATTTCAGATGAGTGAACAGAGGAGAACCTCCATCAACATCCTGTGAATGTGTGCAGCACAAATAGCTGCGACATTCTGAGATGATTTATTGGCCACACCGTGTGCTGTAGTGTCCTCCAGTTAACCATCTTGTTACCAGGTTTCAACAACCATTTCCACTTCATTCTGAGGAGTAATCCTACATAAAAGGCTCTGGTTTTTATATCTAGGAAAAATGCAAATTACTTGAACATTTTTTATCTGATATCTGTGCAAAGGATGAAAAGCCAGTTTCTGGCACCCCAAATAGTTGTGGCTTTTCTCATGGCTCCAATATTCCATGGAAATCTGACTCCCATTAACATATCAGTGGATGATGAAGCTATCACTCCTCCCACCATCACTCCCATAGGGGTAGCTGGCAGTCTAGACAGATTAATAATGTAAACTAAGCTCTGAATCATCTTTGGATGATGTGGCAGAGAATTCACTTGCCTTGATAGATTACTTTGTTTGCCTCGATAGAACTGCAGGCTACTCTGTCTTCTTACCTATCATCTAGTAAAGCCTTTCATAATACTAGTAGCACTTAAGAGGTAACATCAGTCCCCTGAGAATCACAAAAACAATTCCCAGCACATAATGGTGATTAATATGCAGGTGAGGAATTGTTGAAACTATTGTAATGCAAGAAAAGAGAAGAGGAGTAGACAAGTCTCTTCAGGCTTCTTGTTATGCTGAAAAGTCAGATTTTTCTTGTGCAGCTATGAGTTTTAACAGGCTTTCTACCAGGAAGCAAGACATTGTCAAGAGCTTTAAAGATCCTTGTGACTTTGTTGAAGTAGGACCAAGATGCACCCGCAACTCTGTGTATCTGACCAATCTTGACGTGTCTTGGGTAGAAGCATGATGTGACCAGAGGTACGCACTGATTCCAGTTGTAATGTTGTGTCACCTACACACACAAATTGAAGGAAAGTGTACATCAGTCCCAGAGATTGCCCTTTGCTATGAACCTCATCCAGTGTCCATTAAGGATGGTTAACTAATCTGATTTCTAAAAACGTGACTCATAGTATTTACTGTGACTTGCCACTTTCTCTTGGTGCATGTTGACAACTGAATTTTACACTCTTATAGCTCTTTTGCGAGGGCTCGTAAACACCAGCCTCAACTTATAAGTGAAGCCTCTTCTTGTTCTTATAAGAAAGGAGCCTCTCAAGACTTAGTTGATGTTGCTAAGAGGTACTAAGACTTTGGAGCTGAATACTTCAGGTATCCAAGATTTCCAAGGTTCGTAAAAGGTTTTGCTGAACCTCTCGACTTCAAAGTGCAGATACAGGCAGTCCCCGGTTTACGATGGGTCCGTCTTACAATGTTCCGAGGTTACGACGCTTTTCAAATATATTCGTCAGAAATTATTTCCCGGTTTACGACTCATGTTCCAGGGTTACGACGCATCGTATGCTGATCCGATGGAAGAAATATGGCTCCAAAATGGCAGAATAATAAAAAAAAAATCCAGTTTACATCATGTTCAAAATACCCAAAGCATTAAAAGTAAGGTTTTCTTAGGATTTTTGACGATTTTCAACGATTTTTCAGTTTACAACGATTTTCGGTTTATGACGCGGTGTAAAAACGAAACCCCCATCGTAAACCGGGGACTGCCTGTACTAAGAAGAGGTGGACTGTAAATATTTGTTATGATCTTAAAGGATGCATGATATAGTCTTGGCATCAAAGAGGATGAGATCTGGTGTAGATTTAGATCCGAATTTTTTTAGGTAAAGATAGAGTACATCTTCATTCATCATGATTAAGAATCTTTTAATAAGGCTTTGCCTTGTATCTGTGAAGCTTTTAGCCTTGAGAGGCAACCAGTGTCTTCCATGTATACTTGGAGTGTTTCCTTGGGCTTTGAGCTCACAACTCATTGTGCAAGTGCTATTCTAGATGATTTGAACGAAGAATGCTACCAAATTTGCCTACAAGCCTATGATAAGCCCCAAGTTTTTTCCCTTTCTGATTCTTGATCGATATTTGGTGTTCTACTGCTGCCAGGCAACCTTCCCATTGAAGTTTTGGCTGGAGATTTTTCTTCTTCCCTGCCAAGGCCATCAGCGGTACTATATTTTCACTACCAGAAACAGATTCTGGGGAGTTTTATGGAGAAAGTTTGCTGTTAAGTGCTAAATGGCAGGAGTGGGTTATCAGTACACTAGTAAGTTAATAGAATTTACCAGCAAGAAGCTTGAGAACATATCTAAAGCTAGGAGATTGATTGCTTTCTTAGGGAGAGCTTTGGTGTCAAGTATTCATACCATAGTGAACTCCTTAGTGGAGTTGGTCTTCAAGAAAAAAAACAATCCTTTGAAGCTTCTCCAGTGTACTGACAGCATCAGATTTCAAAAGTTTAGGGACTGCTTTCCATAAGAGCTGAATAATGAGATCACAAAGAGACTGGATACTTCCATGACTTGAACAACAGTGAGGCATTTTGGCAGCTCAAGGCTTAGCCAGTCTCCAGCCAACCACCTCCACTGGGAATATAATTACAAGTCCAGGTTCTCTATATTTTCAGTCTTGCCAACTGTATAGGTCTCCCTGGACCTTGACCAGGAGGTCCTATTAGCCCATGCCTATCAGGCCAGTATCCCCTTTCAGGCAAAGGCTGTCTATTGGCAGAACAAGGGGAAAGAGGGTTTCTCTGCTAGGAGGAGATAAAGTTCTCCACCCATAGAGCTGTTCATATATCTTTGGGGCTTGTCACCAGAGCTTTTGACCTCAATGTGACCAGATGTGTAGACTTGTACCCTTGAGAAAAGAAATACGATACAGACTACTGTTTTCGGAGACGATGACAGCAACCCCAACCCCAACCCCCCAACCGTCTCCAGTGCAAGTCCAGTTTGAGTCCCAGGCAAAGGGTTTGCTGTAGAAGAGGTGCTGGGATATCTAAATAAATCTATCTTTTTCTCTCTCCCTCTCACAGAGTCCTTGGTGACTGGAGACCCATTCTTGATCCCATTCCTTGCAGTTGACACCCTTTTGGATGGAGATGACAGCAGTGGTGCATTGGCTATTAAGAATGATGACTTCCTGGTGTCCATAGATTCAGGGATGCATGTTTTCAAATTCCTGTGCATATATCCTGGGTATTTCTTTGGTTTGTTTGGCAAAGCAGGTTCTACCAGTTGTGGCCTTTATTCTTTGTGCTACCAACAGCCAATCAGATGTTGACCAGGGTACAGTGCTTTACAGTCGCCATTTGGGCTTACAAATAGGGAATCAAACTGTTGAGGTACTTTGACAATTGGCATGTGATGGCCTCATCTCAAGAACTTATCAAGTATCTAAAGGCTCTCTTCAATCTGTATCACTGCTTGGGTCTGATTGTCAACCAGGGAAAATTAGGCTTAGAACCATCTCCTCACAGTCCAACCATGTATCTCTGCACAGAGTACTGTACAGAGATACATAGCACTGTTGCAGTTACTGTGCATGCACTCCAGCAAAGTTATGGACAAGGATCCCAAGCCACTTTTCATCTCTAGAAAAGTTGGTACCCCTCAGCAGACACAGGTAACACTCCTGGCGATAGTAACTGAATGAAAGATGGTCTCCTTAGGTACACCCCAAAAACTTTCTGTTCCCCATTCCTCACCAGGTGTACTACTCAAGTGGTGGCAAGACCTTTAAAACTTCTTAGTAGGGATACCTTGAACCTTTCCAGCCACAGACCTTTCATAGTCTCAGAGGCTTCAAGAGAGGGATGGGATACTGATCTGTCAGACCTAGCAGTCAAGTCAGAGGATGAAAGGAAACTTGTGAAAGTAAAATTTATATCCCCCCAGCAGTGCTTTTTATGTTGCAGTTTTGATAATAGACGAAATCTCTAATGTCCTGAGATGTTCAAAAACCTTGGTTTTAAATATGTTAATTTCATATTTTGGAGAAATTTTTTTTAAGATGTTAGAGAAATTTTGTTATGCTTATAGATGTTGAAAGTGTGTCAACTTGATTTTCATAGAGGTTTTACACAATTCAAGAAATTTCCAAGCTGGCCAGAATTGTTGAGAGCTGGGGGCAATCATATATACATAGAGATCCAATACCAATGCTCTTTAGTACTCAATTCAATATGAAAGCTCTTATGTACTTGATTCAGTACAAAAGCTCGTAAGTAATTTTTTAGATGTTGTGGTCAAATGAATTGAGAATATTTCCAGCTGTAATGCACTTTACTAATTTATTCTATGCCATTAATCATTTTGCTGTATTAAAGAATACAGTGGTACCGTTGTTAAAAATTACCATAGAGTAATGACACAATCCAAGTGCAAGGGGAAGAGAGGAAAGAGAATGACAGACAGATGGACAATTGAATTAAGAAAATTTGTTTATAATTACTAATTTACACTACAAGAATGACAGCTTATTAAAAGATAATTGTTAGGAAAAACATAAAAGAAGACAATTAGCATATATATTGAGCAGAAATTAGTACAACAGTCTGTCTGTCTGTCTCTCTCTCTGCCTTCATTGAAGGTGTGATTTGAATGACTTTAGGAAAATTTGCAGGTCCAAGTCAAAAACCAAGTACAAATTGTTAAATAGTGTTCACACAGATAAGACTCGAAGAAAATATGAAGCAATGTTAAATCGTGATTTTCACTGGATGGTTTAGGTTAAGCCAGCCCTTGTACATAACAGATCATAAGTACTGTATAAAGAAAACATAAATAGACAAAATGCTTTATTCAGCAACATGTAAAAGTAAAAACTAGTTTGTTGCATTTACTACATATATGGAATTTGTTGCAAACAGGATTTTAATAAGGAACAAAAGCAGCAAAATAATAAATACAATACTCTACCTAAATTTGGTAACAATGAATGCCTCTTATATACAATTCTAAAATGACATATTCACATTTCTTTACAATCTTCACCAATCAATCCATAAAAGAATCCATGTTCTGGTCCTGCCTTAATCTACTTCTTCTTCTCTACTAGCATGTCCTAAACCCATCTGCGCTTTGTTTATGTTGAATTCCCTTCGAGCCTCTTCAAGAAGAACATTATTAATCCAGTTACGAGTGGAAACTGGTTTATTCTCAAGTGGTGGGAATGGATTACCTGAAAAAAGAAGACCCCAAATAGTGGATATATACATGTAAAGAACAGTACATGTCTAAAAATAAATTGCTCCAAGGAAAATAAACTGCAACAAAAAGTAACTTATGTGGTACCTTCAATTTACAGTTTTTAAGAACATTCTTTGTATCACAAGATGAAAGGTATAAAACTAAACAAAAAATCACAAGTAAGCATACAAAACTGTTTCATAGAAAGGGGCTTATGATTTTTGCTACTGCCATTACAACTGGTCAAAGACAAAATTTAATGGGTTAGAGACTCCTAGTACTTGATGCTCAAAATTTAATACCATGATTATGGCCTTGAGTGACTTTTACTATGTTTACAGGCTGATGCAGCATCATAGCTAGTGCAGTAGATTTTTAGGTCATCAACAACATGAGGGGTCTTTACTGGGAAGGAAACTGTCTCTAAAATGTTGTCAATAGCTACCACGAAACAATTAAGAATAAGGATACTTCTTTGTGGAATTCCCTCAGAATAAAATGCCCAGAAAGGAAGAATTTTTCCCGCTCTTTGTTTTATGAATCTCTCTCATTTTGTATAGATGCCATATCATGAGGCAGTATCATAATGGCTTCTCACAATTAAAGAAAACCTCAGATAGTTTAACACTGTTTAGAAAAATCTCCCTGAATTTGGCTGGATAATGTGCAGTGGATCTAAGGTATATGGATTCTTTTGAATATCGAACTGGGATGAAGAAATTAAGCCTTCAGATTATAAATACAAAACCAATCTGGTGTTACTCATCTTTACCATTAGCTTACAGATACATCTGGTTAGAGCAAAGGCTTCCTTACTGGGTTTCTTAACTGCTAGGGTAATGGTACTTATCCAGCTCTTAGGTAGTACACCAATCTTCCATATCTTCTTTATGATTTTAAAGAGACCTTGGTATTTTCTGGGGGGTGCTTTAGCATCTTGTATGATATTCTGTCTCCCCCAAAGGGCAATTGCCTCAGCTGAAGACTGGGTATTGCCAGAGTTTTTATAAGAAAACTTTGTATATCTCTTTGCCATTACAGCTGAGATCTTAGGAAATCTAAAATTCTCAAATTCTTTTGAGCTCGAGATACTTGAAAAATTTTGGCTTGGTTTTTCAGCAACTTAACAAGATCACTGTTCATTCACCTTTAGAATGGGTAAAGGAGAAGGGACACTTGCCATTAAGCTTTCTAATCTTTCTCCAAACAGTTCTCATTGGGGTTTTCATGTAGTAGAGCTATGAATGTGTCTCAAGATTTTTAAAAATATTGTACTGTGTGGCAAGGACATGTTTACATTTCATTCTTACTTTGAGAAGAGCCACTATTAGTTCCTATGAGAATACAAACCATTAATGTAGGAGTAAATATCAGTGCCAGCTGGAAATGGTCACTGGAGCTTGATAACATGATGGTTAATTGCTAAGTAGGAATTAAGATAGAAGTTAAATGATTAGAGTCTGAATATCATTTTCAATGGGGCCATACCTGGGAGGAAGGTAGACTGAGAAAATAGTCAACCGTTTGTTTAAAATTACATTATTAGCCACTGCTTGCAAAGAAGTATTCACATTTAAAATAGAATGATGTAAAAACTTTTGTACCATAATTGCAGCATTTCATGGGTATGGTCACCAATATGTGGAGCATTAAAAAAATGCATAGTTAATCGATGGTCTCCTGCACGTACACAAATCCTTGAGTTATTCTTTTTTAAGTCTCAGACCTTTGTAGCTCCAATGCAACATCCAAAATGAATTTAAAATGTTATTTGGATTTTTTGACAAGTGTACCTGCTTTGAAAGAGGAAGCATGTGAAGGATTAAAATTTTGGTCAAACTTCTTTGTCTTAGGAGGAAGAGAATCTCCAAGTGTTTGCTTGAGCAATAGAGGAAGGAATTTTGGTCTCTTGTGTCACAAGACTGATGATTTATTGTACTAACATGACATTATAATGTACGGCAATGGCACCTGATGTCTTAAGAATTTTACTCTCTGATCCATGTAAAATTGTCATGAAAATATAAATGATAACTGCTTGAAAATATTAAGAATTATTATTAGTTGTTCAGAAATTTACATTCTCCACAAATGGCACCAAAACAGATAAGAGATACAAGTGTAAGCTGAACCAGCCTGGTGGGACAAGTTCAAGCGAACATGAACTCATTTTCCATCTGTAATGTTAGACTTCCAGCCTAAACCCAAGACACTAACCTGTATTCCAATAAGACATACCATAGTGTAGGCTAAGGTAATTCTTGTTTGTTATTCAATTTCTTTGTACTGAATTATCAGAAGTCACTCTTCATGAACCTCCAAAATTAACTGATATTAACAATTACTATATTGTGTATGTATAGATATACTTTATAGTGTAGGCTAGGCTACCATATTTGTATACATGGTACTGAATACCCTAGTTTGGCGTCCTTTTTTTGCGCCGATAAAGTCATAAGAGACAGCTCTTCGGAACTCATGTCCCTCTTCACCTTTGGAATTCTTAAGAAGAGAGAACTTCGGTGCTCCTTCACCACAAAAGGAGTCACGTCTTCTCAGAGATCCGCCTTACTGTTTTCGCCCCTGGACTCGGCGCATCTGTTTCCGCAGTCGATGGTTGAGCAAGTCGCATTGCATCAACAGAAGACCACACAGGATCTGCTGGCACAGTCATCTCAACACCCTATGAGTTCTTCGTCCACATCCTTTGTCCCAAAGTTCATCTCTCCGCTTCAATAGCATCCCTTTGGAGGAAAAGACCAAAATCATAAGCAAGACCTCGCGCCAATCTGCATTTTCAACCCAGACCCTCCAAGAAGAACTCCTCCTCTAAACTTCCGCCCAAGAAGTGAGCTGGAAGTCCTTCGTGCCCCAGTAGGGGCCAGACTTCTCTTGTTCTGGGAGAAGTGGGATCTCAGGGGAGCAGAACCATGGATTGTTAAAGTATTAAAGGAGGGCTACTGCATCCCATTTTTGGAAAACCCTCCTTCAGTATCCTCTCCCATCACATTGCTGGCCTACTCAAAAGGCTCAGAGAGACATTAGGCCCTTTCAAAGAAAGTATCCTCTCTCCTGAAGAGAGCCGTCAAGGAAGTGGAAGATGTTCACTCTCAGGGCTTCTACAAACATCTGTTTGTAGTTCCCAAAGCATCGGGAGGCTGGAGACCGGTCCTGGACGTAAGCATCCTCATTCGCTTTGTAATAACAACACCAGTCTCCTGGACGTAAGTGCCCTCATTCGCTTCATAACAACAACAAAGTTCAGGATGGAGACAAGCCAGTCAATCATGGATTCCATTCACCCGGGCGACTGGATGATCATGCTGAATATGCAAGATGCATATCTTCATATTCCCATTCATCCAATTTCCAGGGAGTACCTAAGGTTCGTCTTCCAGGGAAAAGTCTACCAGTTATGGTCCCTCTGCTTCAGCCTCTCCACAGCACCTCAACTGTTCTCTTGAGTCCTCTCTCCTCTCGCCAAATGACTCCATCTAATTGGCATAAACATCAGCCGTTACCAAGACTGGCTTCTTCGATCACCCTTGAAGCAAAAGTACATGAAGGACCTTCAGATAACTCTACAGCTTCCTCAAGATCTTGGGATTCTTCTAAATCTCCAGAAATCCCAATTGGCTCTGACACAGGAGATTCTTTATTTGGGGATGATTCTCAACTCACGGACTTTTCAGGCTTTTCTGTCCCCCAAGAGAATCGCAAACTGCCTACACACAATTCGCAAGTTCCTCTCCCTTTTGTCATGTTCCGCCCGTCAATGGATAAGCCTTCTAGGGATTCTGTCATCTATTGAGACCTTCATCACGTTGGGCAGACTACACACGAGAGTTCTTCAATTCTTTCTCAAAGCCAACTGGGATAAGAAGACTCAGCCGGACTCAGTAGTTTTTCCTGTCACTCAGGAGATAAAATCAGATCTTCAGTGGTGGCTCCCTGAAAGAAGATATTCGCAGGGGAGATCCCTTCTCCCTCCAAGCCCTGATCTAGACTTCTACTCGGATGCTTCGGATCTGGGCTGGGGAGCTCTTCTAGGGGATCAAGAGGTCTCTGGGACGTGGTCCCTGGAGGCGGCTTCCCTTCACATCACTGTGAAAGAGCTGAAGGCCATTCTTCTAGGCCTACTACATTTCTCTTCGTTGATCCGCAACAAGACAGTAGCTGTTCATGTGGACAACACCACGGCGCTGTCGTATATCAAGCAACAGGGCACCCATTCCTTCTCCCTCTACCAGACTGCAAAGGACCTTCTTTGGGCACACCAAAATCAAGTAACGCTGGTCACTTGCTTCATCCAGGGGAAATTAAACATCCTGGTGGACAAGCAGGTCCTTCCTACCAAATGCACCCTGGACCAGAGGATTTGTGTCGACATTTAGAGATTGTGGGGCAAACCCTCCATAGACTTGTTTGCCACCTCAAGAAAGTCGCCTTCCTCACTTCTGCTCTCCAGCCCCGGATTCCCTGGCTTGAGCGATGGACGCCATGCTTCTAGATTGGTCAGGTCTGGACTTCTGTGTTGAATTAGAATAGTCCATTCATCCCAACCCCCTTGCAATGTGGGATTCAGCGAAGTAATTACTTGGTAAGTTACTTATATAAAAATGACATTTTTATAATAAAATTAAATTTTATATATACTTACCAAGTAATTACTGAATCAGAGCCCTCCCTCCTCCCATTTCTTTTGTTCATGGACTTTGCAGCAATAAATAGAATGACGCTGCTGGCTTCTGTCGCTCCCTTTCTCTCGTGGCAGTGGGCGGGGCCTGTCACCCCCCGCTTTGCAAATGACGCGCTGCCGCAAATTTTGAATTTAGGATGCCATGCAGCATAATCGTTAGCTAAGTAATTACTTGGTAAGGATATTATAAAACAATTTTATTATAAGAATGTCATATTAAGGGACATTTTAAAGATGACTATCATTTAGTTCCAATGCAAAACCTGATATCAAAACTAGTGGTATAGCAATATCTTATCAAATACTATGCACCAAAGTGCAAGTGAGCTAAAAATGAAGAACTCTTGGCCCATTATCTATTTTGTTTACCAGAGACTAAATAAGAACAGGGCGGTACATAAAATTAGTTCAGTACATACGCTTATTTGACCTGTTGCTACTAACCATTAAGGCATAAATAAAATATATAGGTTTTTATTGTAGGGATACATAAATGTATGAGTGATAACTATGCCAATAAATCATAAGTATTCACTTTTGAAGACTAGAGCATAAACTGATTGCGAGTGATGTAGCAGGGAGCATACCTACTTTAGGAAGTGATCTTCAACCTTCATGAATGAGGTTTTTGTAAATTTTTAGACTGCCTCTGATACACTTCAGTAATAGTGCTACAGGTATTTTCATACAATGAAGCCTACAGTTCTCTATATGAGTATTTACATAATTAAGGTCTTTCTTGCAAGGATATCATCAAACTGGATATCACACAAGGCAATTTCTTAACAGTATTTATGAACTTTTTCCTTGTAAATAATTCTCTTTGTAGTCACTGCAGCTATCCAATAAAAGTTATCAATGAAATCTTAATACATTTACCCCTAATTTACAGGAAATAACTGGGGTCTAACAATAACTAGCTTCGAGAAGAGATTTTTCATGGTTACAGATAAAATTAAGCTATGAAATAATGGAACTAATAAAAATATTAAAAACATATTTTGGTCTTTGCAATGAGATATAAAAATTTTCATTGCTTAGACCATCAGTGCTGTTCTCACCTGCCTACTTAGAACAACATTTTTCACAACTCTGTATTCCTACAGATCCAAATCACTGCGCTAAAAAGACAACAGTACTGAAAGAGAGTTACAAAACTTACCTCTCAGTTCTAACACAACACGGTCAAAGTGGTAGCCAGGATACTCTTTGGGTGCTTTATGCATTTTTGTATATGCTGTCTGGGAATCTTTAAACCTGGGTACTAAAACCTGAAATATTTAACAAAATATATGTACGAAATTCTAAGGCTTTTAAGCAAAATACTGACAGTCTATGACAAATGAGACAATTTTCAAGAAATATAATTCCAAAATACTGTATAAAAAATCAATTATCCATGCAACATAAAGTAATTCACAAATGAATAAGTAATTAAGAGCTAGATACATGTTTGATAACACTATGTACAAGTATATATTACTTCCTAGTGCTGAAAAAATAATTTACAGTACAAAATTTTCAAATTTATTGGTGAGACAACAAAATTATACATACTGTTTAAAATTTACCCCTCTGACATGGTGGCCAAGGCAGCCACTACTGTATGATAACAACATGTTCAGTCAGTAGCAAGTGATGCTACTAACTGAGCCAGCAATAAAGCAGCTCATGAGACAGGTGTAATTGGTGTACAAATGGATTGATTCTAGCCACTGATTCTATGTAAGTATTGTCCAGATAAGGATGAAGCTTTTGAAACCACTTTAAAACACCTAACGACTCTGTATCACAGATCCATTGTGTTTGCAGTTAAATTTAGTTATTTGTATGGTTTTAGGTTTGCAACTCCCTTTAGAATTCAGCAGATTAAAAACATGAAGTATACAATTTGAAACTGAACCATTCTGAGTTCTAAATTATGAAATTTTAAAATATTGCAAATCACACACAAGGTTGCAATAACCGATTGTCTCATCCACTGCACTTTGGAAGTGTGTGTGTGTGTGTGTGTGTGTGTGTGTGTGTATGAGGTTTTGCACATATGGATATGGGTGTGGAAGGTGTTTCTATCTCCCATCTGTGTTTGTGCATTTATGTATGTAATGCTTTCATAACATAAATGGTATACTGTAAAATGTTAGCTTCACCAGATTACAAGGAAAATAATTCTCACCCTCTCTCTGATTCAGTTGAGTAAGAGAGAATGTAGATGCATTTGTCTGTTTGTTTGTTTAAAGAGCACCACAGAAATATAAGACCTAAAACATTAGAATTCCTAAAAAAGGGAAAACATTTATTCACTCCGTGTATCAGTATGTAGAAGGCTTAGTAAAATACAGAGACTAATGTTAACTTTACTGAATAAAAGGGATAAATATTTTCTCATTCCTCACTCTGGATGGCATTAATGCAGTTTACCATAATTCCTGTAAATTTTAAATAAATACAGTATACAGTATGTGAAATTATATTTAAAATTATCATTAAAGAACTAAATATCTTTCAAAGTGGATGAATGGTATTAGTATGAGCATCATTAATTCCTTTTCAATATTCATCATAACTGAATTTATAACTCATTTTCTGCAGGAAATTAGCCTCTGAAACTCTTAAAACCTAATACAGTATTTCTCAAGTATCAAGATCCTACACAATTACAAGAGACTGAGAATTAAGTGGGCATCCCACTTACCCAAATCACTGACAATGACAGAGAGAGAGAAATTGAGTGTCACCATAGCACAGAGAGTGACAGACAGTCACATAATTGACCATATGAGGATGCAAAGAGCCAATCATCAATTAATTCATTAGGAAATTAATTTAACTATTTTTGACAACACTTCAAAGCCATGACCAAATTTACTTACCCATGAATCATCTTCATTTACTACCCAAATGCTGTCTATGTGTATATTCACACTTTTGTTCCACAAATCGTACTCCTGATTACAGTTTAGAGCCTTTATCAAAGTATTTTCTTTCATATTCCAGATGTTAAAGTTTGTACAGTCAAAAGCTTTTTACTGATTTCCAACTATTGTAACTATGTAGCAGCATCACAGGTAGCTGGAACTTCTGATAAGTAAGTACATTACCACAGTAATCTAAATGGCACATTTTAGGCCCAGAATTTTTTCAAATTTCATTAGAGAACTTGGAACATATGGTTGCTTTTGCATTAAGTACTACATGCTTTTAATCTAAAGCCCATGCCAATGATAAAGTTGGACACAAAGCCACAATTGATGTTTCTGAAGCCACAGTGATGTAGATATCAGCGGTGTTCCAAATTTTTGTACACAGTCTGTGCCAGCTTTGCCTTTATCTGAACAGTGCAGTTCCATATTTTACATATTTATCATACTCAAGGCCTGTAAATAAATACAGTACTGCTTTGTCCATAGATAAAGTCCATCCACTTATATGTACACCAATCACTTATGTCTTGCAAGCTGTTTTAGTAAACAGCATTGTCTACTAATACTTGGCAAGGCACACATTATGCAATGGTGGCCGACTCAGTTTCTTGGTCAAAAGGGTAATTTTACTTATAGGACTTACCTGGTAGTTACATATAGCTGTCGTCTCTGACGCGCGGCAGAATTTTAAATTTCGCGCTAGCGCTAAAAACACCTAGGTGATCCCTCTACCAGCGCCCTCTATAGGTAACAAGGAACTATCCCAACAATGTTCTAGAACCCATTAAGTTTTCTGCCGAGAGACCGGTAACACGGTCTCGTTTTGTGGTTGAATTTTTTGTCTGCAATTTATACTTAAGTATTTCTTTGTGGTTTTTTGCTAGCTAGCGCTTTGCTTTTGTGGTCGGAATTAATTCTTTGTACAATATGTCTGATTCTGGTTCCCAGTATAGATATTGTGCTTTAGGCTGTAGGACTCGTTTGCCTAAGGCGGCTATCGACCCCCATTCAGTTTGCTCTTCATGTAGGGGTAAATTTTGTAATTCAGAGAATACATGTGAGGAATGTATGCATCTAACAACGGATGAATGGTCAGCCTTAGAGAAATATCTACGGAAGTTAGAAAAGGACAGAGTTAGGAAAGCTTCGCAGAGGTCATCATCTGCTAAGTCTGTAGGGCAGGTAATTCAATCTGTTAACCCCTCTCCTATTAACTCTCCTTTGTCCGACCCTGTTGATCCCAATCCTATCACTGTGTCAGAGTTAAAAGTCCAAATGGACACTAAATTTTCAGCTGTGCTTTCAGCCATCCAGACGATGGGCCAAGCCATTGAAAAATTGGCTCCTCGAAGTGAAGTGTTAGTGGAGGAGGTGTCTGTTCGGCCCACTCGTTCTCCCAGGTCTAGACCTCTGTCGGACTCCCTGGTTCAGGAGAGGGCATGTCGAAAACCGAAAGGAGGCGAGTGGGGCTTGCTCCCGAGCAGTCACCCCTCAAGTATTCCTGTTGTGCATTCCCAGGATGCTTCCCACGCCATAGAAAAGGCGCTGCTGGGGATGTGTCTTCTAGTGGTGATGATTCGTTGACTCCTCCTCGAAGTGGGCGCTTCAAGCATTCTTCTCGCCCTCTCAAGAGGTCTCGCGCCGTCTCTCCTGCAGCGATTCCGAAGAAAAGATCGTTGACGGATCCGCATGCGGGCTGTAGCTTCTGGGAGGATCCTGAACCTTTTTCCTCCTCCTCTTCAGTAGATCAGCCCCCTCGTCGGAAGGAACCTACGCGTTCTATTGCCCGTAATAAGCGTGTTTCCGTTCCAGGAGCGTCTACATCTCGCCCAGCCTCATCGCAGATAGTGCCTCCTCCTACTACCGGTCAACAAGATCCCCGTTTTGTCGCTCAAGTCACGGACAAATTGACGGATCTTATTCAGTTCTTTTGTGGCGCTCGTGCTGCTTCGGGAGCACCTGTTGCGGAGACACTTCCTTCGAATGCGCCACAAGTCTTGACTCAAGAGCCTCCCACTTCGCATGCACCAATGAAGAGGCTCAACCAGACGCTTCAGCATTCTTCTCTGGCTCCGGATTCGCCACGTTCGGTTGACGAAACGCCACTTCAGCATGGCGCGGCGCCACTTCAGCTTGGCGCAGCGCCACTTCAGCTTGGCGCAGCGCCACTTCAGCTTGGCGCGGCGCCACACTTGACGGATTCGGCGCCACACTTGACGGATTCGGCGCCACATCGGCATGGTCGTAAGACTTTAGATTCCCTGACGACCTACTTTTCGTCAGAAACTGTTCCTGTGCACCAATTGTCTCCTGGGTCTTCTGTAGACGAAGAAATCGAAGAAGATGTAGAAATAGAAGAGGACTTTCCAGGAATCAAGGAGAAATCTTCGGGTTATAAGGAGTTACTCAAGTTTTTCGTGGAAAACTTTGGGGACTCTTTTAAGCCTTCGACCGGCTTCTCCCAGATCGCAGTTTAAGAGGGATAACGCCTCGGATCCAGCTCCTTTTACACGCCTAGTTTTGGCGATTTCGGCCAAGAAGGCTATCAAGAAAATTAATTCCTGGCTCTCAGACAAGAGAGAGCAAGGCAAGAGTATGTTTTGTCTTCCACCCTCCAGATTGGCTCATCGCAGCCGCATGTGATACGAGACTGGAGAACGTTTTTCTTTGGGTGTGTCTGCCTCCGCTCAAGGAGACTTCTCCAGTCTAGTGGATTCAAGTCGTCACACAGCTCTTCAATCAGCGAAGATCTTTTTTCACGCAGTCAGAGTTGGATCATCTTCTCAAGAGTATTTTTGCTGTTGTGGAGGTCATCAGTTTCCTTGATTGGTCAGTAGCGGCTCTGGCTAGGAAAGTCAAAGAATTCGGACTTTTCGGATGCGCAGTCGACGGATTTCACTTCGGTAGTCGACTGCATAGACAAGGGGTATGCGATTGTGCCTTGGAGCTAACTTCGGTTTTGCAACCGGAGTTCTGAAGAAACGACAACTCTGGTGCTCTTTTTTGGCGAAGGGTGTTTCCCGCAGCCAGAGGTCTGCTCTCCTCTTTGCTCCTTTGTCGAAGGACCACTTGTTCCCGAAGGAATTAGTTCGAGAGACTGCTGAAG
Source organism: Macrobrachium rosenbergii (assembly GCF_040412425.1). Lineage (NCBI taxonomy): Eukaryota > Metazoa > Arthropoda > Malacostraca > Decapoda > Palaemonidae > Macrobrachium > Macrobrachium rosenbergii. Next base: position 25,249,580 of record NC_089790.1, read on the forward strand.
CTCTCACACAAAAAGCAACACAGGACCTGTTGGCTCAGTCAGCAAAGAAGCCAAAGAAGACTACTCGGTAGCTACTTCCACCAAAACTTTGGTGTTTTCGGACACTTCCAAGACGTTCAGGGGCAAGTCTGCTTCTCGGCCCTTTTCCAAGTTTCGTGGGAAAGGAAAATCTTCTACTCGACCTTCCAATTTTCAACAAAGAAATGAGTGTGCTGTCCTCCACATAGCAGTAGGTGCCAGACTCCAGTCGTTCTCGGAAGCCTGGCAAAGGTCACTCAAGATCCTTGGACCTTACAGGTGATCCGAGAGGGGTACTCCATCCCATTCCAACAAAAGCCCCCCTCTATCGGACGCTCCAGTCGTTTTTCCAACATACTCCAACGACTCTCAGAAGTTTTGCGCCCTTCGAGAAAAAGTAGAAGCACTACTAAGGAAACAAGCCATCGAAGTTAGTGCCGACCCCATGCTCTCGGGTTTTACAACCGTCTCTTTTTAGTTTCAAAGGCGCCGGGAGGTTGGAGGCGGTTCTAGACGTGAGCGCATTGAACGTTTTTCGTAAAGACGAAATTTTCGATGGAAACGACAGAGTCGGTGTTAGCATCTCTTCAACGGGCGACTGGATGGTCTCGATAGACCTCCAGGATGCGTACTTCCACGTTCCTATCCATCAGGAATCAAGGAAGTTCCTGAGGTTTGTTTTCCAAAGCAAAGTTTTCCAGTTCAGAGCTCTTTGTTTCGGACTGTCAACTGCACCTCAAGTGTTTACAAGAGTTCTGTCAACGGTGGCGAAGAATCTTCACTTACAAGGAATAAGGATGTCAATGTATCTGGACGACTGGCTTCTGAAAGCACACTCCAAAGCCAAATGTGTGGAGGACCTAATGAAGACATTATCTCTGGTAAAGGAACTAGGCCTACTAGTCAATGTTCCGAAATCGTCCCTGTCACCATCACAGCAGATAGTTTATTTGGGAGTGAGAATGGACTCTCTGACTTTTCGGGCTTCTCCATCAATACGGAGAGTAGAGTCTTGTCTAAGCATGATAGACGACTTTCTACATCGCGAGGTTTGCTCAGCCAACCAGTGGATGAGCTTACTGGGGACCTTAGCCTCGATGGAGAAGTTCGTAAAACTGGGGAGACTCAAGATGAGGCCTCTGCAGTTTTATCTACAAAGCCAATGGCCACGCAAAACCCATCCGGATTCCTTTCTTTTCAAGATCTCAGATCAGATCAAGAAGGAGCTGTTCTGGTGGAATTCAAGGGAAAGGCTACAGGAGGGAATTTCTCTTTTTATCAAGAACCCAGACCTCACACTCTTGTCAGACGCTTCGGATCAGGGGTGGGGAGCGACTTTAGACAACAAGGAATGTTCGGGCCTGTGGCAGGAAGAGCAGAAAGAACTGCACATAAATGTGAAAGAACTGAAAGCGGTACATCTAGCCCTGATGCAATTTCAGCAAGAAGTAAAAGGCAAGGTTATTCTAGTTCAGTCGGACAACACGACAGCTCTTGCTTATATCAAGAGGCAAGGGGGCACTCATTCCTTCTCCCTGTATCAGACGACCAAGGAACTTTTAGAATGGTCGGAAGAGAACGAGGTCACGTTATTGACCAGGTTCATAAAAGGCGAGAGGAATGTAACAGCGGATCTTTTAAGCAGGAAGAATCAAGTCTTGCCCACGGAATGGACCTTACATCCGCAGGTTTGCAAACGATTGTGGAATCTGTGGGGTTGTCCGCTAGTAGACCTGTTTGCAACAGACAGAACAAAACGCCTCCCAGTATATTGCTCCCCAGATCCGGACGACAAGGCACTTTGGGTGGATGCAATGACAATGAGTTGGGATTGCCTAGATCTTTACGCTTTTCCACCGTTCAAAATTATCAGGAAGGTCTTGGAAAAGTTCAGGAACCACAAGAACACCAAGATGACTCTAATCGTTCCTTTCTGGCCATCGAGGGAATGGTTCCCAGATCTTCTCCTCCTCCTCGCAGATTTTCCGAGGATCCTCCCGTCGAGGAAAGATCTACTCAGACAACCCCACTTCCTGAGGTTCCATCAGAACTTGTCCGCTCACGGCTTGTCGCCTGCAGACTGTCGAGCGACTCCTCAGGAAGAGAGGTTTTTCAAAGGAGGTTGCAAGCGCTATTGCGCGACCCAGAAGAAAGTCTTCGGACGCAGTATACTAGGCTAGATGGAATCAGTTTAGAGCCTGGTGCAATAGACATGGAGTTTCGTCTTCTAAAACCTCTCTAAATCAAATAGCGAAGTTCTTGCTATCCCTTTTTAAGGAGAAAGGATTGTCTTTGAGCACGATTAAGGGTATCGATCAATGCTTGCTTCGGTATTTAAGCACAGAGGTCTAGACATCTCGAACAATCAGGATCTAACAGATTTACTTAAGTCTTTTAATACCTCGAAGACGAAAGTTCCTAAACAAATAGCATGGAATTTGGACATCGTTCTTAAATGGATTTGTTCAGATCAATTCGAGCCTTTGGCAAATGCATCGCTGAGAAACTTGACTAAGAAAACTATTTTTCTAGTAACACTCGCAACAGCCAGGAGGGTGAGTGAGGTTCATGCCTTGGACAAAACTATTGGTTTCTCTCAAGGAAAAGCTGTTTGTTCTTCCTCTCTTAGGTTCTTAGCGAAGAACGAAGATGCGTCTAGACCATGGCCGAGGTCTTTCAGCATTAAGAGCCTTTCAGATCTTGTGGGAGAAGGAGAACAAGAGAGACTGTTGTGCCCGGTGAGAGCCTTAAAGTTCTATATTCACCGAACAAAAGGTATCAGGGGCTCTTCGGAGAACTTGTGGTGTTCTGTGAGAAACCCGTCAAGACCACTTTCTAAGAATGCTCTTGCTTTCTTCTTAAGAGAAGTTATTTCAGAAGCCCATGTGAATTGTCAGGACTCAGACACGGGAACTCTGAAAGTGAGAGCACATGAGATAAGAGCTGTAGCTACTTCTTTGGCTTTCAGGCACAACCTCTCAGTGCAAAAGATTGTGAATTCTACATTTTGGCGATGTAAGTCGATCTTCGTGATCGCATTACTTGTCAGAATTGAAGACTGATTTTGACAATGGCAGTACCTTAGGGCCTTTAGTAGTTACTGACACGGTGGTGGGTGAGGGAGAAAGAGGGCAACCCTATCCGACTAACATTTTCTCCTTGAAGTTGGAAATTGAGTTTGGTTGCGCTCGTTTGTAGGTACTATGTTGTTGGTTTAGGAGTACCTACAATCTTTTAATTTTATGGTTGAAAGTTTTTAATTTTATATTTTGGTGATAGAGGTGATCCCTTATTGTTAATTTGGTTCTGCGCCCAGAGCAAGGGCATACTAAGTCTTGTCCGTCACGGCGTTGTCCTCTACGGCAAGTACTAACAGATTGTATCTGACACCCGGATCCTTTATATCCTGTCTATACAATCGAGGGATAAGCAGACTACAGAGGCAGTAACCGCTGAGTCAGCAATCCTTCAAGGTAAGGAACTAAAATTCATGTTTTTGATTTCTAACAATATATGTGGCTGACATGATCCCACCCCCTCTAAAGGTGCCAATCAGCTATATGTAACTACCAGGTAAGTCCTATAAGTAAAAATGATATTTTTATGATAAAATAAGGTTTTACTTATACTTACCTGGTAGTTACATGAGTAAACCCGCCCACCTCCCCTCTCATGTCAAGTGGGCTTAAAACTTAATGGGTTCTAGAACATTGTTGGGATAGTTCCTTGTTACCTATAGAGGGCGCTGGTAGAGGGATCACCTAGGTGTTTTTAGCGCTAGCGCGAAATTTAAAATTCTGCCGCGCGTCAGAGACGACAGCTATATGTAACTACCAGGTAAGTATAAGTAAAACCTTATTTTATCATAAAAATATCATATTTTAAAAATGCATGTACTGTAATTCTGTTATCTGATCAGTTAATTTGAAAAAAGGGGATATACTGTTGGCCCCCAGTATACATAGGTAATAAATTCCAAGACCTCCCCCTTGCAACCCTGAACCGCACAATTGAAAACTCCTTGTGTAAGAGTATTATAAACATACCATTCACAAAACAACTTGTATATTCCCATTTAAACCCCAATATAACTCTCATAATAACCATTACCAGTTACACAATGCAAAGAATAATAGAAAATCATGGATACAGCATTTCCTATACAGTTGTATTAATAAGAAAAGAATTTTAAACTAAATTTAAAATAATAATTTATGGTTATGTATGTGCTACTGTACAGATCGTAACACCCAATGCACATTAGCCTGGGCTGTAAGCAATGATTTAGCATTGTCATTTTTATTGTTTTCTATAATTGTTTTCAATGGAAATTATGACAAAACACCAAGAAGTGCAAAATGAGAAATATGGGAGAGATGGAAGTGTGTGTGTGTAGTACAGGTATGTAAGAGAGTTTCTTAGTGTAGTACTATAAGCCAGCCTCTTATCTCTCTCTCATGATAACCTAATACTTACAGTAGTGGCATGGAAATGTCAATACTGAAAGACAGACATTGCCAGATGCTTTCTATGATAATGTTTTTGCCTGTTGGTATGGTAAATGCGGTTTGAATTGTGTTTAGAATTTTTTCCAATTTATATCAAAAATTTTTTTCCCATTTATATTAGTTTTCTTTACCATGGGTAACCATGTAAAAGTGGAACCATGTTAACCCTTTCATATCTGTATAGTTATCACATCACTGAGGGCACATGAGCCCCGATGTGTCTGGGAGCGCTCGACAGTGCGAAAAAATAATTATTTCGAAAATTCAGCAAAAATAGAAATTTTATGCCAACAACGTTCGTTTTGCTGTCCTTTTTTTCTAAATGTTTATATTTTATGGTGGAATAGTCAGAATAAGAGTCCCAGCCCTCTAAATACAAAAAAATGTGAGTTATTTCACGAAAAAAAAAAAAATCTTTACTTATTTTCATATTTTCGTTCGTAACCCAAAAACTATGAATGTCAGGCGAATGAATTATTTTTAATGAGAAAGCCAACAAAATTCTCTAAATATCGACATATAAAACAATGAAAAACGAATAAGTCCAGCTGGTGAAAAAATTGATAGAAAAAAGGGGAAGAAACAGAGCGCTCTGCCCGGCGTATGGTGAGAATTATCGCTAGAAAAAAGATTTTTTTGAAGAGCCCTATCTCGGTTATTTTTCATAGAAATTACTTTGTAAATATACGAAAATTTAGAGGAAAAGTTGAAGAATAATGTGAGAGTCAAGAAAAATGGCTTTGGTAACGGCAACAGTTTCATTTTGACGTTATAAATTAATTGAAACGAAAAAAAGTGTTACCGTTGTCAACATTATCGTTCGTAGCTCAAAAGCTATAACAGTTAGGCGAATGGATTATTTTTTATGAGAAAGCCAAGAAAATTCTCTAAATATTGATATATAAAACAATGAAAAACGAATAAGTCCAGTTGGTGAAAAAATTTATAGAAAAGACGGTAAGAAACAGAGCGATTTGCCCGGCGTATGGTGAGAATTATCGCTAGAAAAAAGTTTTTTTTGAAGAGCCCTATCTCGGTTATTTTTCATAGAAATTACTTTGTAAATATACGAAAATGTAGAGGAAAAGTTGTAGAATAAAGTAAGAGTCAAGAAAAATGGCTTTGGTAAAGGCAACAGTTTCATTTTGACGTTATAAATTGATTGAAACGAAAAAATTTTACCGTTGTCAACATTATCGTTCAGAGCTCAAAGGCTATAACAGATAGGCGAATGGATTATTTTTATGAGAAAGCCAACAAAATTCTCTAAATATTGATATATAAAACAATGAAAAACGAATAAGTCCAGTTGGTGAAAAAATTTATAGAAAAGAGGGTAAGAAACAGAGCGATTTGCCGGCGTATGGTGAGAATTATCGCTAGAAAAAAGTTTTTTTTGAAGAGCCCTATCTCGGTTATTTTTCATAGAAATTACTTTGTAAATATACGAAAAAGTAGAGCAAAAGTTGTAGAATAAAGTGAGAGTCAAGAAAAATGGCTTTGGTAACGGCAACAGTTTCATTTTGACGTTATAAATTGATTGAAACGAAAAAAAATGTTACCGTTGTCAACATTATCGTTCGTAGCTCAAAAGCTATAACAGTTAGGCGAATGGATTATTTTTTTATGAGAAAGCCAACAAAATTCTCTAAATATTGATATATAAAACAATGAAAAACGAATAAGTCCAGTTGGTGAAAAAATTTATAGAAAAGAGGGTAAGAAACAGAGCGATTTGCCCGGCGTATGGTGAGAATTATCGCTAGAAAAAAGTTTTTTTTGAAGAGCCCTATCTCGGTTATTTTTCATAGAAATTACTTTGTAAATATACGAAAAAGTAGAGCAAAAGTTGTAGAATAAAGTGAGAGTCAAGAAAAATGGCTTTGGTAACGGCAACAGTTTCATTTTGACGTTATAAATTGATTGAAACGAAAAAATGTTACCGTTGTCAACATTATCGTTCAGTAGCTCAAAAGCTATAACAGTTAGGCGAATGGATTATTTTTTTATGAGAAAGCCAACAAAATTCTCTAAATATTGATATATAAAACAATGAAAAACGAATAAGTCCAGTTGGTGAAAAATTTATAGAAAAGACGGTAAGAAACAGAGCGATTTGCCGGCGTATGGTGAGAATTATCGCTAGAAAAAAGTTTTTTTTGAAGAGCCCTATCTCGGTTATTTTTCATAGAAATTACTTTGTAAATATACGAAAATGTAGAGGAAAAGTTGTAGAATAAAGTGAGAGTCAAGAAAAATGGCTTTGGTAAGGCAACAGTTTCATTTTGACGTTATAATTTGATTGAAACGAAAAAAAATTTTACCGTTGTCAACATTATCGTTCGTAGCTCAAAAGCTATAACAGTTAGGCGAATGAATAATTTTTTATGAGAAAGCCAATAAAATTCCCTAAATATTGACATATAAAAAATGGAAAACGAATAAGTCCAGTTGGTGAAAAAAATTGATAGAAAAGAGGGTGAGAAACAGAGCGCTCTGCCCGGCCTATGGTGAGAATTATCGCTAGAAAATTCTTTTTTTGAAGAGCCCTATCTCGGTTATTTTTCATAGAAATTACTTTGTAAATATACGAAAAAGTAGAGGAAAAGTTGAAGAATAAAGGGAAAGTCAAGAAAAATGGCTTTGGTAACGGCAACAGTTTCATTTTGACGTTATAAATTGATCGAAACGAAAAAAAAAAGTTACCGTTGTCAACATTATTGTTCGTAGCTCAAAAACTATAACAGTTAGGCGAATGAATTATTTTTTATGAGAAAGCCAAGAAAATTCTCTAAATATCAACATATAAAAAAATGAAAAACGAATAAGTCCAGTTGGTGAAAAATTGATAGAAAAGTGGGTAAGAAACAGAGCGCCGCCAGGCATACGGTGAGAATTATCGCTAGACATTTTTTTTGAAGAGCCCTACCTCGGATTTTTTCATAGAAATTACTTTGTAAATATACAAAAATGTAGAGGAAAGGTTGAGGAATAAAGTGAGAGTCAAGAAAAATGGCTTTGGTAACAGCAACAGTTTCATTTTGACGTTATAAGCTGTTCGAAACAAAAAAAAAAATGTTACCGTTGTCAACATTATCGTTCGTAGCTCAAAAGCTATAACAGTTGGGTGAATGAATTATTTTTTATGAGAAAGCCAACAAAATTCTCTAAATATCGATATATATGATAATGAAAAATGAGATTCAGAGCCCTGCCTAAAATCCAGACGTCTCTTATGTGATGCACTAACAAATTTCCGCTAGTTTTACCGTAAAAACTTTGCAAAAGCATGTTGGAAACTGTTCTCGATTGACGTCGCTGTATGTAAACAGCCACACGTGTTTACCCAGCCTCGTACGCATGGTCTCTGACAGAAGTGTGGCCTGCCAGGCCTGCGTGGGTGCGATCAGCTGATGTCATTGTGAGAATTTTACTACGCCATGGATTTTGCGCATGCACAGTAGAGGAACTAAAAATTTATAGAAAATAGAGGATACCAAACAGAGTGTTTCCAATAATGTAATCCTACATTTTATAAAAAAATATAAGATACGAGAGAGAAACGTGGGTAGGATCAGCTGATTTCATTGTGGGAAATTTACTATGCCAGGAATTGCGCATGTGCAGTATAGGCACTGCTTGCCTGGCGATCGATGCCTGAGTTACACGGTCCAAGGTATGCTTTAGCCTATGGAAACCACCAACTGTCCGAAAATAAAAAAATTTACCCCTACCACACGTACGAAAAATGTCGGTAAATTTTACGTACAATTACGTCAGTCAGACAAGAAGGGGGGTAGGGGGTTATTGCGTAATATGACGTCAATTGGGCAGGAAAGGGTTAAGTGAACCCTTTTACAATATGAAGTTGGCCAACTGTATAAAATGATATTTTCATAATAAAATTAAGTTTCATATACCTGTATACTTACAAAGTATAGCTTAGCAGATAACATCATTGTGTTGTGCCCTTATGTCTATCAGAGGGAAGGAGGGCGGGCTCTGATTCAGTAATGACTTGGTAAGTAGATATGAAACTTAATTTTATTATGAGAATATCATTTTCATATAAGTAACTTACCAAGTAATTACATGGCTGAATCCCACATTGCAAGGGGGTGGGATACATGGACATATTCTACTTCAAAACATTAAGGCTTGGTAATGACTTTGAAGTAGAAAAAACTGCTAGCACTGAAACAGTGCTTGTCATTCCCTACCTGGTAAGAGAGCTACTGCAGGTGAATACTGCCTCTCATTGGTGCTCATCTTAACCTGTAGTGGCATGACGGTTGAGCCATGGGTCGCCTCTACTTTAGTGGGAGCCTTGCAGTGGAGGATAAGCCTGATCGCTGCCAAAGCATATACAAGTGCCCTTGCCCTGGGCCCAGTACCAACAAAAAACAACCAGACAACAGTGTCACCTACACCCAAAAAACTCAACCCATCCACTCAGACTGGTGGGTACTCCAGGTACATTACAGCCCTCCCCAAAACTCGATGCCTTCAAGGCGAAGAGATAGTAGGAGAAAAGGAGATCTTCCTATATTTCCTTCCCCAATACCATGCCAGTTACCGATAATGGCCCCAAGGTACTGCAATTTTCAAACACTGTTTCAACTTCTTTCAAATAGTGAGATGCGAAGATTGATTTGCATTTCCAATATGTAGACTGCAGAATGGAAGTGAGGGACATATTGTGAGGTAGCAACTGCTTGAACATCATGAACTTTCACTATCACTATGAAAGTAGGCAAAATATCCTCCTGAATCTGAGAATGCACCTCAAAAATCAGGTCCCTCAGGAAGAAAGACAATGTGTTCTTAGTAAGTGGGCGAGAAGGGTTCTTAACAGAACACCAGAGGTTGCTGGATAGCTCTCTGATCTTCTCAATCCTCTTCAGGTGATACCTCGGGTCTAACAAGGCAAAGAATCCTTTCTTCTTCCTCAGGGCCAAGGATTTCCAATAAATTCTTAATGCTGAAGGAATGGGGCCAGGGTTTGGACGGGTCCTCGTTCTTGGCTAAGAAACTTAGGGTAAAGGAGCAAACTGTATCTCCTTGGGAAAATCCTACCCTCTTATCAATGGCCTGGATCTCACTGACACGTTTGGCAGTAGCCAGAGCCACAAGGAAGAGAGTCTTCCTAGTGAGGTCTCTTAGAGAAGCAGAATGGAGGGGTTCAAAAGAGGGGCCTGTCAGCCACTTCAACACAATGTCTATGTTCCAAGAGACCATATCAACCTTCTGCTTGGAAGTGTCAAATGACTTGATGAGGTCGTTAAGATACGGATCTGACGACAGGTCCAGACCTCTAGGTTAAATACAGAGCTAAGCATGGCTCAATACCCCTTAATGGTAGAGGATGACAAACTTCTCAAGGTCCTCGGATAAATAAGGAAATCTGCAATCTGAGTTAAAGATGTGCCAGAAGAAGAGATGTTATGTCTGAGACACCATCTTCGGAAAACTGTTCACTTAGCCTGGTACACGCAGTTAGAAGATTGACGTCTGCATCTCACAATAGCCTCTGCAGCTCCTCTTGAAAACCCTTTCGCTCTGACAAAGTTCTGGATAGTCTGAAGCCTGTCATTGCAAGAGCGGACAACCCTTGGTTGTACCTCCTGAAGTGGGGTTGCTCGAGTAGACACGGTTTTTGGGGAAGGAGCCTAAGGAAGTCCACCAACAATCATAGAAGGTCCGGGAACCAATCTTTCAGAGGCCAGAACGGGGCTATGAGGGTCACCGTAATGTTGTGATGTGGTCGGAATTTGTTTAGCACTTCACTGATCATGTTGACGGGCGGAAAGACGTAAAGATCCAGGCTGGGCCAATTTTGAAACATGGCATCTGTCACCCATGCCAGAGGGTCTGGGGCTGGAGAACAGAATAGAGGAAGGCGATAGTTCCTTGAGGCGGCAAACGGGTCCAATGTTGGTATGCCCCATAACTTCCAAAGATCCTGACATCAGGGGATCCAAGGTCAACTCGGTGGGAAGGGCCTGCTTCTGACAGCTCAGCTCGTCTGCCAAAGCACCGAGTTTCCCCTGAATAAATCGAGAGACCAGCATCACTCGATTCTGATCTGCCCAAAGGAGATGACCCTTTGCTGCCTGGCAGAGAGAAAAGGAATGAGTGCTGCCTTACTTCCGGATATAGGTTAGGCCGTGGTGTTGTCTGCATGGACTACCACTGTCTTCTTGTAGGTCATGGCCGAGAAGAATTGAATACCTAAGTGAATCGCCTTCAACTCTCTGATGTTTATGTGAAGGCTTTGTTGTTCTGGAGACCAAGTCCCGGGAACTTCCTGGTTCCCCAGAAAGGCTCCCCAATGTAGATCCAAAGTGTCTGAGTAGAAGTCTAGGTCAGGGTTCAAGAGGATGAAGGGACTTTCCCTCTGAAAGTGTTTCTTCAGACAGCCACCATAGCAGGTCCCACTTGGTTTCCCGGGTACTTGGAAACATGTAGGTGTCTGGCTGTGTTTTCCTGTCCCAGCTGGCCTTGAGGTAGAATTGAAGAACTCTCATATGAAGCCTGCCCAGCTTGACAAACATCTCGATGGATGCCAGAGTCCCCAGTAGGCTCATCCACTGATGGGCTGAGCAAGACGAGAGGGCTAGAAAAATATGGATCGTCTGAAGGCAGTTGGCGATTCTCTTGGGGACAGAAAAACCCGAAAAGTCCAAGAGTTGGGAATCATCCCCAAATAAAGAATCTCTTGTGACGGGGTCAACTGGGACTTATGAAGGTTGATGAGAATGCCCAGTTCCTGAGTGAAGAGAAGAATCTTCTGCAAGTCCTTTGTGCATTTCACCTTTGAAGGGGATCGAAGAGTCGAAGAAGCCAGTTGTCCAGATAAAAACTGACGTTTATGCTTATTGAATGGAGCCATTGTGCTAGAGGAGCGAAGACTTAAGTGAACACCTGAGGTGCTGTAGAGAGGCTGAAGCAAAGAGCCCGAAACTGATCTGTCATGGAAGACGAACCTGAGATACTTCTTGGAGTCCGGATGGATGGGGGATATGGAAGTGTGTGTCCTGCATATCCAAGGTCACCATCCAATCACCCTGGTGAATGGATGAAAGGACTGACTGGTTCATCTCCATCTTGAACTGGTTCATCTCCATCTTGAACCTTTCTTCCGGATGAAGAGATTAGGGGCACTTACATCGAGGACTGGTCTCCAACCCCCCAATAACTTGGGGACCACAAACAGACGGTTGTAGAATCCCTCTGTGCTGATGCCCTCGACTTCTTCTATGGCTCTCTTTAGAAGGCGAGAGGAGACCTCCTCCAAAAGGGCCAAATGTTTCTACGAGCCTCGTGAGTAGGCCGTCAATACGATGGGAGAAGTGACTAAAGGGGGGAGGGGCTCTCCCTGAATGGGCTGGAGTAACCCTCCATCAGAACCTTAATGATCCACTGTTCTGCCCCCCTGATACTTCACTTCTCCCAAAACTTGAGAAGTCTGGCTCTCACTAGTGCACAAAGGACTTCTTCCTCATTTCTTTGGTAAAGACTTGGTTGAGTCTGGCCGAGAATTGGATATTGGAGCAGGTCCTAGGTTGTGACCTGGGTTTACTTCCGCAAAAGGGATGTTGCTGGAGTGGAGAGGCTGTCTTAGGAACAAACGCTGATGAATCCTTGGGGCGTTTGGAAGATAGAGCCAGATGATCCTGAGTAGACTTCTTTTGGAGATCCGAAGCAATTTCCCTCACAGTATCCTGAGGGAAGAGGTGATGAGGATCCAAAGGCAAAAATAAAAGAGTCAACTTCAGGGTCTGAGTGACTTCTTTAGTGGTAAAGGAGCACCATAATTCTCTTTCCTTCAAAACACCCAAAGAGAAAAGAGCTGCAAGCCCAAGAGAGCATCCCTGATGGCCTTGTCTGCACAAAGCCAGTCCAAGGCAAAGTCTCCAACCAAATCCTTGCAACCTTCAATCTTCTTGGCTAGTGCTCCCATTGTTTAGCCCAAGAAACTGAAAACTTCAAACACCTTGAAGAGGCCCTTAACAAGGTGGTCCAGTTCAGCTGATGAAAACATTATTTTTGCTGACGAGAAAGCTGAGCGTCAGGAAGAGTCGATGAAGTCAGAGAAGTCCCTTTGGGAGGAGGCAGCGACTCCCAAAGAAGGAGCTTCCCCGGTGGCATAGGAAAGATACCTCCTATGGACTAAGTGCGAGGGAGAAAAGGCGAAGGCAGCCTTACCTTGTTCCCTTTCAACAGAAAGCCAATCTCCAATGTCCTTGAGTGCCTTCTTGGCAGATGAGGAAAGCACCATCTTGGGAACCCTAAAACTTCATCCAGGTGCCTCCTTATCAGGTAAGTCGAGGTAGGCGAGACCGGGCCGGCTGGTGCAAAAAAGGTGGGAAAGCTCGCCAGCAAACACTGAAGGAGTTGCAAAGGCTGAAGGAGGGCTTTGCAACCTTTGCTACAATAACGAAAACTAGATGAGCTTGAATCAAGACAAAAAAACTAGATGAGCTTGAATCAAAACATAAAAAAAACTAGAAAACTGATCCTGAAAGCTAATCAAAGCTTGAAGGCTACCTCAAAATAAGCGCAAATACTTCATCGAAATCCAGTTATTCAACCGAAAACCAATGAAAAAGAGCTGCTGCAAACACCTGGTGTTTAGTCAAGAGCTGGCAGAAACACAATGAGGTTATCTGCTAAGTCCAGTACCCCTGATAGTGGGTGGGGCTAGTCACCGACACAAAACAGTTGAAGCACTACCGCGACTTTTAAGTAAAAAAGGCTGCCGCATGAGTTAGACACTATGGCTATGTAATTATTTGGTAAGTTACTTATATGAAATATAAAATTAGACACATGAGTATTTCAGTGGAATGGCAGTACCTCAGCAGGTTTTGGGAGGCATTTCCAATGCAACCCATGGCTTTTGCAATGGCGAGCAAAACACCAGAAGCTTCCTGTTTAGCCACATGGCAAACAGGTCAATCACCAAGATTCCTCAAGCTCATACAGCTTCTCTTCTATGTGAGGATGTAAGGACCAGTAAGACTTGCCCATGGTTATTGGACTGCTCAGTCAACACATTTTGAGGTCTCATATGCATCTGGCAGACAGCTTGAGAGTGCCCAATCGTGCATCTACCTCACTCACCTGTCCCTCATTGCTTGTTGAAATATGACACTAATGGTTGCATTGCTGTTCATCAGCACAACCACATGTCCCATCAACTGATCCCAAAATGCATGCAGCGCCAGAGGAGCTTCACCCACCTTGAGAACACTGATATGCAGGTGAGAATCCTCTCAAGTTTACACATCTGAAATTAACAAAGCCCTCCTTCAATGCAGCTGACAAGGAGGTTCCAGTCATCTGACCACAGAGTGAGATCCTCCCTCACTCCCTGTTTAACAGAACAGTGTTGGAAGATCGAAGGCTGACGGCCCATGTTGCTTCAGTCACCGCTGAATGTAAGTGGATATACCTATAGGGTATAAATTTCTTCGTAGATGACAGGTTACCAAGGAGTTGCCACAGCCAAGCTAGGTGTTGATATTGGCAGGGAAAAGAAAAAATAACGTTGCTTAGCAAGTGAGTGAGTGCGCCTCCATCTTCTCACTTGACTGCAGCTATTTAACTACTCAATGACTAGACCAGCTATTGCCTAAGGTACCATTTAAAAGATAAAGGTTTACATTCTCGTGGGAACAAACATCAGACAATACAAGACATGAAATCCTTCACCATAATTTATAGTGAAATCTTTCATGTTTTTGTAACATATTGAAGGCCTATAACACATTAGCCTAAAATTGGTACAAGGATATATCGGACTAACCTTGAATAATTTGTGTACAAGCTGTTTCTCTTCCAACCAGTAACTTGCCATTTCCATAGTGGGTCTGTGTCGGTCACCATATTTAATAGCATCACTAATGAGCTGAAAAACAACAATGTTACCTTTATTGATACATGAAGTGTCATCAGTGATTAACAAAAAAAAAAAAAAAAAAAAAAAAGCCTGTAAATCTAAATGAACCTGATATTTATGCAACAAAGCTAACAATTTCTTAATACAGTACATTATTCTTATCCTTTTCCAATGTTACCTTGATTGTTAGACATATATTAAGCCAAAAATAACCAAATAACTTCACTTTGGGTACAGAGCATTTTAGCCTATATATGGTAAGCCTTCCTACCTTGTCCAGGATTCAAGCTTATGCCTTTTTTGGTTGAAAATAGGGTGACTGTGACCTTGTCCACTTAGCCATTCTCATTTACCAGATGAGTAAATAAGTTCACTGTCACCCTTTTTCCAATCCAAAATTTCTGGCCAGGGTAGGAGGACTTAAGGCTGTGAATGTACAGTATTTAGAAAACACTCTTCACCTTTTAATGTTTGTAAAACAAATCATAAGGTTATGATCTAATCTTAATTTTGGAAAATTATGTTACCAGTTTTTTTAAACAAACGTCTATACCAAAAATGTTTTGTAGTTGTAGTATTTTACAGCTTTTCATGAATATTCCACCTAATCTTAATTTCTTAGATCACATGCTTACGAATATTCCACCAAATCTTAATTTCTTAGATTGCATGCTTATGAATATTCCACCAAATCTTAATTTCTTAGATTGCATGCTTATGAATATTCTACCAAATCTTAATTCCTTAGATTGCATACTTATGAATATTCCACCAGATGTTGATTTTTAGACTGCATACTTATGATTATTCCACCAAATCTTAATTTCTTAGGTTGTATGTTGAAGTTATAGTGTACTATTATATATCATAACAAAATAATGTTCAGAATTTACATACATGTTTTGAGTGGTGGATATCTTGAATTGTGGACTTGGAAGCCAAATAAAGAGGTTATTTGGACACCCTTGCCCAGAAATTTGTAAATCTACATTTAGGCCTGAAAGAGTTGGTCATGACCACCAATGTCAGTCTTACCTGTGGTAGGTGTCTCACCCAGAGGTGAGCAAACACTTCCACCAACTCTCAAGAGGTTGTTCATTCGAAGTCCTATGGGCTCTCTTGTGAGATGGGTTCCTGGACTTTTTCTTCTGGGCAAAAGCCAAGGAGGAAGAGCTCAGCATCAAGGAAGAAGACGACACGCACTTGCATTTCTTTACCTTACTTTGACCATGAGTCTTACTCTCTTTAGCTACTATAGATGTGTTGAAACAGAGAATACCATCAGAGAAGTATGGCTGGGCTCAATGCCATGGGGGTTATCTCCATGCGCAAATGGATCGCTACAGGAGGTTCAACAGCACTGATCGAGTTCCTTAATGGAAACAGCAGTGAAAGATGCATCACTGAAAATATTTAGGGCTGGAAACTTCAGCCAGTACTCTGAAAAATCCACCAATGAAGCCTTGGTAGGTGGTGATGAACCATGAGCATGGCTTTCTTGCCTAAGAAGGGCCTGTCTTGGTTGGTTCTGTCAGAGTGTGAGCACTGGCTGGCTACCATCATGTCCACATGCCCTTTGCAAGACAGAGTAGAACAACCAAAATGCAGGGAGAGAGAAGGGCCAATCTGGGAAAGAGGAGACAAAAAGATTTGGCTACATTGGTGAAACAATCCCCCTTGAAGAAACCAGTAAGCATCTCCTGGCCATCCTCCACTGTTGTCAAACCTCTGCAAAGGAGACCAGCCACCACACCCCTCACAAGACCCACCAAAACAGAACATTAAAAACCACAGCCTGGTTCCCGACAGTCACCAATCTAAATATTTACCACGTTTTGTCCATGTTTTTGTTTATGTTATTTACTGTCATTGTTTTATGTTTTACATTCATCCCCAAGGGACTGGTACTAAACACAGTGCCCATTTTGCACATAAAAAGGAGAAATTAGTTTCAGCTTGGTCAGTCAGTACAGCTAGATGTCTTTTTATGATCGCAGCCGAGGCAAAAATGCTAGATGACTTCAGGTGAGTGGTGGGGGGGGGGTCCTTCAGCTACCACTAGTTTAACTACTTTGTTACAAAGTTTCAGTGACCAATTCTAGCTCATGCTGAGGAATGCTTCCTCATACAAGGTGATAGTTTGTAGCCTCAGAAGAACAAATACTCCAGTCATTATCTTATGTGACCAATCCCTCTAGTAAATAGATTTGACAAGAAGTGAACTCATCACAGCATTAGCTACCGGTATTGGTAAAATTTTATAAGTTGCCAATAAGACTCCAGCCAGCCATTTTTGCACGAAAAACCATTTTGGGTTTTTCATGCAGAAATGGCAAGGATATAATAGGGTACTAAAAGAACCTTAAAATACCAATATAACTTAACCTACGGGTGTTTACTGGTTACAATTTCGCCGTGTTAGCGATGAAGGGGGGCGGTATTCTTACCTTGTAAGTCATAATTTTATTAATTTTTTATTTATCATTTGCGCATAGTGTTTATAGGGTTCAAAATAATGAGAATGAAGAGCTCTTCTAAAATGAGGTTACAATTTTATAGCCTGTATATATTGACAACTTATAAAATAATATCCCTGTATTTACCATGCTACTAACTCCATCTGACCATACATGCTCTCACGTTTAAAAATAGCCTAGTAGGCTAGTGTATACTGGCTTGAATAATAAGGTAAGCAACGTAGGTTAGGCTGTTTTCAAAACGTTAGCTACCACTGTCAGAATGGAAATACCATAGGCTACTGTTATACCCAAGACTTATAGTTTTAATTGATAACTTACCCTTTCAGCATAGCCTCTAGCTTCATCAGCACGATTATAATTTAGTTCAATCCTCTCGTTTTTAACCAGATCCGTTACAGTTTTTCTTAATTTAATTAACCTTCCCTCGGGCCCCAGTGGATTTGACATTCTTCTCCTGTTTTGTATCGTTATCCTTAAGGCAGGAATAAGTTTTCTTATTTCGGCCTGATTCATTTTAACGTGATCGAATTTTAGTATTTTTTTTCTAAAAAGCAGATCGAATTGTAGTCTACGGCGCACACCGACTACGCTGAAATTGTGTTAGTAGTAGTAGGCAGAATTTTCCTTTGAAACGGCTCCCTTGCTCGTTTTATTCCTTTGTGTTTGAGTTGTTTGTCTCTGTAAAGCCATAATTCTTTTATAAATTCTTTCATATTTTCAGTTTCCCCCTTCAGCAGATCTGGAAATGTATAAAAGTATATTAGCGATCAATTCCTCTTTATTTTCTTGATATGGCTGCTGCACAAAACTATGTCCATTTGTAATCTCATTACACGCTGGCCAGTAGAGTAAGAAATGTTCTAGTTTTCATTGTTTTCCCCACAACACAAACATTTTGTATCATCCCCTTTTAGCCTACCCTTATCATATAATTCTACAGTAGTGTGCCTAGTCTAGCCCTCCTGATCAGCATTGTTTTTTCAGTGTTATCATACCATATTTCTTCTCTTACAGTATGTTTTCTTTATATTTTCTGTAGATTCTTAATGTTGTTTTATCTTTAATTTCTCTCTGCCATGCTTTTTTTGTCCCAGTTATTTATTATTTCTTTTGGCTGCTTACCTTTAGGCGATTCAATTTTACTTAAGTTTATGTTTAATTCTCTCATATACTCTTTTATTTGCAGAATCCAAGGGGTTTTCTTGGTTTCATGTTGATCCATGGTTATCTCGTATAGGAGCCTATTTCACCATTCTCAAGTGTATGTTTCAGAATAGTTTATTCTTCATGTCTTGAGTGGCAGGAAGAGGCCCTTATTTCGGATCTTAACGCACAACTTGCTGTGTAACTTGGTGCTTCCAGGATTGTTGTATATGCTTGATTGTCTACTTTTTGTAGCTCACTTATGGTTTTCTTATCGAGTTTCATGACTTCCATGGCATACATGAAGGATGGCATCACTAATCCTTTCCTTACAGTTTTCCTATTTTCACCTTGCTACAGCTTCTACTGATGACTTCATTAGCCATTTTGCCATCTGCTTTGCTTTAATTTGGGCTCCTTTTATCTGTTATCTGAAGCAGTCTTTCATGTTGCTGACCGTTATACCCAGGTATCCTACCTGCTTAACTATTTTTATTCCCTCTATATTTGCTGCATATTTTCCGCATCGTCAATATTATACCAATCGATGAATATTAATATATTGTTTTTGTCTTTGTTTACATTTAGGCCACATTCGCTTTCTATTTCCTGGTGGGCTTGTATTACTTTTGTTATTTCTTCAAGGGTGTGTCCTAGGATTAATCCATCGTCTGCATATGATGGTGCTACTATTTTTATAACTTCATTTCTGAAAACTACTTTCTGATTTTTCGATTATCAACTTATTAGCAGAAAGAATATGGTTGAGCCATTGCACACCTGCTTTATTCTATACGTTACATTTAGCTCTTTTTGTTCTACATTGTTGAGGCATAGACTTGTTATGTCATTGGTATATTTCTTTGCTACTGTACTTATTACCTATGCATGTAGCCTATATTTCATCATGATCTCTATGAGCTTTTTTCTGTTAACTGGGTGAAATGCTTTTTGGAAGTCTATTGATACCACAAATAACGGGTCTATTCTTCTGTACGTTTCTTGTATGCAATATTCTAATCTAATATGTACAGATTATCAATTCCTCTTTGTTTGATTGCAGTTCATTTATTTTCCTTATATTTCTAATATGCTTTTCTATTTTGGTTTTCAGGATCCCCATGAAAATTTTATATGACACATTAGTTAATGCAATTGGCCTAAGATCTTTGACTGTGGGGTGTTGTTTCTTGGGTGTAAGTGTTGTTTTTTTACTTATACCAGCTGCTCTGTATTTTTCTGCCTTTCAGGATGTTGTTTAAACATTCTGTCAATTCTTATTTAAGGTTGGTGCATTGTAAAAACAGTTTGAACAGAACTGGTTTCATCTCATGTGGCCCCGGTGCTTTATTTGATTTCATTTCCTCAAGTTGATTTTTTACATCTTCCTTGAGTTTAATTTTTGTCATTGTTAGGTCATACACTACATCCATATGTTCTCTTAATGTTGTATGGTATATCATATATTGTCCTGATTTTGCCATTGGTCTTTTCATCATCTCTTCCATGTCGTGTTTATACTGTTCTTTTTTGCTCTCATTCCATATCTCTCTTATTTTGTTTCCATCTTTTTGGTATATTGTCTCACGTTCAGGTTCATGGAAAGTGTTGAAGCCTCTTCTTTGCAACGGCACCTCAGTTGCTTGTGTGGTGTTTTTCTAGTTTAGAACATTTCCTTTTATTTTTATTTTCTTTTGTCTTTTATGTATTCCTGGTAAAATAACAAGAAGGAATTATTCTTCTAGAACTTTTACAAAAATTGCAGTTGAAACTTCTTCTTCTATGCCCATTTATGGTATGCAATTTTAACGCAATAGTTTTTGCTTTGAAAAAATTGCCGAACCAAAAGTGTTGTTGTATATTTGCTCTTATTTAATTTCCTAGTTCCATTTCTTGTATATTTCTTAATTCTATATTTTCTAACTACTCTTTTTCTCTTATTATCCCACTGCCTAGTCTTGGGTTTTATTTCCATCTTTGTCATTTCGCTATTTGTCATGTATTCTGGTTTGTATATACTTTATTACTGGTTTCCACCACTTCCTTTCATTTTCGTCTATGATCACTGTTGCATTTCTTAATATTTCTTTTTTTTTCTGTTTGGGGTACTGTTTATATACTGCGACTTCCCATTTACTGCCCTTGTCTTTGTAGAAGATGCTTCAATCTCTCACCGCAGAGTGACAATAGCTATGGCATCAAATCAATAAGAGGTCTTTTGTTTCAGTAAGAGAAATCGTGCATCATTGTGTACTCCTGCGTGAATGACATACCTTACATCATTGACTTTGGTTCTCATTATGACCTGTTGCTGCTTACACCAAGCTGTCAAGCTTTATTTC
Organism: Macrobrachium rosenbergii; assembly: GCF_040412425.1. NCBI lineage: Eukaryota > Metazoa > Arthropoda > Malacostraca > Decapoda > Palaemonidae > Macrobrachium > Macrobrachium rosenbergii. The sequence goes on from NC_089790.1 coordinate 25,269,975, forward strand.
CAGCTTGATATTTCATAAGGGAAGAACATCAACAGTACGCTCCACCTTATTTTATCTCGACGTTGCCTCGACATAAATACCGTAAAAACTCCCTAACAACTATGTACTGAATGGCAACCTACCTGAAAGTTAATTCCTTTGTATCTTATTAGCAGCCACGTCAGCTTACAGTGTTAAACCATTCAGTTGTGTACATTACATCCCATTTTTGTCATTTACATTGCCCCCGTCAGCTCTCAGCCAAGTGTCCTATCTGAACCAGATCCTTTATAATGACTGAGGTCCCTGCATACACGTGTCAGGTCCTTATTCTAGATAGAGACAAAACGAATAGGAAATGAGAGATGTAACATCCACGCAGTTTATTAGGGATGTTATAAATATGTTTGTAGTTTAATTTTTTTTTCAAGGGTAGACGAAAATCAAAAACGAGATAACAAAAGGTTTCAGTCATTTACTTATAGACTGTAGCACAAAAGTGTAAACCAGTTTTCAGGATAGTTGTAAGGTACAAATAAAAATCTTCAAGACACTGTTCATTGTTTGCACATAACGGAATTTCTTTAAATGCTTTTGCAGTAAGGTTAAAAGTATGTTATTCACAATATACAGATAGGCAAATTAAGCCATATTTTGCTTCATTAAATTCTTCAAAGAGAATTAGTTTTCAGAAGTCATGATATTTGTGTATTTGCGGTATATAATCATTATAATATACTTCCTTCGTCAGTTAGATTTTTGAATGATGACGGTGTCAGTTGGTAATGTATTATGAAGAGATGAAAGTAAAATGTCTGGAGTTTGCATTATTTTATGGTAGACTGCTGGGGCCGCCATCCAGGGCTCAAGTGTTTGCGGCTACCAAATACATCAGACTGATTGTCTGGAAGAGCCGTTGTCCTAGGTGATCTAGGAGAGGCACTCCTTTGGGCTGACGAAGGTCGTCCAGCAAGGCTTCTAGATCTGGCAGATGTAAGACGTGCTGATGGGGACCTTTCTGAGCCAGGGCCTGATCTAGGTGTCTGCATGGAAGTCGAGTTTGCCACTGCCGAAATTGGCAAGTGTGCCAGCAGTGCTATTGGATCAGACGCTGTCAGCCCCAAGTTGGCCAGCCGAGGTGGCAAAGGCAAATCAGGAGGTATATTGGGAGGAGACACATCACAGAGCTTCAAGCAACAAAAAGTAGCCCCTTGCCGTACTAGACGTCGCATGCGCATGCGCTCTCGTTTTTCGTGTGCCGATAGAAGTGTGGAGTCTTTGAGTATCTTTTCCTCTTTATCTACTGCTTCTTCATCTTCCTCTTCTTCTTCCTCCCCATCTACACCAATCTGACTCGGAGTCTTGCATTCACCAATATCACTCTCACCATCTGAAAGTAAGTCGCTGTGACGAGGAGTGAGATCTGAAGCCTGGGTTTGCTGTGAGGAAGACTGGGCTGTTGGAACAGGATTGATTGTTGCTAAGTAGTCCCTGCAGGCAATGATGAGACGTCCAGAAGGGAGGAGGGTCAAAGGTCGTAGAGCTAAACCAGTAGAACCCCCAGGAAACTTTAATTTCACTGTTTGTAAGCAGCGTCCACCTTCCAAACCATAGAATCGCAGAACCTGAAATGTAATTAATCAAATGTGAATTTAACTGCAGTTAACTCACCATTTGAGGCAATATAAAGGATACTATGTTATACTTTAAGGAGTCAGTTACTCAGTAGTAGATTACGTTCAGTTATTTAGAATTTTGTCTGCTAGGAGAAACATTTGATTAATTAAATGTTCCCCACCCGGATGAATAAATGAAAACATGCATAACTTATGAAGCGAGATTAGTAGTAATATCTAAGATTTCGATTACTCTTAATTTTCACGCTTTTTTTAACTGAGATACTTCATTTACATCACCAGCTTTGTAGTAATATGTCGAGAATATGACAAACAAGGTCGTACATTGTTTCTGCTATGGCCTTATGAGGTAGGTCAAGATTCTTATCAAGTTTGTGGTAGTTAAATTAAAAAAAATAATTTTTACTGTAACAGCCCAATTAGTATGAACAAAAGGACTACAAAAGGCGTTATTGCACCAACCGTAAAACTAATACAAAATTTGTTTTATATATTTTGAGAGACAAAGTTAATTCCCCAGAAGTAAATAATAAAATAGTGAATTACTTGGCATGAGGAAATTAATAATATATGTGAAGTACACCAAAGGTCTTATTTTTTAGCTATTTCTGTGAACTCTTGAAACAGATGTCTCAAAAAAAAAAGTTAAGTATATCTTAGTTTAACCAGACCACTGAGCTGGTTAACAGCTCTCCTAGGGCTGACCCGAAGGATTAGATTTATTTTACGTGGCTTAGAACCAACTGGTTACCTAGCAATGGGACCTACAGCTTATTGTGGAATCCGAACGACGTTATGACGAGAAATGAATTTCTATCACCAGGAATAAATTCCTCTAATTCTTCATTGGTCGCTCGGAGAGTCGAACGCTGGGCAGGAAAAGGTCGTAATCGTAGTCGGACATAATGGTTGCAAGCTCCTCAGTACTGGGGAATAACTGCTGTAAGTATCGGGTACAGAGACAATAGGGAGACTAAAGATAATATCCTTGTAACGAGTTTTTCCGTTTGGATTTCATTTTTGGATGACAAACCAGATTGACCCCCTAGGGGGTTAGTGCCGTCAGTGCACTTCATGCGGTGTACAGTAGGCATTAAGGTTCTTTGCAACGTCTCTTCGGCCCCTAGCTGCAACCCCTTGCATTCCTTTTACTATACCTCCGTTTATGTTCTCTTTCTTCCATCTTATTTTCCACTTTCTCTTAATAATTGATTCATATTGCGACTGCAAGGTTTTCCTCCTGTTGCACCGTTCAAACCATTTCACTGGTAATCTCATTTTCAGCCCCGAATGACCTCATAGGTCCCATCGCTTGGCCTTTGGCCTAAATTTTTTTATATTCCATTCAGACCAGTTTGAAGTCAAATTGCCTCCTTAAATTCAAAGTACTTACTGAATCGGCATCACATGTGATGATGATCCTTTTTGGCGACCAAATGAGAACAGCAGCCGGAGGTGCACGACTTGGAGATGGAGGAAGTACAGAAAGCGGCGCTGCCGGCAAATACGGGTTCCAGACACGTAGACGACCGTCACTGCTGCCTGTGACAACAATGTGCAGCTGCCACTCAGCAGCAAATGATCTAACTCCCTGAAATGAGAAAAGGAAACCGTTAATAGTGTGAATGATGGGCTTGTACTTTGCCTCGGCATCATTTGTTGCACTTGAGCAAATCCTGCATGACATTTTCCCAGTAGAGAGAAGCTGCTGTGATTTGAGACCCTGTGGCATCTAATTTTTAATATACTTTTGCTTCAGAATTTCTCCATTAGTTATGAATGGCGTAATTTTTACATTCAAGCATTATCAACTTGTAAATATTGCTAAGAAATTTACAGTGAACTTTTTTTCAGTTAATCATTACAACAGTCTATGTCCACTCAGTTTTGTTCATTAATAATGCTACATCTTTCTAGTGATCAATAACAAGGTACAGCCATCAGCTCTTGTACTTGATGAAATAAAAGTCACTTTTCAGGAAACATTTTCATCGTCCATGCGTGATGTTAATGTCAGTTACTGTTTTTTGGAGGTCGGAACACCTTGGAGCTCACCTCAAATTCTGTAAGATGTGATCTCATATACTTTTTAGACAATACTGTCTTTGCCAGCTGGCGAGCTTTCTGACATGGGTTATCAGCAACACTGCTGCTCGGTTCATTAATAGATTTTACGTACAGTTAGTCATTGGATTCGTTCACACATAATTGCATTGATAACTTTTATTTGAGATATCCCCATTTTAAGAAGCTGCTATCAGGTTAAGCTGCTCTACGAATGGTATTTTCAAAGTACCTTGAAATATTTATAGAGATTGAACTGAGAGTCCATTCTTGACGCAGAATGTTAAAGCCATGTCTTAGCTTGTGATGGATTTGATCACCCTGGATTTTAGTTGTCATAGTGTTTCATTTTTAAAACTCAGAAGAGAATTTCCATTCACAAAATGCAGGAAGACGAGAAATATACAGATCACCTGGAAAAAGAAGAAACTTACCTTTGGTATGACGAAAGTGTAGGTCTTGGTGTTGTGGTCAGGAGCTCGGATGACCAAACTTGCCTTAGGATCACTGCTGCAGGAGACTAATGATGACGATGCTGGATGGTACGTTATTTGCCTTATACTTCCATTATGGAGGTTTGGAACACTGACAACCCTTACGCCAACACAGATCTCCTTCATTCTGCCATTTATTTCTTGGTAGCCAGTGCACATTTCCTTCAGCGAAATTCAGACAAATTACCTTTAACATGTCAGGGTCAGTGTATGGTTAAAAAACTGTTTTGAACTAAATTACGAAAAGTTTTGCTTTGTGTTATGTGAGGCATCACGTTGATGAAAATCGAAAGTAAAAAACTGCCTAGGCTTCGTCTTTGGTGTATAAAGTTCATATAGTCATCTTAGGATCCAATACACCTACCATTCTACTGATGAAGGACGTGGTTGAAGCACTCTCACACCTCCCTTCTTTTTGTCAGTAAATTTCCCTCGATTGAAATGTAGCTGAATTGTTGTTTTTCAAGTGATTAACGAGCTTTAATGACCTTTGGATATAAAACTATAAACCGATTCAGTAGCACTTCACAAAAGCTTTTATTATTATTATTATTATTATTATTATTATTATTATTATTATTATTATTATTATTATTATTATTATTCAGAAGATTAACCCTATTCATATGGAACAAGCCCATACGGGCCATTTACTTGAAATTCAAGCTTCCAAAGTTTTGAAAGATGTAACAGAAGGTAATAAGAAACACAGAAAGAAGAGATCATTTATTAGAAAAGAAAAAATAAATTAACAAACTGATAAATATAGATAAAGTTTAATTAAATTCTCAAATACAAGGAGAACTGTTTTGGGGTAGTGAAGAATAAGACATCTTTGGGAGGGGTGGGGGA